>NW_028288760.1:3582857-3891428 GCF_059628265.1 Tinamus guttatus | reverse complement strand
TTTTAGAAAACAAAGTTCTCCAGTAATGGGCATACAGGAAAACAGCCCCAGCTGACACGGTGTGAACAGCTGACCAACACCCCCACTTTACATTAACACCTGCACTGGCGGGAAGGAAGAAATTAGGGAAATGGCGAAAAAAAAATAAGGGGATTTTGAGAACCGGGACAGAGAAGACTGCAGCTGTACACAAATAACGTCTTTCAAGACGTATCATTTCCCCTACAAGATTTCAGCTTGGACTATGCAGCTCCATTTTTTTTTTCTCCAGAAGAAAGGCTCCAGACTGAACTATTTTTGCTAACCGATTACACTTACCAAGTTCCCTAGAACCTTAAGTAACCAACAATTTTAAGAAATATTTTAAAATAATATTTTACATTAAAATCTAAGTCTGTTGATCAAAAAAATGTATTATATGGTTGTGTGCAGAGACAAACGTCTGGAGAAAAAGAATACATCAGAAACAACCACACTTTCATCTAATTTTATGGCAATGTGGCCCTTGGCAGGCAGCATCAGATTCAGTTCAATGAACAGGATGGAAGAGTTCAGAAAGTCATCACCGATGAACAATTTGATTAAAGTAGGAAATTTTCAAAAGGGAAATTAAGGAACCATCTCAGACCCACACTCTCCATTCACTCACCTTCCAACAACAGAAACGGATGCTCTATACAGCAAATGAAGAATCTATACCTGAAATAACCTTTCCCGTCATCTTCTTTGATTTCCAGTGACACCGAGAAGGTGAAAATATCACTATCTGGAGTCTGTGGGGTGGCAATGGCCGAGAGTGGAGTTTGTTTGGCAGAACGACGGAAGGCAGTGGCAAAGCTGTAAAGTATTCGGCTCACCTGCATTTAGACGGCACCAAAGATAAGAAAGGAGAGGATGTAAAGGATGCAAGAGCTGAAAACTTATCGCGTTTTCTCTAAATAACAGAATGAGAAGTAACTGTAAAAATGATTGAGGTTCTAGCATTTTATATGTTTCTTCAAAGGATAAACTATTAAATCCACATTCCTATTTCAGGAGTAGGATTTCTATAATTTTCTTAATCTATAGTAGAATACAAACAAGAGTGATGAAGCAGATTACTCTCTCACTCCCAAAAGGCCTGAAATAACCACCTTTTTTTTTCTGGAAGAAAAAAATATTTCCATTCTATCTCAGTAATAATTTTTGCATCTAAAAATGTTGTTATCATAAAAAAAAAAAAGACGAAACAGATAAGAAAAGATTAAACTTACAGCCTCTTGGATTTCACATTGGAAGACATGAATCATGAAGATTTCGGCATTGTGGTGACTTTCAGTGAAAGCAAAGCAATCACTTTCAGGGGTTCCATCATGCCCTCGTACACAGAAAAGGATTTTATAGATTGGATAATTTGCTATTTCTGCATTTGATTGAGGATCAAAAAGTCTGTTAAAAGACACAGAGAAAAAGAGAAAAAAAAGCTGTCAGCTTTAGCAGAATTACTTCAGCCAGCTATTAATTTGCAAGCCTGAAAGACTTCACAACTGCTGAAGAAAGTACACTACCAAGACACTAACCTCTGATTATCATTTACTGCAAAGCTTGACCAGAAGAATTATATTCGAATTGCAGAGTCTGAACACTTACAATGCAACACACCTTCACCAAGAATTTCCCCATAGTTTTCAAGGCTTAACCTTCAAATAGCTACGCTAACATACAGGGGTGGAGGAACGTTTAAGTCAGCAGCCCTCAGTTCCCCAGTAAGCTCTTCATCGTTAAGCCACTATTTTTCAGCCCTAAAGAATGAATTTGAACTATTGCATTTGGGGCGCCTTGGCTCAATCATTTTTGATACTGATGCTTGAGCATGAAATGCCTTTGGTAAACAAATTCAAATCATCATTTTTCCTCAGACATCCTTATACCCATTTCTTCCACTAAAAGAAATCTCAAGTTGTTCATGTCCCATCCCCAGCCTCCCAGCAAGGTGGGGTTTATCTCCTTTTTTTGGTAGGTGGGATTAAGATTAAATGCACGAAGTCACAGGGTGGAGCTGAATGAGCTTCATACCTCACTGTTCCTTCAGAGACATTAGGCACTGACAGAGTCACGATTAAAGAATTCTTGCGCTCACTTCGTAACACCGACATCATTCTGAGGGCTTCTACTTCACTCCGTGGAGCGTTCACCGAGGAACAGCCTAAGTAGATGAGCTTGCTAAACACCACGCTGTCCTCGTCTGTCATCGGCGTAAAAGGGCTCAAATCCCCACAGTCTAGGGTAAGACACAAAGATACAACATAAGAAGCAAGATAAAGCATACATGAATAAATTACTATAGACAGACTGGATGCTAAGAGCATACTCTTGTCTTGCTTCTTATAGACTAAGAAAAGTGTTACAAAAAAAGTCAAAATACTAGAGAAAATCCTAGCAAAGAGAGCAATGCAGCTATCCAAACTTTACAGTTTAACTCATGCCACAGAGTTTCTTCCCAACATAAAAATGCACCAATTTTCACTACTGCAGTAAGATGCAGACAAGCTAATATTTTACACAGCTTTACACAGCTAGGCATATTTGTGCAAAATACACAGCTTAAAACTAATGGCAAGTATTTCCAGAAAAGGCAACAAATCAGTATATGCTAACTCCTACATTGCATAACCTGCAGCTTACTGCTCTAGGTGATAATGAGGGGAAAAAAATGGGGAAAGGAGAGCAGACACACCAAAATTATCCTTCCTTTCCCTAGATAAAGCTAGTTTAAAAAGTACTACCAGAAATTCCTTGTTTTTTCCTAACCTCCCTGTGATGGGTTGACTGGCAAACTCATTTCTGGTTTCTGAAGTCCTGCCACCGACACTGGGTTAATAGTAGAGGATGCTGAAGCCTCAAGGACAACAGGTTCTTCCCCATCTCCATCAGTCCTAACTTCTTCGCCATGGTCCCGCTCATTTGACTGATCTTCAATGGGTGGATCCATTAGCACGTCTTCAAGTTCCTTCTGCAGCTCCTGCTCGCTTCCATTGCCCACAATCTAAGAGCCACAAACAGAGTTGGGATACAAAAGAGACTGTTCAAATGGAGGAACTCTCTAATGCACAAAGTCAGTCATAGAGCTTCTTCTGTCAATCAAAACTGTCATTAACAAGTTTAAACAAGTTACAACTGTAATTTTAACACAAACTGTGGTGTGCAAATGCTTATCAGAATAGATTATGTCCCCCATGCTTAAACCTAACAAAGGGTTTCCTCAAAGCAGGAATTTTCTAATGCTGGGAAAAGGTAAGAGATTCCTTTAAAGCTAGTCTGTAATTACAGACTGCACACACTAGCTTATTCCACAGGAAAGTAACAGAGGTCCACAGCACAGTGGTCTACAGCAAATCTCAGAACAGTAACAGGAAGTGCCAAATATAATGAAATGTGTTACGTGGTTCATGAGTAAAACAGCAAGATGTCATACGAAGAGAAGGATATGGAACAGGATTATGCTGTTATGCTGAAAGGAGTAGTGTTGTTTTTCTTCTTAACACTCATCTACAGCCTGAATTTGTAGGCATGGAAGCCCCTCGCAATCTTAAATGGTATAAAATCAAGTCTGAAGCTAGGAAGAGGTTGTAGAAAGACGTTAAGCTAGGAAGCTTTAAAACCTCAGTACTGAAATAAATTCCATCTGCCTCACAACCAGTATCCCCGGGTAGGCCATTAGACCATCTTTGAAAGTATCTGAAGTAATGGGCTTAAACCCCAAATATGGCAACCTGAAGTACATTTGAGATTCCTCAAATAACTCTGGCACCGATAATAAACCACTGTCATACACACTGAACTGCCTTGCAATAAATGAAATAACTGAAATATACTATGAGAGTAGAACTATTTTGACGTGCACTTCCATTGGACGTATCTGAGGACTAGTGTTGGTGAGAATACTCAGCAGTCTCTCTGCTGGACCAGAATTCCGACACACCATCATTTCCCTCCCATCTCCAAACACAAACTTCTTAGCTCAAGAAGCAAAAAACCATCAAACTGTCTTTTCTCTCTTTCATACTCAGGCCCCCACTGACAAAGTAGTTATCTGACCCTTTAGTCTCTACCTAGGTTGCATTAAAGGTGTAAACTGCGCATTAGTTTTCTTGTGAAAAATAACAGTTTAACATATAGGAATATTAACAAAGGACAGAAAACTATGACCTAGGGTTTACATAGTACAATAAATTATGATAAGTCACAGATCCCTGTTCTTTGTATACAAAAACTGAAATTCAGAGAAAAAGGAGAAACCAGCAAGCACATAGGAACCTAGAGTCAAGAGGTATAAAAGATCTGGTGAACGCTACATTGCAGAATCTAATATAAATATACATACACACACACACTTTTATATAAGATGTTTATGCTCTAGAAATTCATGTTTGAACAGAAACTACCTTTCTAATATGGATGAAAATATGTTCGTGTGTTATCTGGTATCACTGGCCAGAAATAGAACAGAGATCTTGCTCAGCTGTACGTCCAGAGAAGCGTCAACGACCTGCAGCTAGCTAGGAAAACCTGCAGATCTGCATTTCCCCCTCAGCAGGGCTCACATTCGTCTGCATGATTCAAGCAGAGAAGCAATAAAAAAAAACTTGCACAAGCATGGGGTGGTCAAAGACATAATCCCTTACAGAATTGAGTTTACTATCTAGATTTATTTGAGCTTTCCTCAACAATGATGATGAAAGATGCTACATGGTATTTTAGTGTACACAGTTTACACATTTTTCAGCAAGATAGAATGAATTAATCATAATGTCCCAACAGCCTCATTAAGGTCTGGACATTAAAAAATACTAAAAGTACTACGGTAACTTCCATTTTACAGGAAACTTAAAAATAATTATGGCAAAAATCCACACATCATATGCATTTACTAACTGATGACAATGATTAAGACAAAAACTTCCTAAAAGTAGCAGAAACAGGTAAAACACAAGTTACAAAACACTTTGCTACAGTGAGACTGAAAGCAATCTTGTAAAAAGATAAAAAATAGAGGGGGGTTAAGGCTTACATAAAATGTTAGCTAAGAGCAACAGTAGACATCTCTAAAGTATTGGCTGGATCTAGTCAAATATTTAATTTTTACATAAAGATAAACAAAACCATCGCCTGTTAGCATGTATTTTAAGAGGCAAATCTAGATTTAACCACTTTAACAAACCCAAGTAGACAAAAATAATATGAAGTAAGCGAAGCCCACAGCAGCAGTGCCCATAGGGCAGTTCCTTGCCTAGTAAATATTCTAAGAATTCCTAACCAAAACCTCCCATTTAAAAAGCAATTAAAAATAATTTCCCTCTAGAAAACCTCCCAGATTGCCCTGAAAAAAAAAAAAAAAAAAAAACAGAGAGGAACATTGGATATGCTTTTAGACTGGAGGATCTCTGTTGCTTATCCCATAGTCCTATCAAAGTCACAAAACTGAAGATTAATTTTACTCAAGTTTTATGTGGCCTTCTTTAAAGTATTTTTACAACAGCATGAGAGATTGAAAACATGCATTAGTTCAGATCTCTACTACTTAGACTACAGCATATCACAGCACTGACAATGAGAGCCTTACATACGATGTCTGCTCAATGTTGTAGGTTGTGAAAACTGCACAAAAACCCCAACTCCCAGCGCCACCCTCACACTGTGCTTAGGCAGTGCCTGTACGTCCCCAGGCTGCTTTTGGGGGTAAGAAGAACATCAGCTTCTGCTGTTTTGATCCCCCACTTCTCTCCTGCTTTCTTTGCTAAGCACATGATAGCAAACGGGTTTTGACATATGCAAACTATTCAACTTGGTTACACATACAAAAGCAATTCCTCCTCCCGGAAAAAAAAAAAGAAAAAACAAACACCTTCTCACCAATTATCCCTATGAAATGCACAACCTTGGCTCTCATTTTGTAGTGCTAAATGATTTTTCCTTACACTAGTACTTAGGCACTCTAGATCCTGTTGTGGCCGTACTGTAACACCTCCGGCAGCCTTCACAGCTCCACTTACCCGCTCAGAGATAAGCAGCTTAGTGCAGTTGGCTACTGAACAACTCCTGCACGCTGGAGAGACATCAGCAAAGCCGCACTAGCGTGGGCTCACCTTTCCTACAGATCATTAGCAAAAGATGATTTCTGTCCCTAAGGGCACCTAAAAAATCCTCTGGTTCTATCATTAATAGTTTGTACCTCCTTAAGTAGATGAGGAAGGTTAAAAGGAAACTCCTGTATAAGAGACTGTAGACTGGGCACTGACAGCTTATCTAAAGGGCAGTGTTGCCATTAATCACTCAGATTGTCACCAATGAGGAAACACAACATACTCTCAAACGAGGGATACAGGAAAGCTCAAGGTGAGTCACTCTGCACAAGGACTAGGCTCAGTCTGGACACCAAATTCACGAAGAAGCTCATCTTGAAGACCTGCAAAAGCCCTGTGGCAGCCAGTGCCAAATCAGGGAGCAGCACAACTTAACTTTCTAATTGCTGATAATTAGAAAGCAGTTCTTCCCTCAGCAAGAGGAACAGCATACCTGTAGGCAGGATTTTGTAAAGCATTTTGAAAATAAACAGAAGGGAAATAAGTACTAAAGTATGGAAAGTAAGAACCACTATGCAGAGTATTCTGAATTCTCAAGTATTTATAGCTGCTGGTATACAGATTTTAAAAAGCAAGAGGTTCCGGTCTTTCAGCAGGTTTTACAGAAAACCAAGCTGATTATTCAAGAAAACCTCAAATTTCTGTAGACTCTCCTGTGATGTGAAATACCAATCTTTCTCAATTGCAATAAAACTTAAGTCAGCTTCTTTTTTGCCAGATTAAACAAAGACAAGATCTTGAGACTCTTAACCATCAGATTTAGCAGTCAGTAAGGGTCTTATGTAAAAGGAAGTATCCACTATAATGGCATATCTTGCCCAGGTATCAAAGCAATGAAGAACAACAATCAGCTGGTGGCAAAAGCAAGATGAGTAAAGGCATCAAGAAACGTTCAGTAAAGTCTCTGTTCTGACAGCTGCTAAGGAAAAGATGAATACCCAGTCCAACAGACTGGCAAAAGCGATTCTTGAATAAGTCCTCTCTTCTGTCAAGTTTTCCACACTAGAGAAGTCCCTCTTTAAGCTCTTCTATGGTTAGTTTGGTTTAGAAAAATAGAGAACAAACTCAAGTTATTGATTCTTACCTTCAGTCCTGTTTTTTCATCATCACTACCATTATTTGTAGATGGTGTTTCATCCCCTTGCCTGGAAACCAAGACAAAATCTTCACTGTTAAGAGTGGATACCGAGTCTGAAGAGACACTGATTTTTCCAACAGAAGCCTTGTCATCCATGACTTAAAAAGGAAGTTCGACTCATGAATGAGATTAAGTATTTTATAAAATCCTGAAAAACAAAAATCATAAAAATACTTATATAAACTTTATGCTGAAAACCTCAAATGTTTGTTTTCTGAAGCCTCCTGACTATTAAAAAATAAAAAGCAACATATCTAACAGCAAAACACCTGACAACTCTTCTACGTTCACCTGAGGCCATGTCTGGATTCTGCCATGAAACACACTACTTGTAGGGCACGGGTTTCCACAGCTCACGCACAGGAAGCCAATAAATCTCTTTTCAGTAGTCCGTGATTAGATCCAACACCATCCTGCCCTGAGCAGGTCCTTGAAGCACATGCTATGCCTGGTGTTAATGGGCTCAGATTAGGACCAGAACTATATAAAGTTTATTTACTTCCTTCAGATAACCTGTCTGCATCTATGATCAAAAGTTAATTTTGAAGGTATCAGTGCACACCGATTACTACACTGCTGTCACAGTCTCTTCCCCCAAACAAAAATAGTTACATGTGACTCTTGATATTTTGGGCAAAAGACACTCTAAAACCTTGGGACAAGTCGTGTCCTATGATCTGTGCTGAATCTTCCGCATTGTGCAGAACAATAAAAGACTTCCAAGAAGCAGGAAGAACAACGTAGGCTGAATCTGTACTGAGAGTTAGGGCCAACAGACAATTTAAAAATGCTGGAACTGGCACTGAGACACATTTGAAGCAAGGAACAAAAGGTGAAGTTCAGCTGCACACCTTGAACCCAACTGCAGTGGTTCTCAGAATCCCTGGCTCCATGCAGAACGTCATGATAAAAATGGCTTATTAAATTTCTCAGAATCCCAATTTCACCCTTATCACAGCGCCATTTTTTTTTTTACCCTTATCACGACGGCTCAGGTCGCTACACGCTTAGAAACATGCCCGAGCCTGAAGGTTTCCCCAGCCCGGGGCAACGAGGGAACCTGCCAGCTCCGCACGCTGCCCTCCGCACCGGGAACGGCGCCGCTGCAAAGAGCCGAGCCTGGTTTTATTTCTGCAAATACCCTTCTCCACAGCCACCAGTGACACATGAAAACCTGCCAGGAGATCAATAATCTTTTTTTTTTTTTTTCCCGGCCCCCTAGGTGATTTTTAAATCTGAATCCTTCCTGATTGTTGCTCTGTGACCCTGAAACATGTTACACTGGCACAACCGCGAGAGGCAAGAGTACACGAGAGACAGGACACGGGTTGTTCACGCACAGTGCCCTAAAGGTGGGACACCGGCCTTTTTTTTTTTTAAATAAAATTTTATTTAAAGAATTCACATTAAAACCTTTTGGTAAGAGTTCTTCATTATACTACCTACACCATACACAGAACACGTAAAAATAACTAAATTGAGTAAAGTGAAGCACAAAATAAAAATAAGCTTCAAACATTTAATAACCCTTTGCCTTTACTATTTTCATTCAAGCAGTACATATTCATATCTGCCACTCTGCACGACTGCACGAGCCGAAAAGCTGGCTTTGATCACAAGCAGCTATAAAGATCATCTAGGCACGGATCAATTCAGCAATTTATTCTGGTATGCCGGGTCTGGCTTGAAATGTTAATTCCATCCATTTCCAAAGTCTTTCCACCTGGCGCTTTTTAACAGTATTAAGTTCACTTAAAGACAAATCTTTTGCCGCGCTTTTGCACACTTCTTTCAGCACAGAGTGGTGTAAACAGGTCCCGCACTCGATCCCGGGGTGCAGCTGGCCGAGCCCAACCCTGCAGAGGTTTCACAATACAGAATTGCAACAGCAGAAGGTCCCGATTAGCCCAATTTTGCCAACCTTACAGTGAGTAAAAGTCTCACTGAAATTACATGAGATAAAAAAGAAAACTGTAAGAATCTCTTGTAGATTAGCGAGGCATCGTCAGGCAAGGCACAGCTACCCAACCACTGTGGAACCAGTCACAAAATTCAGGGAATTCAAATAGCAAAAATACTAAAATATTGTCCTTGGTGAACCAAAATTTCCATATTCCCATACTCTGTTTTCTATGTATTTTATTTCCTCCACATTTTACTTTAGATCACTTTGTTTTGCACCGATTACCTCTCTAATCATTTCACCTACATCATAAACCTCACAACAGCAGAGCCCACCACAGAAAGTTCACGAGCTTGTTAAAACAAAGCCAGTCAAGAAGGGCTCGCACCGAACGCCTGCCCGGCCATTACACGTGGTAGGTCTAGGGCTCTCCTGGAAACACGCGGGGGCCGCAGGGCTCTTCAGCAGCACCTGCCGCTTGCCCGAGAAACTCGAGCTTTCTGTTCGCAGTTTAGGGATTTCGAAGGAAAGACCCCCCCAGCTATGTGCAGATCCCAAGTTTTCATGTTCCTCAAGAGAGCCAGTGTTTCACTCCTTGCAATGAAAGAGGCCCTGGTTTGTTTCAACACAAATAAAAAAGACATTTCCAATTCAGCATAGTTTAGTTCTTGACACAAAACTACACCACAGCAGTGTAGCATTTGCCTGAAGCTGTCTTCATGTCTCTACGGCAGACAGAATGTCTAGGCAAAACGCATACTAAGAAGCTAATTTTTAACAACTCATTTCTTTGCTCAGCTCTGTAATTAAGAGGTACCTTGTCTCTCCTCCCACGAAGAGCAAAAAGCTCTTTGGAAAAAGCTACAAAAGGAGGAGTGACATGTCTGGCTCTTGGGTCACTGTTTTCAACATTATTTTAAATTCTAATTCTGAACACAATTCACCTTCACTCTGTACTTGCTGTTATTACATGAGGCCACAGCACAAGGCCAGGAATCAAACTATCTTTTTTTTTTTTTTTTTAATATTCCTGTTTATCTCTAAAACAATCAAAGAGCAGTACCAGCTTCCCTAACTCTATCAAGTTAACGTTCAAAAGAACAGCACTCACCATGCTAAAATCTCAAAGGATTTTAGGAAGCAAACCCACAAAACTCATGATTAGCTCAACAGCTTTATAATATACATGTATTTTTCCTGCTTACCTGCTCTCAATATTTGGCACCTGACTTACAAACTGTGATGAAGACTTTCCTTGTTAAATATTGCCAAGAATAATTTAAAACAACAGAAAGCAGATTATATATATACACAATATATAACGAAACCTTCCATTTTACACTGATGCCTGAATGCCACCTTGGTACGTGTGCAACTGCTCAGGCAAGGCACCAGAAACTGCAGCTGGTTTCACTCCATTTCCAAGGAGACACCTGGTTTGCCCGACTTGGGACACCCACAGCTCCGCATAAAGCCACAAGGTGAACGGAAAAAAAATCAAAGCATTTCTGCTGTGAATTTCCCTGACCTTTTAAAACAGAAGTTACCTTGAAATCAAGGTTCTTTGACTTTTTCTCTTTTCACAATTTAAATATCATAAATTAATTGTTTTATAAATACACAGTCCTAGCAAAAGCCCGGCGAGTGCTGCAGTACACTGCTGTAGTTACAGGCAGTTACACCAGGTGTTTTAGTGTGAGCAGCATGAGAAATCTGAGAGCAAAAACCCATGCCACATGGACAGGCGTGTGGAGAAGGAGCTGCGGTTTGGCATTTTCTGAGCATATATACAGAGCCTGCATTTTATTGCAACTTTGCGAAAAAAAATGTATGAGGAAGATCGATCCCTAGCAATCTTCTTCTAATATATCACATGATTAGGCTGCCTTATCATATGTTTCATCTGTACATCCTCTCTAAAGGAAACAACTACAGTCTTTCTACTCCATGCAAAATATATTCTCAAAAGGAATAAGAAATATTTTTTACACTTAAAATGAAGCAAGAAAGTCACTGGAATGAATATTGCACAAGAAAATAAAGACTTAGAACAACCAAAAAGAGTAATTAATCTTTTTTTTTAAAGTATCAACAGCATCATTAACTTTTCTGTTTATTTTAAAATATTCCAACAGCCACAAATGTTCCCCCTTAACAGCCAGATAAGAACAAGGTATTTAACTGAAGATAGCACTGCCTCAAACTTCAAACCCTTGCTCTTTCCAGAGCATTCAAGCACAGATCTCGGGAAGTGGCTGGGTTGTTACCCAGGACACACAACCCCGGAGTCACACAAAAGCTGAGCTGGTGCAGTCTGCGCTAACAAACCTTAACAGACTCACAGTTATGATGTGAACATTTAGAATTTTATTTTAAATCATAATTCAAACCACTGACTCGGAGAACAAAAGTCTAGTTTCAGGCTCCTGCATCAAGCAAATTCCCCAACCCCAAAACCACGCCGCAGGCCCTGGGAATCAGAGGTTTATAAAGGAAACGCTGACGCTGCCCTGGCCGGACCATCACAACAATGTCACTGGAACGAGTCCCCGCTCCCAGGGCCCGGCACCCGCAGCACGACACGGCCGCGCGGGACACGGGCTGCTGCAGCCGAAAGCCGAAGCACCCGGGGCTGCGGCTGGAAGCGCTCCCACAGCTCCTACTGCTCTCGCACACTCGAAGGGAAAACGCGCAGTTTTGCTTTGGGGACGATCAGCACTTTGAGGATAAACTGCGAAATCCCGGCGCTGCGGAACGGAGCCAGGGAGCTGCGCTGGACCCCGGCTACCAACCCCTGCCTGCCCGGGGCCCGGGAGGACGCGGCTCCGCCGACCCCTCCGCGCGCTCGCTGGCCGTGCGGGCGAGCACAAGCCCGGCCGCTCCGGACGACAAGCGGAGACTCCCAACACAATTCAGAGCCGCTCAGGCATGGGGAAGCCCGCGGGGTCCGGCAGGTTCTAGCAGAGCAACCCAAACTCCAGGAAAGCGCCCGAAACTCCCGCAGGGCAGCTCTGCCCGCGCCTCCGCGCTCTCCCTCCTCCTCCGCGACGACCCCTCCGCGCGCGCGAGAAATCGCGGCCGCCGCCGCTTGGAGCGTCTTTCCCCGCTGCCCGCCCCCTCGTCCCAGGACCCCGTTGTGGGGAGGGAAGCCCGGGCCTGCCCAGGGAAGAGGCGCGGGGCCGGGAGCGGCGGTGGGCACGGCCCTGCCGAGGCGCCGGGCTCGACCCGGCCCGGCCCAGCGCTCGCGGCCCGCCGTGACGCCCGAGGACCCTCCCGTCCCGCCGGCCGCCCCAGGCCCAGCCCGGTCCGACCTACCCCGGCCGCCTCCTCCCGGTGCCGGTGTCGGCCCGGCCGCCGCTGCCGCCGCCGCCGCCACCACGTGACCGTGCGGCGGAGAGGCGGTGCCGGGAGGCACTTCCGGGGCCGGGCGGAGGGAGCGCTTCCGGAGGCGCAGCGATGCGCTTCCGAGTCGGCGGCCGCCGTAGGTGCCGCGCAGGGGGCGGTGGCGGCGGCGACGGCGACGGCGGCCGGGGGAGCGGCGGCCGGAAGGGGAGCGGTGGGGCGGGCCTTCCGCTTCCGGCGGCCGCCGCCTGCGCCGCGGGCCGGGGGCGGCGGCGGGAGGCGCGGCCGGGGCTGGACCGGGGCTCACGGGGCCTCTGCGCCCTCCCGAGGGCGGCGGCCGGAGCGGCGGGGGACGCGGCCCGGCGCGCCAGGTACCCGCCGCGGAGAGGCCACGGGCGGTTGGGGCTCCTCGGCTGTCGGTTCCCGGGGCAGAGGCTCCACGTGGCAGGAGCGGGTGGACGGGCAGTGCCGCCGCCCCCCGCGCCCCGAATACCGGCGGCAGCGGCGCGAGCAGCGCTGGGAGACCCCGTGCGCACGGGGCGCCCCGGCGGTGCCTCGCCGCGTCCCCGCGCTTCCCCGGGCGCGGGGCGGGGAGCAGCGCCGGGACGGGCGGCTCCGCGGCTGCTCCCGAGCCCCCCGCGCGCCGGGCCGGCGCTTTCCTGAGTGACAGTCAGGTCTCGGTGTTCCGTCCCATCCCCAAGGGGCAGCAACCCCGATGATCCACGGAGAGATCCAAAACACTCTTCTTTCAACCCTTTTTTGAGTGTTTTCATTCACTTATGCTCAGTAGGGCTCCGTTTCTCATTGGGTACACTTAGCTAGGATTTCATGCCCAAGAGAGCAATATTTGCTTTTATCTGTAAACCTCAAAGCTTCCTTTTGAGCTTTATGTGGTGCTTTTTATACTTGCGAGGTGTAAGTTTTGCTTTGTGTTGTTTTGTTTCTTATCTCTCTAAATCTTGCATCTTTTAGTCTGTCTCCTGTGATTTCTTCACTTCCTGCAGTCCCTGTTCTCTGCCGGGATTGCATGAACACTGTTTCATCAAGCATCAGTGAAGTCTTATAAACTCCTGCAAGAACTGTTAAAAAAAGAAAAGATACTTCGTATTCAGACTAAAACAAATTCAGAAAAAGTACTGCCCAGTGAAGAGTAAGCTTGATTACTTCAGTTGAAACTTCCTATGGATTTCAGTATTTTAACTAGGATGAAACAATATATGTTACGTTTCACTTCATATCATACTTTAGACTCTGCTAAATTGCATATAAAAAGCTAAAAACGTTCTCATCTGTTTTTTGTTTCCTTGCTGCTTTTCCTTAGGTGTGCCAAAATGTCAGAAAGATCAGATATTCTTCACTTCAAATTTGACAATTATGGGGATTCGATGTTACAGAAAATGAACAAACTAAGGGAAGAAAACAAATTTTGTGATGTCGTGGTCCACATAGATGACATTGAAGTTTATGGGCATAAAATTGTATTTGCTGCTGGCTCTCCCTTCTTAAGAGATCAATTCTTATTAAACGACTCTAGAGAGGTAAAAATCTCCATCCTGCAGAGTTCGGAAGTGGGGAGGCAGTTGCTTTTGTCCTGTTACAGCGGCATTCTGGAGTTTCCTGAAATGGAGCTGGTAAACTACCTGACTGCTGCAAGCTTCCTGCAGATGAGCCATATTGTGGAGCGCTGCACGCAGGCGCTCTGGAAGTTTATAAAGCCGAAGCAGCCGCTGGAGAGCAAGGAGGAGTGTGAACAGCAAAGCGACTCTTCAGAGTTGAAGGAGCATCAAGATGACGACTCTCTGCAACAAGATTCGCCTTGTATTCAGCCTTCAGAAGACAGTATGGATATGGAGGACAGCGATATTCAGATTATCAAGGTGGAGTCTATTGGGGAGGTAACAGACGTTAGGAATAAGAAGGATCAGAACAGATTTATTTCTTCTGAACAAACTGCAATGCATTCATCAGAGCCTCAACACTTTCTAATCAACTCCACTGTTGAAAACAGAACAAGCGAAATGGAGCAAAACCACCTTCACAACTACGCCCTTTCATATGCTGGGAGTGATAACATCATTCTGGCCTCTAAAGATATGTTTGGGCCTAACAACCGAGGTATAGACAAAGGTCTGCAATGGCACCATCAGTGTCCAAAGTGCACAAGAGTATTTCGGCATTTGGAAAACTATGCTAATCATTTAAAAATGCATAAACTATTTATGTGTCTTCTCTGTGGCAAGACATTCACCCAGAAAGGCAACCTCCACCGGCATATGAGAGTACACGCAGGCATCAAACCTTTCCAATGTAAGATCTGTGGGAAAACATTCTCTCAGAAATGTTCTTTACAGGACCATCTCAACCTGCACAGTGGGGACAAGCCCCATAAATGTAACTACTGTGACATGGTCTTTGCTCATAAACCTGTTCTGAGGAAACATCTTAAACAGCTGCATGGTAAAAATAGCTTTGACAATGCCAATGAAAGAAACGTTCAAGATATAACAGTGGACTTCGATTCATTCACATGTAGCACTGCTACAGACAGTAAGGTCTGTCAGCAAGCTGATGCAAGCCAGGTACTGGATGCAGGGAAACTGCCTCAGGCTGTGCTAAGTTTAAGAAATGATAGTACCTGCGTCAACTAAGCAATTTATAAACGTCCTCTGTAGGGCTCATGAGAGAGAGGAGCAAACAGTTCGTCTGGGCTCTCACCTATGCTAGTGGTGTGCCCTGCAAGGCTACGTTTGGATGGAGGGTTGTATTGCAAATCCTGGCAGGTCTTCAGCCGTCGCTCGTAGTCTTACTTGATACCTTCTGTGAATAACAATCTTCCTTCAGGTTTCTGTCTGTGTCTCTACTGTGGATTACGGGGTTAATTGCTTCATTTCTCTCTGATTAGGAGACTCAAGACTAACACCTTTTGAAAGACTGTTCCTGTGGGCTGCAAGTAAACCATCTGCTGTACAGTTAGAGGCCTCTCTGTGTCTGGGCAGATGGAGGAAAGAGCAAAGAGGACAAGTCTGTGAGATAACCCAGTTTTTTTGTTTTGTTTTTAAGCACTGGATAACTGAAAGCACTCCATATAGTTAAATACTAATTTGTTCTAAACTTACCTGTTAAAAGTTACCTTTCTCAGTCTTACTCCTAGACCCCTACAGGTAAAATGAAGTATTTTTGTGTCAGTTTTTTGCCCTTTCTAAACTATTTCAAGACTCCTGTTATCACTGAACACTATCTTAAAAGCTCTCAGGGTTTTTAACCTATATATGCATTATAGAAAAATAAAGCCCTGAATGCTTTAGCAGGGTTAGTCAATCATTGCATAGAAGTGTTTAAAATGAGAATAAATTGCAGCTCTGGAATGCACGAGGCTGGTTGCCTAGAGTGCAGGTATGACCTCCTTATGCTGTCATACCTAAGATTATCAAAGGGCACTTACCACTGTATGTCCTCAGACAAGTTAAAAATCTCAAAGCTAGAAATTACTGTCTATCTTCCATAAACTTTGCTTCATATAAGCAAACAAGAGTTGTTACTTTCATAATTGGTTTTATGGCAAAGTTGGAGTAGAAAAATACTGCTTTTTAACACTGTGAAAAGAATCTGTTTTAAAAACTGCAAGGTATAACTCCATGTTTTTTTTTTTCTTTCTTTTTTTTCCCTCTCTTTTCTTGTGTATTCATCCTTGATAGCTAATATGGGCCACATATCAGTAAACTTGGAAAACAAAAATGCTTTCCATGAAAACATTACTGTAAAGATGTTTGATTTCCTGGACATTCAAATAATGCTTTTTTTTTTTTTTTCCTCCTCCTTCTCCTCTCAAGTGACCTACAGAGAGATCATGACCATTAGTGTTTTACAAAGCCTAGGATGAGGTATAGGTAGCACAATTTCTATAGGTTAATATATCTGCTATTGACTGTACTCAGCAATACCTCTTATATACGGCCTTAAACATCAAACGTAGCGGGAATGGCATGGTAATTGGGAGTCTGAGATTATACTGTATTACTTCTTAAAAGTGCCGTGGAATTATCCGCATCCCAATCAAGCTAAAAGAAACTAATTTCTCATCTGAAGATCACCATTCCCAGTAAAAGAGCACTCTTACTATATTGAAGTGTAGCATAGACTAATAATCAAATGGCTGATCCTCAGTAGAGAATTGCTGTTCATGTTTGGAATAAGCATCTCTTCCAATGCAGCTCTTTTCTACAAGATTTGCCATGAGGCTGAGATTATGCTTCCTACTAAGTGTAGTACTGTTTGTGTGTGGGGGGAGGGGCGGGGGGAGAGGGAAGGGTTAAGGCTGCTATTGTATTGTTATAATGCTAAACAGGTATGACCAAAGGTGTGTTACAGCAAAAAATGTTTTGTATGTTGCTATCAAAAGTTGGTCTTGATCTTCAGATATGTGTATATAGAAACCACAAGTTCCTTATTGCAGACGTTACACTGATGGACTGTAAAAAGTGTTAATCTTGCGAAACATTTTCAGAAATCCATATACCCTCAAGTAGCAAAAGCAAGGTGATTCTGTGAATCGAGTTTTCGCAATTCAGTTTTATACTACTGTACTTGACTGTTACATGGACTGTTAGATGGATAGCTATGAAGTAAGCAATGGAAATGGAGTCAGGGCATTACACCTTTCAAGTTGTAGCAAATATTCTTAGGTCTAAAAATGTAACTTTTTTTTGTATTATTGTTATTATTCAGGTTCCTGGGGCAGAAAATAGTTTGCATGGGAAGAAAAAATGTTTTTCCTCTTAAGTAATCTGCTTTCAGAATTGTTTTGAGCTAAGTAAGACCGTGGTAGTTACACCTTACACTTGCATTCTGATTTCAGGCAGAATCTTCTGTGTAGTTCAAACATTTTGATAATGTACTATTAAATATATGGAAACACATTATAGCTCTAACATCAAAAAGAAGATAAACATGGAGAATAAGAGCTTGCAGAACCAGGTCAACATGCTGTAAGGGACTAGTGAATGCATTAACGGTATTATAAATATGGACATGATAAAGAAAAAGGTCTTCTGCCAGAGAAATGAATAAAACTATGTAAATGCTAGAAAAAGTGGCAACAAAATGGACAATATTGAGAGCTTTGTCTATCTGGGAAGTTCTTCATGGAATTATGAAACTGCGAAGAGAATACAGGATATTGAAGTAGCTATGGGTGAACTGAAGCTGATGTGAAGAGACAAGGGGTTCTCCTACAAAACAGAGAAATGGTTTGGTTAAAATATATAGGTTTGAAACAACTTGGTGCTGTGGTAATGTCAACTTCTGAGAAGGCTGAGACTGCTGGCCTTTCAGGTGAAAGGTGACTTGTAGTCATTGGTGAGACATGGCAGAAATAAGCAGGAAAAAGGAAACATGCAGAAGACTGCTTCTTCAGTGACAATGGATGTGTCTGTTAGATGAAGAGTGACTTCTTACCGCTGCCTGGGCTTCTGGCCTGGCGAAAGCTTGCAGAGCGCGGGAGATGGCTACGTGACTCGAGAAGCATTGGAGTCTAAGAGGCAGTACATGATGGCACAGTACAAAGTACACTGGTGGTACTGTATGTAAAATCCGTTTCCATTTTTAGGGCAAACGAGTAAAGAATATAGAAGAGGTATTAGGAGAAAAAAAAACATCTGGCTAATACCTCTTGCCTGAATTATGGATTAAAATGGAGTGAGGATTATTATAAATCGAATATCCAGAGGCAGCTTGATTATAGAATAAGATGAACTTAATTGTCCATGTATGTAAAATTCTGTCTTTGTTGCAATGTTCTGATTAGTGAAAGACTAGATCCAGTGGTTGTTGCTACTGATGCTACATACTCAGATGAGGACTAAGGCAGTTTCATAATCTGTGTGTCAATGTGTAGAATACTATTTGCTGGTAAGTGGATAGTCTCACCGTTTAATGTGCTGTAAAACTTCCTGCATATCCTTAAAATAGCTGAAGTCTATTACAAAAATACTTTTAAGTCCTTGAATATATTTTAGGGTTTTTTTTTAATTATTATTTTGGCATTCTATTTATTTATTTGATATAGGAGAATTCTTAGAACACTTAGATTTGCCAGAGGTTTTGGTTTACTGCCTTTCTGGGTGGTTGGTAGCTCCTGTAGCATATATTCCCAGAGAAAAAAATGCAGCTACACAGCCTCCTATATAGATCAGGGAAGAGTCTTTCCTTAATTTATTTTTCTTTTAGAAGAAATGTTTTTGCAATTATAGTAACTGATGTAATGGAAATGTCAGTCTTTCTCCCTTAGTTTTTCAGCAAAACTTAGATAGCTGCCACTGTAATAATGTAAAAATGGACCTGCGTGGGGTTGGTTTTGGTTCTGAGGTCATGGGGAGAAGGACAGGTGAGGCGGGAGAATTAAAATGCGAGGCAAGCGGAGGGTTAAAATCTAAACTCGTGTTAAATCTTGACTTAAGAAAAAAAAAATGGAGGGGGGGGTAAGAAACAGTTGGCTCTTGGTGAAGGTGGAAGAAGGTTTGTTTTATTTTTCCCCGCCGTGGGGACTGTGCGAGTGCAGACGAGCATTAGCTACCTCTTGGGTGCCGAGGCCGGAGTCCTTCCGCGGGCACCTTCACCAAAGCAGGCGGGCGGCGCCGCCCCGCTGTAGCAGTGCCAAGTGCTCAATAAACTGCTGCTAACTCTGCTCCCGGCTCTCATTTCCCGCTCGGGGGGGGGACGGTGCCCCGGAAGGCGGCCGCGGCGCTTCCGGGGCGGTGGCGGGGAGCGCTGCCGGGGCGCTGCGGAGCGGAGCGGGCGCTGCGGAGCGGAGCAGGCCCCGGGGCGGGAGCGCGCGGCCGCCGCCATGGCCTGCGACTCGGAGGTGCTGCGCTTCCAGTTCGCGCAGCAGGGCGACGCGGTGCTGCAGCGCATGAACCTGCTGCGCCAGCAGAACCTCTTCTGCGACGTCTCCGTCTACATCAACGACACCGAGTTCCCCGGGCACAAGGTGATCTTCGCCGCCTGCTCCGCCTTCATGCGCGATCAGTTCCTGCTGAACCAGTCGCGCCAGGTGCGCATCAGCATCCTGCAGAGCGCCGAGGTGGGCAGGAAGCTGCTGCTCTCCTGCTACACGGGCGCGCTGGAGGTCAAGAGGAAGGAGCTGCTCAAGTACCTGACGGCCGCCAGCTACCTGCAGATGGTGCACATCGTGGAGAAGTGCACCGAGGCGCTCTCCAAGTACCTGGAAATCGACGCGTCCATGGAGAGCAGCGAGCGGGACACCGAGCGGTGCCATTCTTCAGACGCCGAGCTGAGGAGCGGGGATGATGCTCTAGACAAGGACTGCGAAATTATTGAGATCGCCGAAGACAGCCCAGTTAACATAGAGTACGCCGTGAAACAGGAGAAGGGGGATGTCTCACGGCCTGTGGTGCAGAGCGTAATGTCAGAAAGAAAGGAGGCCAAATCCCCAGAAATAGCAACGGTTGAAATAGGTTATAAGGATGATGAAATCTGTATCTTCAGAATGGATTCTGTGAGTGCAGCTAATGCAGAAAATGACCATTTTTCTCAGCCCTGCACTTCCTCAAAAAGCAGTTTATATTTTCCAGAAACCCAGCACTCTTTAATAAATTCTACAGTTGAAAGCAGAAATACAGAAATGGCGGGAAATCACCTTCAGGCTTTTGTCAATGATAACGCGGAAGGAAATTCAAGCGGGATGAACGGCTTTCAGAGTCTGGATGATCCTGGTAATTCATGGCGGCACCAATGCCCAAAGTGTCCAAGGGGGTTTCTGCATCTTGAGAACTATCTCAGACATCTGAAAATGCACAAACTCTTCCTGTGTTTGCAGTGTGGCAAAACATTTACTCAAAAAAAGAATCTCAACAGACACATCCGGGGGCACATGGGAATCCGCCCCTTCCAGTGCATGGTTTGCTTGAAGACATTTACTGCCAAAAGCACCCTCCAGGACCACCTGAACATACACAGCGGTGACCGGCCCTACAAGTGTCATTGCTGTGACATGGACTTCAAACACAAGTCTGCTCTTAAAAAGCACCTGACTTCTGTTCATGGAAGGAGTAGCAGCGAAAAAACAAACCTCAACAGTATTACAAAGGTGAAAATAGACTATGATTAACGGATTGGACAGACATGGAGCTAGGCTCTGCCAGACACTCCTGTCTTGTGATATTCCAGATGCTCAACAGATCCACACCTTGCCGGAGAGAAGCACAAATATGTGATGGGTGATCAGAGACAGGCCTTGCTAGTAGTAAACTTGCCTGTTGTATTAAGGCTGCTGGTGATGTAAGTGTTCAGAAGCTGTTTAGTAGTTCAAAGTAAATGACAAAATGTGAGAAATGATTTTATGCTTCTCTTCTAATATCCCTGATGTGGTATCTGTTCCATTTTTTGTTTTGTTTTGTTTTTTCCCCAATCAGGTTTTGCACTCCACTGTTTTGAGGGCAGGTGCTGCCAATTTTCAATGTATTGTTGATATTGCAATAAGCTGAAGCCTGAGCCACGATGTTCCTGATCCATAATGGCTAAGGAAGGGGGATGTTTATATTTATTCAATCACCTGTACCCATTTCATGTATCATGTCATGGTGAAATCAGCTCTGTACTGACCAAATTTTGCTGATTCTTTAAAAAAAAAAAAGAAAGCATGTTGTCTTATTCAAGTCTGTGACATTGAAGAAGCAAACAAACTACAGTAAAGGAAGCTTTGAAATGGCCTTGTACAACCATAGAATTGGTAAAAGACAAAAGCAAATGTTATTGCTTTGCAATTCCTTTTTAACTGCATAGTCTCATTAGAAGGACTTGCATTCAGTTTTATGAATGAGTTGTGAATTTTTCTAAACTTCTTTCTTCTGATCACATTTCTCCTGCCATGCTGATGTTTAACACCCTCATTTGACTAATTCTGTTAGCCCTATTTACTGAGTTGTATTGTTACATTTGTCTTTTTTAAATATATAAATTTTAGATATCCACACTAACACGAAAACTTGAACTGTGCACTGTTAAGTAATAGCATTTTCTCTATTCATTTTGAAAGTCATCCTTTATATCTTAAAAGGAAGAACTTAGACATAGTGGTTTTCTCATACTCTAATTCTCTGTGTGATGCAGTAAAACAGTACTGTGTGTGCTTGGGTAGGTATGTTTGTACTTTGTCAAGAGTCTTTTCAGTCTCATCACAAGCATCAAAAGCCCTGTAACTCCCAATTTTTATCTTGTACCTGTTTTTGACTGGTATATGTTATTTTGCTTAATACAAATGAATTGTCAGATCAGTTACTGTATGAGTAATGCTACTTACATTAGACTCTGTCCAACCAGCAGATGCAGTAGCTCTTCATCTTGTCTGTATCACGTACCTTGCCTCAATTTTCAGAAGTGCTCTTGTGAAGTTCTAGCTCTGAGCACTTGAGCTGCCGACGTCTGGGACTTGTGCTTCATATCTTTGCTGTTTTTAAAATATAAACCAACGGTTTTAATGTCAGTTAATGAGTTTAACTTCTTTACCATACATGTATCTGTGAGTGCATCAGGCATTATTGTTTTATTAATCAGCTCCTTGAAGGTTTGCATAGGTACATAATATACTGTACTGTTCCCTATCATTAGCTGTAATGGGAATGATCAGTTCTGCTAGCGTTACTACTGTTTTATCTATTAGAAGCATCAATTGAAGAGTTTTAAGGATTGATTTTTAAGCTCTTCACTTGATATCATTCAGTATTTTATTAAAAAATATGTATTATTTGGATTGAGGCAATATTTTTAGGTCCCAGTTCAGACTAGGGTTGGTTGTGTATGTAGTTAGTCCAGATAGACAAGTGGTACACTAGTGTTGTATTTCTTCAAAAATTTGCCAAAAAAAATGCTTGACTTTACAGGTACAATTGACTTCTGAAAGATTCTTTCATGGTGCTGATTCATCGGAAAGGTGTGCGTGCAGAGTCTGCATACCAGTGTGCCCCTACGAGCAGTGACAAAAATGACACACCCAGGCTAGTAGGTAGTGTAACTATGGATTAAAATTACCTATTGAACCTAGAGCTTTAAGCATATAGCTCAACCTTTCACAGTCTCTGCTCTTACATTGTATTAAAAGTTGATGATTTCCTTTATTTTGGTGATTTCAGCTATGGTAACTATCATGGTAATGTCTGTGAATCATCTCATTTACAGTGCAGCTGCTTTACATTTCGGAACAATTGCATTTTATAGTGTTCTCTTTTGTTTGCGATCATCAGTCAATGTTTACAGCCTTTTTGACCTTGTGATTAGCACTGTTTGCTTTTATTTTGCAAAATACCATTAATTTTGTGTTCTTAATTGCAACAAAAATAAGAACCAGATTTCAAAAATCATACTAGTATCACACAGCTGCAATTCCTGTATTTACAGATGTTAATGTGGGTATATGTACACCTGTATTTGTAGTTTTTCATTTCATCACTTATTTAAAATAAAGTCCTTCATCTCTGAAAGAAGGAAAAGTTCATTCCCCTCCTCCTATTCTTTCTAAACTGGGCTGCTGTTCCTGTAGTTCAATAAATAAGCGTACTGTTATGGGACAGATTTAGTTTAGCCATGCTTGGATTTGTTCAGCTAATATGCATTTCTGGCAATGTATGGCTCACACTGACAGCACTTCAAGTGATCATTCCTTGCATTTTGTTGGCCTGATTCAGGTGTATGCATGGAAGTTTCCCTGTGGGACACAGGGAAGATGGAGGCTGATCTCTTGAAGTGCAGCTTCGGTGGGAGCAGGACTGCTGGTTTTCCACTGTGCTGTTGTACTGCATGTAAACGTGCAAGGAGTGAGGCTGCGCTAGGGGCCACCCGCATGTTCTGGTCTATGGCTCAAGTGTCTTATTAAGGTGTGTTATCAAAATCGTTTTTTTTTTTTTTTTTTTTTGCATATGTTCACATAAAAGGTGTTTCTTTTTCCCTTTCCTTGCGTGTAACTGCTTGTCTAGTCATAACACAATAAATGCAAGTAGGACGTTTTAGAATTACCTATGCTTTCTTCTAACCTCCCCAGAACAATTTTGTGCTTACTTTAATAGTTTTGACTGGAGAGGGTGAGCAAACAAAATGCAAACACAAGATCGTGTTCAAATGGCACTCGTTGGCAATGTGTATTTTCGTCCCCAAAATCATTCTGTGAGCAGCCATCAGATAGCCCCGTGCCTTATTCGAAGAGATCGCATTTCCAGCCAGTCTCAGCCTTGATTTAAACCTGTTTTTAGGCCTTGTCGTGACAGAGGGGGCAGAGAAATGAGGCGATGCCGGCCCCAGGCCCTTCTCCACGGCCCCCCAGGGCAGAGCGGCAGCCCAGGAAGGGCCGGGTCGCTCCTGCGTCCTGCGCCAGCCCCGAGCCTCCGTCCTCACCTCAGCGAGCGCCGCGCGGGGGCCGTGAGGCGCCTTCGCCTTCCACCGGCCCGGCCGCCTTACGGGCACTGTCAGCAAGAGCGATGGGGTCTGAGGCGGCCTCTGCTCCCTCATCGCTTGCAGCCCTGAAAATACTAACGTTATTCATTAAAACAACAAATAAACACAATTTGGAAGTGCACAAATAAGGCGAGGGGTACACGGCGGGGGAGGGCGTGAGGCCGCCGCGGCGGGGTGGAGCGCGGGCCTGTCTGTCCCGCCGCCTCTATGGTGCCTCCTCCCCGCGCGCCGCGTCTGCGCACGCGCCGCGCCTGCGGCGGCCTCCGCGCGCCCACAATGCCTCGCGGCGGCCGTTGGCGGCGGGGGGCGGGCGCAGGGCGCGGCGGCGGCGCGCGGCTCTCGCGAGAGCGCCGCGCGGGGCGGGGCTCCCGGCTGTCAGCGCGATGAGGAGGCGCCGCCGAGGCCCCCGCCGCTGCCTGCGCCGGGCCGCGCCGGGCTGCCCGCTCCATGGCGTCTGAGAGGCTGCCGCCCGCCGCCGGCCCCGCCGCCCGCCACGCGCAGGTAGGAGCGGGTCGGGCCCGGGCGCGGCGACCTGCCGCGCTCCGCCCACCCCTTCCCCCCCCTCCCCCCGCCATCTCTCGCCTCAACCGCGGGGTCCCGGCGCTGCGGAGCGGGGGGGCTGGGCCTGGGCCCCGCCCGGGCGCGGCCATTTGGCGGCGGCTCCGGGGCAGGTGCGCGGCGCCGCCCGCTGACAGCGGCCTGGTGCGCGGAGGCGAAGCTGTCGGGGCCTGCCCTGGCGCTGCGCCTGCCGCACCGGCCGGCCCGGGGGCCGCGGTGACCCCAGAGCCCGCGGAGCGGCGGCGGCCTCCTCTCTGGGTGTCCTCCCCTCTGGGTGTCCTCCCCGGAGAGCTGCGGCCCTGCCCGGTTGCTCCCGGTGGAGCTGCACTGCGAGGGATCGTGAAGGCGAGTGGAAAATAGGCCCTAAACCTGCACCCGTGCTGGCACAACGTCAGAGGAAGGCAAAAAAAAGGCTAATAATCGCCCCAGCCCCGAGCAGGAAGAGCTGGCCTTGCTTCTGCTGATGCTTGCGAGCAGCGAGCGGGTTGAGCAGAGCGGGGGAGTCAGCACAAAGCGCTGCGAAGGGCAGCGGGGCTGGCGCCAAGGGGCAAGTGCGGGGTTGCAGTCAAGGGGCAATGGCTAGTGAGATAAAAAACCAACAGAGTCTGGTTGACAACGGGGGAAATCTGTGACATGGGTTTGCTTATCTCTTGTGCCCTGCTGTGTCTTTCAACATGAGATTTCTCTCGGAAAAGATGTGTTGAATCATAATTCTTCTAATGTGTTTGCTCTTGCGATCATCCTTTAATGCCTTTATCACGATGTTGAAACGAAAATTAAAACCAGCCCTTCAAATTGCCACGGTGTAAACGTGCTTTTCTGATGCAAAAAAAGATCTTGGCATTTTAAGTTTCAAATGCAATTGTGAATCTTCTGAATTAAAATGCCATTATTCAACCTTTAGTCTGTGCTAAATTCAAGTGGAATTTCTAGAACTTGAAATTTCTATTGCTAGGATAAGTATTATTCCACGAGGCACTGAATTCTTAATTATTGTGATTAATCACATTCCCAAGTCCTGTGTGCTTTTTAATGACCTTTTTTTTTTTGACATTTCTACAATGTGAGCAAAGCTTTCAGCAAGAAAAGATTCCTTACTAACATATGCACTTCTCTTGTATAAAGTCACACTCATTTCTGTCTGAAAAATCAAATTCCAACAGATTTAGTGGAGGTCCTTGAGATCCCTCAAACTTCAGTCCTAATCTTGAGCATTGATCCTTTCTATTACAGATTTGTGGATTTATAGTAAATATAGTATTTATAATACATGGAAAGTAATATCTCGCAGTGAGATGAGTAGAAACAGTCACTCCTTCCTGACTGGAAAGAAATATTGAAAGGAATAAAATCTATTTTCATGGGTATACTGAGCTATTCTCCATTAACTTTAAAAAACTTAATTTATCTTGCAAAAAACCTTCTGTTTCCATGTTGATATTTAAGAGTAGGCTTAATATTTCCTTACAATTATTTGAAAAATGTTAGAATATAGGATTCCACTTGTGTAAAACAAATGGTTTAAGCGTTGCAAGGCAATTGGTGATATAAAAAGATTTGAAATACATGGGGAACTATGCCACATGTAAGAGTTCTCATTCTCTGATAAATATTCATGAAGTGTATGGAATTCTTTAGCATATCTCTTCTAGAAGTACTTGTGTCAAAATGGACCTGTTTGGAGATAGATGTTCTTTTCTGCGTTTAGCGTAAGTTCGACTGATTTGAGGGGCAAAGAAATTATTTTCCTGGCACTTGCCCTTCAGTTATTCCTGAAAAGTCAATACTGTTACAGGATCTGAATTCGTGTCAGGCTTGTGGCAAGGACAAACTCCCCTATCAGTGACACCTCTGAAACACACACCAAAAAAGCAAAACAAATAATATAAAACCAATAATGGTGTTATGTAAGTCTATAGGAAGCTTTTAAAGTCTAGTAATGTGATTTTTTTTTTTTTTTTTTTCTCCCCCACCCCCCCTCCCTTCTCGCTAGCAATCCCCAAGCAGGTGGTACCTCCGGGGCTGCGTTTATGCCAGTGCTGACTGGGGTAGGTTTCACTCTGAATGGAGTGAAATTTGGCAGTTACTGAGCACCCACGAACTCAAATTTGTACTGATGAATTTTAGTGCTCTTCATAATAAATTTTTCTTCAACCACGTTTTAGGGAGGGAGGAGATCTAAAGCTGTAGTTTCTTAAGAAGATAGCAAGAGAAGCATTCTGTAGTTGTGCTAGCCCAACCTCCTCTGCAGAGATACATGTGTTTTAGTATGTTGCCAAGTTTTCTCTTGATGGTGACTTTTCTGGAATTTAAATTGGCCTGCAGATAGTGACAATAGCACTAATTTTGTCTTAAAGAAAAATCTGAATTAAAATAATGTATGGGTCATTAAAGAATCCACTTCCTTATCTAGAATTCATCCCGAGATTTACATTTGACAGCTATAATATGGAATGTAGTAATAACTAAGTCTACTGTGTGTAAAGCGGGTTTATTTTAACTTCAGGTCGTCATAGGTGAATGATGGAAAGCTTTTCTAAACCTTTAATGAACTTTTTTTTTTTTAAGGATCTGCTGGCTCTTGAAGAGATATGAATACAGGAGCAGCCATTTCAGAAAATAAGTTAGTCAAAGTATCAGTTTTAAATTGTTGATCTAGGCAATCTGCTTGCAGTACTGCATAACTTGAAAGGAGGACTTAAAAACATGCCTCCTTGTAGTGCAAGCAAATTATTAATCTGCATAAACAATATAATGGAAGTCATTTTAAAAGAATAAGAAAATCTCATGATCACTGTAGTCAACTTGAAGTAAATATCAAGGGCTTTCTAATTTAGTAGCTAAAAAACTTTGAATTTTAAGGGATTTAGGTGTAATCGGTGAGATTGTAATTGGGCTACCTTAATTTTTGAAAACTCCAGGTGATTCTATACATTTGTCAAGATTTTGCTTAGTCTGTGGAAAAGACTTTTTTGTTGAGCACTGAACAAATGATTCTGTGTCTCACACTCATAAAAGCTGTGCTTCCCGGAGCTTCCTTCGCCTGCATCCCAAGGGGTGCTGGTGGAGTAGGCATGAGCAGAGCGGAGCTGCTGCGGAGCCGCAGTGCTGCCGGCGACGCTGCCGCTTCTCACCTTCTCCCAGGTGTTTGCCTGGGCCCCTAGTGCAGCCATCATTCAAAGGGCTGGAACCTGCATATGTGAATCTGGTAAATGCCCAAAGCCTTGGGCACTGTGCAGCTTTGATGGGGAGCCCTGGCTCTGCCTCCTGTTTAACCTGTTTCTCTTTGAAGAAAATAACCTTATCTTGGTTTGAGACCCATGCTCACCATGTTATCTAGTAATTGGGGTACGTAACTGGAAAGGAGATGTTGAATTTTGCTCTAAAACCTATTTCTAGATTTACTCCGAAGACTGCTGAGTAAAAATGAACAAATGATTTGGATTCTGCTTCATTTTCAAAGAAGTTACTTGTTCAGGCAGCAAGCAATAGGCTGCGGTTGTCTCTAGTTAATCTTCCGCCGTTTTTATGTAAGGCTTAGCTTCAATGTCATTGAAAGTGTCTCAGCTTTAACGCAGCCCATCATGTGGTGTGTTTGGATGCTTTTTTTTGTGAGATACAAACATGGATTAAAGCCATTTAAAAGGAGTTGAATTTGTTGAATCTCTCGGCTTGCTAGTTACTGAATTAAGATGTAAGGAAATACCACTATCCCTAACAAAAGAATATAGTTTTCTCTATTCTTGTGTACTCCTGGGGTTGTTAACTTCTGTTGTGAAGAAGTTAGCATCTGTTTTCTGGTGTTAGCCCCCAAGCCTCGGCTAGGGCAGATTTTAAGATAGTGCTGTCGTCTGAGTTTCTAGCCAGCTAGCCCAGGCTCCATGTCTGCTCCGTGTGCTGGCTCCGAACTGTTGCGGGGCTCCAAAACCTCTCCTTGTGTCACTTGAGTGCTAGGACCAAACTCTGGGGGTCTCGTGCCAAATGGGCAATATTGCCCATCTGGGACTAAGCCCTTTTGCCTTTAGAGGAGAACTAGCTGCTTGTTCTGTCCCAGGAAGAACAAGTGAAGTTGAAATTTCTGCAGGTTTGTGCCAGGTCTGTGCCCTCTAGATGGCCTTCATTAGATCTGAACAAGATGTATTTTGTGATTGGGTTGTGGTTGGCTGGTACATATGTGCTGGTTGACCAGAAAAGTAGACAGAGCTGCCGAGGGGGCAGATGTCATGGGCTTTCTTGAGAACCATCCCAAACTTTTTCTGTGGGTACTGACTTTCATGAAATTAATGTTTATTTCGTGTTGGAAGCATCTCTGTCAGGTTTGCTTGAAGTACATCTGAAGGTTCTGAAGCTGCTTTTGGAGAGGAACAGGCTATCAGAACAGCATGATCTGCGGCACTTGGGTTCCCTAGAAAAACAGGCTTTACGTGACATTTGTGGTCCCTGTCCAAAGCTTGTTGAAACAATACAATGACTTGGATTAGTTGTGAAGAATGTCATGAGATTAAGTAGTTAAAAGTTAATTTAAAGTAAGAACATAGAAATCTTGCAACTTCCTTTATTGGTAAATTATACAGCTCTGATAAAGGTTTCAAGGCTCCCACCCCCCAGTTCCATCAAATAGGCTGTTCTAAAATTATCATGAGAAAATCAATGATTTATTGTTGTTACTAGGCTCCCTTGCAAACATTAATACAATAATGTTTTGCCTCTGCAGTGGAAATAGAAAGTGGGATTCACCGTAACTATTTATTTATTTAACATTTGAACTTAGACATGAGCTTTTTTTTTTCAATTTGTCATCTGAAGTGCTGCTTTTAATAGCTAATGCTATACAATTTCTTCCAGCAATGGTACATAAGCCTATTTAAGTAAAAACTACCATCTCTTTTCAAACTGTTTGCCTTGTATGTTTGACCAGTTTCTTTATTGCCATTCCTTGGAATATTTTTTAAGGTGCTTGTACTTTGACAGGGGAGAGAAGTCTTGTACATGTATAGACATAGTGTGAGTACCAGAATGAACAGGAATTGTACTAACTGAGCATGCTGTCTGTTGCAAAACAAGATGATTTTTAGTTGACATTCTTTAGTCTGCTTGCTTCCTTGTGTTTGTTCAGTTTAGAACTGTGGAGTCCTTCAGGAGGATATCTCTAAAATATGTTGTTTTTGACAAGGAGAAGGAGTCTATTACATAGCTGGCTCATGCTTTTTGTAGAAGTTGATGTGGGTCCAGGGATGTTAATCTTTTTTTCTTAACACACTGGAGTGCAAGAATGGAGAATAGCTGGCACACTTAGGAGACTTCCTCTGTGTATGTCTGCTTGAAGTTTTAGGAGTTGAGAGCTTTTCCCAGCTGTTTGTTGATTTAATTAGATATCTTCCTGTCAAGAAATCTGAAGGTCAACACATGTTCAGTAGAGCCTGTCATTCATAGTGATTAACTGTTCAAAGATAGATCTTTAAAAATGGGTGGTGCAGTCTCTAAGGAGTCTGTTTTGTTTTATTTCTATGTTGATCAGGAAAATAGAAGACATAACTATTTTAAAAGCTTGTAAAGAGAGAGGTGGTTATTTTTGCAAGTATTTTTTGCAAGTCTATCTGTGGAAACTAAATGTGGGTGCTGTCACCACATAGAGATTCTGCATTGGACTTGGCTCATAAGAAGTGTGGAATGGAAGACTGCGTGTTAGGAGATTTTCAGTGACCAGCAGTGTATTAGCAATTGAGCTGTCTGTGAATTAGCCTTTTCTTAAATTCTGCTGCTGTGAGACACGATAGCTCCCTTGCAGAGAGGTTTGGTTGTGCAGGTACCTGCGGGGTGCAGTCAGGCAGGTGGGAAACCACCGGTATCTTTACTAGGTCAGCAGTAACATGGGTGTTAATGGTTTGACAGTTCTGGTAAAAGCTTTACGGAAAATGTTCACTGGAAAGCTCTGCACTGCACTTCTGTTTCTTGTGCTACTGTTTTGGTAGGGAAGCTGAAGCAGGTATGTTGAAGTGGTGGAATGCTTTTATAGAGGAATTAAGAATCTTCTAGATATTTTGACTCATTTATTTTTCAGTTACTTGTTTTGCTTTTGTGTTTCCTTGGTTAAAGAATACATGCAGCAATATCAAACTAAGAAAATTGTAATTCTTCCTTGCAAAAGTTTTGATTCGCTTTTCCCAAGAAATTAGATGAAAATCCATTTTGTCTAATGCATGTGAATGTTCTGGTTTATGTTGAAAGTTTCGTATCAGTGGTTTGGTTTTGAAGGGGCAGGTTCAACTTTCAGTTTGTTTTGTTCTACACTTACTATCAGAATTCATTTTTTGGGGGGGAAAAAATCTCTCCATAATATTAAAAAGTTCCCCAAGAAGGACATCTTGTACATGTATCCTGTTGCTTAAAGGACACTGAATGTTCATAGTGCTCAATAGAATCTCTCAACAGATGGTCATAATTAAAATACATGTACACATCGACTCTATTTGGTGTTTCAGTAATTATTTCGATGGCCCTATACTTTAGCATTAATTAAACTGCAGAGTAGCCAACAGTGGAATCACAGCTGAGAGTTATTGAATTCAGATATAGAGGAGGGATCTTGACTTTCTCAAAATATTTACCCTTTTTTCATCACTGGAAAAAATACAATATTAAAAGCTATTAAAACTCTTGTATTTGCATTTCTAAGAAGCTGCTAGGATGGGCATGTCCATAGCTTCGAAGTAAGCTAACTGGTCTGCAGGTTGCATAGAAAGTCATTATTGCTGCACATTGCAGCACAGGGTGGGGCTGTTTAGCCACTAGACGAAGGTGTCAGCGAGGAAAGTTTAAATGTAAATATTTCATAGCTGTTATCTTTTTTTTGGAGAACTTAGTTATGTAAGATGGGATGTCTTTCAGAACAGTTTCCAGGAATTCCTCTCATGTTTTTTTTTTTTGTTTGTTTGTTTTGGAGGGAGAAAAATAAATTATTTACATGGTATTTCTGCACAGAATTGGAGTTTCAAGTAGAAGAGGACTGTTAATAACAAGGCAACTGAAGTTATGTTTGCTTTATCTTGAACAAGTTTTGACCTAAATACCTGCATTTCCAGTATATCAGAGACTTTCTTGTTCTGAGTTTTTTGAAGTAGATGGCATTGTTGTGTGAAGTAGGAAAGATGTAAAAAGCAAAAACTGAATGCAGCAAACAGCCCCTCTTGAGTGCTCTAAGGGGTCCTTGAGGAAGAAGGGAAAGGAATGCAAACAAGAAGCCAATCTTTCGTTCCTTCACTATTTTCTCATGATTCTAAACAACAACAACAAAGATGCTTGGATTGATGTCTGAATAAGTCTGCATATAATCTGCCAAAGGAAAGCCAACAATCTAGTTCTGCTTGCTTCACATAAAAATAAGTAGTTTTTTGTTTGCTTTTATTCTCCCCCCCATCTTCCCACATCCCACTTGAGTTCTACAACCAGGGAATGCTTTTAAGGTTTTAAAAAATTGAATTTAGATGAGATTGTGATATGCAGTTATTGTGATTCATATCTTCAAGTTTTCTATGCCAAAAAGTGACCCCCTCTTCTTTTTTATGACAAAGGTATATTTAATCCTGTGAGAAGAATTCTAACAGTGTTTATTGTAAATAACTGTAACATTTATTTACGACAGTCTGCATTAATTCAGTTTATGAACCTTTTGTGTTTAGTTAATAATAGTATCCAAAAGCCGGTTTTGTGATTGTTTTTTGTTTTTGTTTTTTTGAGCACTTCAGCTTTTGGGTTTGATTCTTATTCTGTAAAATATCAAATTGTTGAGATTTAAAAAGCTTTTTAAATAATCCTTAATGACTAGAAAGCATATTTTAAATACTCTTGTTATCACTTACAGCTGCCAAAACACAATACAGTGAAATAATGGTCTGCTAGCCTGCTAAACAAGTGTCCAGCTTCCACAATGCCTGTGCAGGCAGCTCAGTGGACAGAATTTCTGTCCTGCCCAATCTGCTACAATGAGTTTGATGAAAATGTGCATAAACCCATCAGCTTAGGATGCTCCCACACTGTCTGCAAGACCTGCCTGAACAAGCTTCATCGCAAGGCATGTCCTTTCGACCAGACTGCCATCAATACCGACATCGATGTGCTTCCTGTAAACTTTGCACTCCTCCAGTTAGTTGGAGCCCAGGTATGGTATAAGGAGGTCTATGTTTTGTTGCTTCATGTTTTTACTATTTATATTCTGGCTACAGAGCATGTGTTGATGTTTTACATTTGTTTTAGTCTAAAAATTACAAGATATTCTCTTTTTAGTATTTTACAATCCTCATGTGGTGTAAAAGAAACCACACCATTTTCAGACTGTACCTTTCTTATAAAATGAAAAGATGTTCTAGCTTTTTGTGTTAACCAAATTCTGCTTTTAAACTGCTCTTGGTATCTAGATTTTTCTGCATGTAAGTGCTTAGTGTGTGCTTTTGGGAGAGGATTCCATTATGGTAAGGTGAGTAGCACTGTGACTGGCAAAAAGTACAGATTAAGAATGAAACAATTATGTGTCACTGTTGTTTTTAGAAAAAGTGAATCTGCAGATTGCATTTACTCCTTTTACTGTCATGGGCAATCTCATTTATACATGTTGTGTGTCCAGAAGCAGCTGGCTGTTTAACCAAGGTTAAGATAGTGTGTGTAGTGTGGGATTTGTGTGTGTGTGTGTGTGTGTGTGTTATTTTCTTCTTGTTTTGATACATGAAGATGGCTTTTCAGTTGCACATTCAGACGCAGGTTCATCCGGCCAGGAATGTTCGCTGTTCCATCTCATAACAGTGGCAAAACAATGATTATATAATCAGTATTGCACTTCATGAAAACTAAATTAAAACTGTTCTCCTTACGCATGCTAGGGTGTTTTTGCCTCTGAAGTTTACTTGTTCTTCCATTCTGTTTTTAAACTTCTCATAGTCATTGCCTTAAACTTACAGCTTTTTTTTTTCTGACCTCCTAACTTCTTCCCTTAAATATTCTAATATATTGTGACTAATATTCTTTTTATTTGTCTTGTCTAACCTTGTTAGTCCACTGTGTTTTTCACCAGCTTAAGTTTGTTGTTCTTGAAGGTTTTGGAACTGTTTGCAAACCTAATTTTTTTTAAGTTTCTGTTTTTTTTTGTATTATACGCTTATCAATTGCTTTTATCTTGCACTTTCCCTTGTCTCTCTGTAGTAAATCATGCTCTTTTTGTACAGTGATCATCCTCTTAACAGACCTGTGAAGAACACAAAGTCTTAAGTACATTCTCATTAGTGCTTGGCTATTGTTTCTTCCATCCTTAGTCCTTTGTGTTATGTCTTACTATATTCCACATACCTTGGGTGGGTCCTGTTTCACTTCTCTAAAAAGCTGTGTACATCTGCAGTGTTACATAATCAACAGTGGAGATGTTCATTCCATCACAGGCTATCGGGCAGGTCATCCAGGTATATATAATCATCTTCTCTTCCCCCCTCTTCTTTGCCTTTTCACAGGTACCTGATCATCAGACAGTAAAATTGAGTAATGTAGGAGAGAACAAACATTACGAAGTAGCAAAGAAATGTGTTGAGGATTTGGCACTCTACTTAAAGCCACTAAGTGGAGGAAAGGGTGAGTCTTTACTGAACAGTGGAATTTTGATGTAGCATGTCATTTAATGTTTAACAGCATTTGTTTTCAGCACTGGGTGATCTTTAGGTATCAATAGCAAAAATCATCTCACTGTTGTGATTAAAATTTCTCTTATGGCTTTAAAGATTCATTCACACTTGTGACTCTTCCATTTTTGGTTTTTAGGTTTACAAACTACTCAACTTTCTCTTAGGATTTCTTTGCACCAACACTATGCTAAAGTTGAACTTTAGTTCAGCTGTAGTATACAAGTCCTGGAGTAATATGCATATACACATAATTGAACATTTTTGTTTGTCTTAGCTTATTCAGGTACATTGGTCATATTAAACCTAATAGTTTGTTACTTGTCCCTTTCTTTGAAGGTGTTGCTAGCTTGAATCAGAGTGCACTGAGCCGTCCGATGCAGAGGAAGCTTGTGACACTGGTCAATTGTCAGCTGGTGGAGGAAGAAGGTCGAGTTAGAGCCATGAGAGCAGCTCGATCTCTGGGAGAAAGGACTGTTACAGAACTGATCTTACAGCACCAAAATCCTCAGCAGCTTTCTGCCAATCTTTGGGCTGCTGTCAGGGCACGAGGTTGCCAGTTTCTAGGACCAGGTAAGGTACTTTCAGGGTCTTTTGGCTGCAGCCTTTCTTAATACAGAAGCATTCCTTGGAGACTAAATTGTTAGTAAAATCTGCTGACTTAGTTCTTTCCTTATTGATACTATTCTTAGAAATTACGAGGAAGAATTCCACATTCTGGCCAAGAATAAACAAACATGCTTTCTGCAGTGTTTGTAGGACAGTGTAACTAATGCTGGCTGGTGGCACTGATCTCTGGCTGGAAGTGATAGGAAACTGCGCGTGTTCTTTTGTTCATACTTTATAAATACAATCAGCCTAAATTTAAAAAAAAATAGTATGCTGCAACTAGAATTATAATGATTGTTTTTAGATTTTAGTAAGAACAAATTCCTTGTTAAGAATACTGTTCAAGTAAGCGTAGAAATAAGCAGCAAATGCTGTTTAAATTGGAAATAGTCTGTTCCTGATTCCCCCAGCTGATGATAGCACTGCTGTACTGCTCCTATATTTATTTTAGACAGTTTTGTGGTATGGCAGTGATAAGATGTGCAGAATTACAAATGCCGCAAGACTGCACAGCACAAAAACTACATTATTGAAGACTTTATTACTTAAAATCAATGTTCACCCTTAATTTTGCTGTGTTTTGAGTGCTTCTAAATACTTACTTACTCCTAAACTAGAGTCTTTCTTAAAGTAAGCAGTGAAAACATTATCTTCTTGTGATTAATGATAACAAGGGTTTGTGTTCAAGACAATTCAGATGTTCTGCTTATGATTCCTTATATGACAACCTTGCTGTTTCCTGATATTTTGTGCCTGCCTTTGTGTTTCTGTGTGTTAAAGCTATGCAAGAGGAGGCACTGAAACTTGTGTTATTGGCACTAGAAGATGGCTCTGCGCTCTCAAGAAAAGTTCTGGTACTTTTTGTTGTGCAAAGGTTAGAACCAAGATTTCCTCAGGCCTCCAAAACAAGCATTGGTCATGTTGTGCAGCTACTGTATAGAGCATCATGTTTTAAGGTAAAATACAAATATTTAAACTTTACGGGTATGCAAATTAATGTAATTGCAAAGAATTCTTCCTAATCATCGTTTCACCTGTGACATGTTATGTAAATTCAGATTCTACCTGTTCAAATGGTTAGCTGGTTTTAGATAAATTCTTGATGGTCTACACTACATTGCTTAATAGCAATTAAAATAGCAATTAATAGCAATTAATTGCTTAATAGTCTTTGTAGAGATTGAAATTTCTGTAAGGTAAATCCCACCATATATATTAAGATCACAGAACGGTCGAGGTTGGAGGGGACCTAGAGATCATCTAGTTCAACCTCCCTGCTCCAGCAGGGATACCTGGAGCACGTGGCCCAGGATGAAGTAGTGGTCTGATATTTAAAGCTCCCTATGAAGGGAGCAGATGTGTAGCTAGTGGGGGAAAAAAAAAATCTTCCTTTTTATGTTTAATTCTGTTCTACAGACTTTCCTATTTCTTTGAGTCATCTTTTAATATTAGGCAGTAAAACAAAAATAGTAGTCTTTAACGGAGTGTCAGCTAACTGCTTGTCTTCTGTGACTTAAATAAAATTAATACTTTCTAACGTGGAAGCAGTAGAGTTGATACCATAGTTTTGCAATAGGGATCATATAAAAATTTGGAAAGCTCACCGCTCTGCGTGTAGGTATCTAAGGGGATGAGTTTTTGGAGGAGAAAAAATATATATTCTAAATATACAAAATCAGTATAATTTTACAGTTTGTGGCGTGCAGCTATCTTTCTGCTGAACTTGGACAGCTTTAAAGAAAGAGTGCTAAGCATTACTATTTTTTTAGGTTACTAAAAGGGATGAAGATTCTTCTCTGATGCAACTTAAAGAAGAGTTTCGGAGTTACGAGGCTTTGCGAAGAGAGCATGATGCCCAGATTGTTCACATTGCCATGGAAGCAGGACTTCGAATATCACCAGAGCAATGGTCTTCCCTTCTTTATGGTGACTTGGCACATAAGTCACACATGCAATCTATTATTGACAAGGTTCGTCAAAGAGATGGTTTAGTGTCATGGTAGCATTAGATAAAGCTATTAAAGGATATGATAGAAATCCCAGAGCCATTTCAGCTATCTTTCTGTCTTTAATTCTATCAAATATTCATTAAAACTAGAGTGAAGGACTTTTTTTTTTTTTTTTTTTTTTTTCCCAACACTGTAGTGGAATCTTTATATGTGGACGTTTTTTTCCCATCTGTGTCTTATGATGAAGCTTCATAGGGCAGATTCTGAGCTGAGAAATGAAATCTCTCCACTGATATTTACTGTATGCCATCTGAAGACACAGTTTATTACACTGATTCCTAAATGCAATCAAAAACATCTTAAATAGGTTCCCAGTTACAGGATCCAACAAACTAATGCTCGCTTTATTCTCAGCTTCAATCTCCAGAATCTTTTGCGAAGAGTGTGCAAGAGTTGACAATTGTCTTGCAGCGCACAGGGGATCCTGCAAACTTAAACAGGCTAAGGCCTCATTTAGAACTTCTAGCAAACATAGATCCAAATCCAGGTATGCAAATGAAGCTTTCTAAAAAGATTAATAATCTTTACATGTTTTTCATATCCAGGCAAGTAAATTATTAATATAACTACCACTGTTCCTGGCTTCAAAATTCCTTATAATCAACATGGCATTTTATAAACTATTCTTCAAGATTCTGTCCTTATACTTGGTGTTTTGATGAGCTAGAAAAGTTGTTTCATGTTTATGATATTCCTGGGATTACTGACAGATTGAGAAACTTGTTCTTAATAATTTTAGATGCAGCATCTCCAACATGGGAGCAGCTGGAAAATGCAATGGTGGCTGTAAAGACTGTGGTACATGGGCTTGTGGATTTCATTCAGAATTATAGTAGAAAAGGCCATGAAACTCCACAGGTAACTATATTTGATTGTTGCGTGGTATATATTGATGTGTGCTTAGTAAAAGACCTAGCCTGGAAAAAAATAGCTGTCGATTTGAAGTATTTATGGCCTTGATTGATGATGCTGTTGTCTGCAGGGTTCATGTTTTGAGAACTTAACACTTTTGAATACTGAGCACAGGAGAGCTTACTGCAGCAAGCTCACTACCATGGCACAACTTCCACAAGCAACTTTCATAGTTTGTCAAATGTGAAATATGCAAAATGTCAACATATCTTGGATGTGTTTTGAGTGTGTATGCACATGTATTTTAAGTTTCTCTTTATGTAAAGTTATTAAAACGTAAGTGAAATATTTATTATTTCTGTGTTCTAAGCCACAACCGAATAGCAAATACAAAACAAGTATGTGCCGAGACCTCCGACAACAAGGGGGATGCCCAAGAGGAACCAATTGTACGTTTGCTCATTCTCAGGAAGAGCTTGAAAAGTGAGTATGGGAGGTATTGTTTTACAACACAAATCCAAACCGTTGAAAATAGGTTCTTCAACACACAGATCTTTTCCGAAGGATCTTTTTTTCATTAAAGTTTGAACACTTTATGTAAAGTTGAAGGTACAGTAAAGCATGGTCTGTAAATTAATTTCAGTATTACTTTTCATATAATATGAAGCAAAAATTCCTTTTCTAAAAAGAAGTTTAGGCTCAGTGCCCATCATTGATCTGTTATGCCACCCCCAAGAGAAAGAATGATGATTAAAGTTAGTTATTTGACTGCTATGTAATTTATGCATCATTAAAGCTCTTTTAACACAAAGAACTTCCAAGGAATTGCTCAAGTGGCTCTCCTAAAAGGAGATGATCCTTGGTTAGGGGAAGGAGCCTGTTATTCTACTTGCAGATTAAACTAAATTGTTGAAAATAAGAACCACTTTAAAATCCTATAACTTCTTATTGTTGTGTTCCTTTCAGTCTCTTCTATTTGATCACTTTTACAAATACATGAAATTGCAGTAATTTGTCTTTCCTGTGTTTACACGTGTGTTTCTATATAGGTATCGTTTGAGGAACAAAAAAATCAGTGCAACAGTGAGAACCTTCCCCCTTCTAAATAAAGTTGGCGTAAATAGCACTGTCTCAACCACAACAGGAAACGTAATTTCTGTCATAGGAAGCCCTGAAGCAACAGGGAAGATGGTGCCAAGTACTAATGGAATAGCTAATCTAGAAAGTGGTGTTCCCCAGTTGATTCCTCGCTGTGCAGACACATCCCTGAGAGCTTTGGAAAATGTCAAGAAGGGAGGGAAGGCTGGAGCCAATGGCCAGAATGTGTCTGGATCCCCTACTGAATCACTACCTGAAAAGTAGGTAAAGCTTTTGTATTAAAATGACTAAATATAACGTTTTACTTTTAGATTATCATGACAAACAAATTTGTGGATGGCAAACAGTAGATAATGAATTCTGGTCCTTGTTTGCATTTGTCATTAATGGTTACTGGGCCCAGAGTCATACAAGATCTCATTCCATAGTGCAGATAGTGTTTGTCAGCACATGCTGATTTAAGTGGTTAGGGCTGTTTGCAGTTGTTTGAGCTTTTAAATAGTAACGTGTGCCATAGACAAAGCAATAAACTTTCTCCTGTTTTTAGCTAACTTAGTTTTGGGTTATTTTAAAAAATTGCACTTCATATTTCTTAACTGCAATGACAGTGTATGTGGTGATTTTTATAGGAAAAAAAATCTCCTTATAATCCTAGAAGGTTTGGGTCTCCCTTAGAACTGTTTAGATTCTTCTTTAGAGAGCACTGATCCTCAAAATGGTGTTTTTAAACATCATTTTTTAAATGGTGTTTTAAAAACCTTTATTTCTTTACCAGAATACACTTACAAGTGGTATGTAAGCTTCTGGGTATATATCAATATATTTTCTTGAGCTTTTGAGGTCTCTTAAGATGAAGTCTGTTCTGAGGTTTTAATAATGGCATCAGTTTGGGGCATGAAAAATAAAATTCCAGAGGAAATGACATGACCCAATTTTTCCACATTACATGGGAGTGTACATTTAGAGATGACTAACTGAAATAAGCAAAGATCTTTTTAATGATTTGTTGGTAATCCTTTTCAGTAAAATTGGTTCTCCACCCAAGACTCCTGTAAGCCAGGCAGCAGCTACCTCAGCTGTTCCTCCTAATATTGGGACAGAAGTGAATTCTGTGCCTCCAAAATCAAGCCCGTTTGTTCCCAGAGTACCTGTCTACCCTCCACATTCTGATAACGTTCAGTATTTCCAAGACCCCAGGACTCAACTGTCCTACGAAGTTCCACAGTACCCACAGACAGGTAAGATGAGCACTGAGTAGTTCACAATAAGCTCTGAACTTTCATCTGGATAAGCTATTTCTCAGCACAGGTTTATATTTCACATTTGTGGCTTTTATTTAAGCACTTAATATAATGCTAATTTCTATCACTGAGTATAGGATTATGCAAGCAAACTTAAGAGCTTGTTATAGCAATAGGTAGTTTCCAACTCTCAAAACAAAAAGTAGAGATGTTCAGACAACTGCCACTGGGGGGAAGAAAAAGTAAGCCAAGTGTTAATTATTTATGGATCTTTGGAATTGCTGAAATCCAATTTTTAGGATTTTTTAGCAATATGGCTTTTTATTTGACAGCTATTTGACCTCATGTGTAAAGAGGAAGTACTTATAAATTATCTTTTCAGTAAAATTTACAGTTATAGCTTAAGACAGTGGAAATTTTTTTTCTGCCATTGCTTTCAAATGGGGTCAGGTTGGTAAAAAGGATTTGTAGGAATGTGCCACTTTATTGATAAATACCTTGAGCAGTATTTACAGTTTTAGAAGGTGTAAAATTCTGGGTCATTTGTGACCACATTAAATATTCCTTTTTCCAATTTTCAAGGATATTATCCACCACCTCCAACAGTACCAGCTGGTGTGGCTCCCTGTGTTCCTCGCTTTGTGAGGTCCAATAACGTTCCAGAATCCTCCCTCCCACCTGCTTCCGTGCCATATGCCGATCATTACAGTACATTTCCCCCTCGAGATCGACTGAATTCTCCTTACCAACCTCCTCCTCCGCAGCCGTATGGACCAGTTCCTCCTGTCCCTTCTGGAATGTATGCTCCAGTTTACGACAGCAGGCGCATCTGGCGCCCACAGATGTACCCACGAGATGATATTATTAGGAGCAATTCTTTACCTCCTATGGATGTGATGCACTCATCTGTCTATCAGACATCATTACGTGAGAGATACAACTCTTTGGATGGGTATTACTCTGTGGCTTGCCAACCTCCAAATGAGCAGAGGACTGTGCCTTTACCGAGAGTAAGTGAGAGTGGGAGGGAAGGGAAGATTGCAGACTTGATTCTAGATGTCATGACTGAAAGCTTGATAAATAATTAGCAAAGTTCTGTTTAGGTGGGGTTAGAGGAGTCAAGAAATGTGTCCTGGGCTTGTGTTGTGTTTCTAACCTGAACAAAATAGACTTGTAGAATAGATTGCTAGCTGTCTGAATTAGGGCGAGAGCCCTACTGTCTCCAATTCCAGTGTGTATTGCTTGATTTAATTACATATTAAAGCATTGAGTAATCCTGCAAATGACGGGATTCTTCCCCAAATCCTTATGGGATTCTTCCAGTGATATCAGTGGAAGGTCTCAGACCTAAGGGAATATGAGGACCAAGTATATATCCTGGCCCAGACGCTGAATCTCTTCTCCTGTCCTTCTGCTTCTTTTTTCTCTGTCAAATTTTTGCTAGTTAGAATATGGTAGAATATACAGTCCTAATACTTATTATTTGCTAGGAGCCTTGTGGTCACTTGAAGACTGGTTATGATGAGCAGCTAAGACGGAAGCCAGAGCAATGGGCACAGTACCACACCCAGAAAACTCCTCTTGTATCCTCAACGCTGCCTATGGCAACACCATCTCCAACACCACCGTCTCCTCTCTTCAGCGTAGATTTCAGCACAGAGGTGGGAAGCCAAAGAACTTTTTTTTCCCTTCCTGGTTCAAAGAATGTATTCAGCTTGACATTAACGTGATGGCTAAGCATGATTGTTGGCAGAAGGTCAAGAAGGGAAGAAGTGATTTAACTCTCTTCACTAAAGGAAATGTCATTATTGAACTACATTGTGAACCTCTAGATTTTTATGTAGGGAACAGCTGTTTTCCATTAAGAATCACTTTCCGTTTTATGCTCCTAATAGCATTATAACATGATGAATAGACTGAATCAATCTGCAAATGCTCCTCAAGTCTAAGAGAATCTATGTTCCTCAAAAGTGACAAAAAGGCATTGGCAAAATACTGTGCGCCTGCATGTCACAGTTCAGTAAACAAGAAAGAGACTTAACATTGGAAATTGGATCTATGCTTTTGAAGCAGAAAAATAAGACTCAATATTGAAATATTTATTTTATATCCATGTAAGCTAAATGCATCCTAGAAAATGCCTGCAAATGCCTTTGCTTTGGTTTTTCAGCTTTGTTTATAAAAGCAACAGTGCTAACATTTGAGGTATTACACAGGTCCGTCGGAAGAGTAGGTCTTGCACAGCAGGGGTACCTGAAGTCCCTCGTAGCAGCTCAGGGTATGTCAGGGTTAGGTCTTCATCCGCATTGAAGGCTTTTTTTTAAGCCTTACTCTGTCTGCCCCTGGCTTCTACATCAAAGAAAAATTCATGGCTCCCTGTCCATTTAGTTGGATCAAATATTTGACTCGAAGCTCACCACTAATGCAGTAGCAGTGATTTCAGCCTCGTTGGCAGGGCAGGTGGTGATTTCTAGTGGCAAACCTTGCCATTCTTTAGCAGCTGTCAGCTGTGATGGTTTAGAATTTGGCTGTGAATGGGTTGTGCAGTTCCCAAGTCAGGTTTTGAATATGGATAGAATTTCATGACTTGACTTTTGACGTGAATTCATTAAATAGCAGCCAGTGTCCTTTTTTATTTTAAGACTGAATGTTTTTCATATTTACTACTTACTTATTTCATTTTTCATAGTTCTCGGAGAGTGTCAGTGAATTGAGTGGAACTAAATTTGAGGAAGATCATCTCTCCCACTATTCCCCATGGTCTTGTGGCACTATTGGCTCTTGTATAAATGCTATTGACTCGGAGCCCAAGGATGTGATTGCCAACTCAAATGCTGTTCTGATGGTAGGGCTTTTCTGCCTGTTATCTACTTAGTTTAATGATACTTACATGCTGAAGTGTCTTCCGTTTGATAAACAAGCTCTCCTCCCCAACACATTCCATTCTTGGCATTTTCATTTAAAGTAATTCTGCCCTTTTGAAATTATTTGGAATATCTTTTTCCACTTTTACAAACTATGTGTTTATTTCAGTGACAGACTTTAGTCTTATAATAATCTTAAACATTTAAAATAACTGTGTGAAATAAGTTCTGTGTAAATCGAACTTGTAGACAACATTGAGTATGTGGGCTGTAAAATAATAAGAATTCTACCTTTAAAAGCATTTTCTGATCTATTTGTTATTTATTTACATATATGCATATTATGCATTACAAAACACTTTTACTATTTAGCTTAAATAAAATCATCCATCTTGTACAAGTAAATTACTGGGCTTTTCAGTGCTCTCAGATTTGTTATGTTGTCATTGTTTCAGGGTGACTTTAAAGGTAGTCCCAGGAGCAATGTACGCTTTATAGAAAGGACATGAAAAAAAACTAAAATATTGTGGTCCCAGGATAATCAGCATGAACTGGGCTTCTGTGTACCTACCAAGCATCTGTATGAGCGGGTTCCCTAGCATATAGTCTAGGGAAGTGCATTTCCTACGATAAGCAACTCAATGCCATGGAAGAAGAAAAAAAAAATGATTACCCATATTCCTTGAAAGAAAAGACTAATTTAAATACTGTAGAGATTAAAAAAAAAATCATTGAATACAGTTTTGTTTGTCTGGGAGCAGGGATTGTTTTGTTTTGTATAAGTGAGTCTTCATGATTTTTGGAGGCTTTCCATGATGTAGCGTAGCAGATCTACCTTTGAAGTCTATATAGCAAGTTTAAACAAATGTATTTTGTGTCTGCTTCATACTGCCCCCTTCAAATATAGGGAAGGATACTGAAGGACATAAAACTCTCTTGAAGCACACTGGACCTTTTTGCAAACAAACACTAGCTTGAAAAAGCAAAACTGCTTATTGTAGCACTGCTTCTGGTTTAGTTTTTCTGGTGTTTCTTTTAGTTTACCATTAAAGAGCAATTATTGTGTTGCAATAATTCGTTTCAGTAATGTGGTGCAGATTAGCATCTTATTTAGTAATGGTAATGATAAAGTCATTTGCCATCTGAATAATTCAGAAACCTCAAATCAGTCCCTGTATCTTTTTCTGTCTCAAATGTGTAGGATTTGGACAGTGGAGATGTCAAACGGAGAGTACATTTATTTGAAACTCAGAGAAGGGCAAAGGAGGAAGATCCTATAATCCCATTTAGTGATGGACCGATCATCTCCAAGTGGGGTGCCATCTCCAGATCATCCCGCACTGGCTACCACACAACAGATCCTATTCAGGCCACTGCTTCCCAAGGAAGTGCTACTAAACCCATCAGTGTGTCAGGTACAAGTACAGGCTGCCTATTGTCAGTACAGCGTATTTTACAACACCGTTTGAGCCTTCTCATGGGTGCTTGATGCAGTGATGATGATGATGGCTGTGTGCCTGAAAAATCTGTATATCCCACTGTGAGAACAGAGGAGAAAATGAATTGTATCTTAATTTGTTACAGATTACGTCCCTTATGTCAATGCTGTTGATTCAAGATGGAGTTCCTATGGCACAGATTCCACTTCATCAGCACATTATGCAGAACGGTATGGACTTTATTTCTGTGTGTATTTTTATTTAATATTGTGTATTTAATACCTAGTGCAGCTATTAACACTCACTTATTAGCAATATTATGCTTGAGAGGCCTAATCAAAGAACTGAGTTGGATTACCTCCAAGCTGCAATCTCAAGATCTGTTATCTTGAGTCAGCTCTTTCAAGCTTTCCTGCTTTTTACAGACATTCCATGTATGTAAAAATAAGGCTGGCTGTGATACAAGTGCCTTGGAGTGTGCCTTGGAGTATTTGGCTGAACTTCTTATGCATTTGAACACAAACTATGTGGAAAAATAACATGAGAGACTAGTGAAGTCTGAGAGCCTGTGATTTGGAGGGTTTGTTTTTAATTCCTAATTTCACCTGCATGATGTAACACCTACTTTCTCTTAAAGGGACAGGTTCATAGTTACAGATTTGTCTGGTCACAGAAAGCATTCCAGCACTGGAGATCTCTTGAGTATTGAATTACAGCAGGTAAGATCAGTTATCCCATGTGTAAAACTACATAGAATGAAGTGATTTTTAAATAAATTGTTTCTCTGTATAACTGAAAAAAACTAATGCAATTGACAAAATCATCAGTAAAAGTTATCTAGACATTAGCACTGTGAACGCCTAGTTTGGTGCACAAGGACTGTTAATGTGGCTTGTTCCATTGACTTCAGTAAGACTGTTCTGGGGAAAGAGCAATAGGCCTGACAAATTTCAGCAAAACCAGAACAAAATAAATGCTGTCCGTTTAAAGGAATACGTAGTTGTACATCTAGAGAGAGGACTGTTCTTTTTGTGAGCTGATTTATTTTGCCATTTGACAATATATAGTTACATGTAGTTGTAGGTAACTGGTATGTTTCTTTCCATAGGCCAAAAGTAATTCATTGTTACTTCAGAGAGAGGCGAATGCACTAGCCATGCAACAGAAGTGGAATTCTCTAGATGAAGGCAGTCGCCTTACCTTAAATCTTTTAAGCAAGGAAATTGATTTGAGGAATGGTGAGGTAAAGAAAGGGGTGACTGGGATGAAAGAGATCTTTGAGGTATTGGTGATTTATGTATGCACACTGACACATGCACTCTTAGTTTTAACATTCCTAGGTATTTATAATATATTCTGTGCAAGTTATGTTGTTGTTGCGCTTAGTTACTTCCCTGGGATCAAGTACATGCGCCTGCTATGGTGCTGCTTTAATCCTCCATTTACAAAATGGCAAGAATGTGACCACTCAACTTGCACACTGTCCTTGCTTTTTTCTCTAGTTGTAGATGTTTAAAATCCTCTGCCAACAGACTCTACAGAAAATGCCATTCAAGTACTAATTCTTCTATTTCAGTACTTTTTAATGAAGTCGGTTTTTGTTGTGTATCCTATTTTGTCTATGCCCAAAATTCTGTTTATAGCTAACTAGCTATTTTGTGTCCAGAAATGCACTTTCTATTTTTGTTTTTAGTAGTTGTGTTATATACAGCTGGTGAAAAGCCTACTTCATATTTAATGTTTTTTTTTTTTTTTTTTTTTTTTTTTGCAGACTGATTATACTGAAGACTGTGCAGATGCAAAGCCAGATCGAGACATTGAATTGGAGCTGTCAGCCCTTGATACAGATGAACCTGATGGACAGGGTGAACAAATAGAAGTAAGTACAAAAGCTGTGCGTCTGAAGAAGTCATTGGGTCCTCTTGCTGGTTACTCAACAACTTCTAGAATTTGTAAATTAAGTTTGTTTATAATGATAGCAAAGGTGTTTAAGTTTTATACTGGCACTAACATTTTTTGGCACTTGTACTGTTTTAGTACTAGGAGGTCGCATACCTCTACAATTCAGATAATTGACTGTCAGTACTAACATATTATTGCTTTTAATCTGCTGTTTTCCTTGTGATAGCTTTCAGCTATTAATCTCTTGATAGCATTGAATAATGTGTGTGTGATGGGGGGAAACTCACTCCTGCCACCCCAAGAGAAACTATACTTTAAAAATGTTGCAGAACACTTCTGAAATGCCTGATGAGAGTGGTCTATATGAAGCTAGGTTGCTTCTTGAAAAAGTTCTAGTTGAATTTCAGTCCTGTTAATTTTTAAAGTAATCTGATAAATTTATGAATTCTTAAGTTAGATATCTGTGATAATGATAGGCAAATGTGTAAAACGTGATATATTCTGGTGGTGTGAAATTAAACATAACTGAGGAGCCTTATGAGTAAGGGAACTCCTGTTTCTATCGGTTGTATTCTGTGAAACATAATGGGAAAATCCAAAGCCGATAGTGACACTATTGATGGACTTTTCTCCCTTTCTGTAGGAGATTCTGGATATACAGCTAGGTATTAGTTCTCAAGATGATCAGCTGCTCAATGGAACAACTGTAGAGAATGGCCATCCGTTAAAGCAGCACCAGAAGGAATCTATGGAACAGAAGAGACAAAGTTTAGGTGAAGACCTTGTGATTCTGTGAGTGTTAGACAAAACAGCAGTGTCTGCCAGTATTAGACAAAAAAAGCAGGATCAGGATAGTTGAGGCATGACTGTTTAAGAATGAGCTACATATCTGCTCAGATTTGAATTAGACATCTGCATTAGGTATACATGATGAAATAGGAAGAAACTGTTAAGAAATAGAATTAGTTCATAAACATGGAAGTTGTAGGATCATATATTTTTTCATATGCATCGTTGTAATCTAATATATAACGAAACCTGTCATAGTTGTTAATTTTATGCAACTATAAAAATGGTTGTGTAGAAGATTTAAGGGAAGTTTAAGGAGGTTAAAGGCCAGTCCATTGCACAGATCTCCGTAGAGATAACTTTGAAAAATACATATATAATAACATATAATGCAGCCTTTGAAAATTGGGCAGACTGCATTTAATGTCTTGAACATAGCTTTTCATAGTGAGATGTTTTGCCTTTGCTAGTAATTAATTTGTCATGCTTCTTTAATGCACACGATTCAGTTCTAGATACTTGTGCATGTACTCGTTTAATACTTGTAACTTATTTTTCTCCTCAGGGAGGAGCAGAAAACAATCCTGCCCGTAACTTCTTGCTTCAGTCAGCCGATCACAACACCTGTTAGCAATGCAAGCTGCCTGCCCATCAGCACGTCAGTCAGTGTTGGCAGCCTCATTTTGAAAACTGCTCACATTATGTCTGAGGATAAAAATGACTTTTTAAAGCCTGTTGCAAATGGCAGGATGGTTAACAGCTGAAAGGCATTCATCTTTCCAGCTCGTGACCACACCATGGAAGCATTTACACTAGCTTTTTATATATATAATATATATTATATAATGTATATTTTTTTTAAAATAATATTGGGGTCATGCATTTCCTGTGGACTCTTTGATACTTCAAGCCCCTCTCGCATTAGCATTCTGAAGAAAAAAAAAAAAACCTAGGGTAAGGCGTTCACTTTCCACAAACAAATGGAATTTGGACATTGTTTTACTTAAGCTTAAAGCAGCTTTTTATGAGTTTGTAGCAATCCAGTGCGGTATCTGAGCCATTCTTGTTTAAAATGGCTTCTGTAGAAAACTAACAACTCAGTTATTTAAACTAGCAGGATCCTACAATGATACATCTAGTGAAAGGAAAACTAACTTATTCGTCTCTATTTTGTTTCATGAGAGAGGAACTTGTGTCTTGTTGCAGCTGCTTTTTCTTTAGTTGTGGAACTTTGCATGGAGTATTGTTTCCTGTTTGAAGACTGAGAGGTGGGGGTTTGGACTTGAGAATTTTACAGGGTTAACACACCATTAGCTTTGCACTGCTGCATTATTTGCAGGTCTGTGGTGCAGTGCTTTGCTGCAGCTTTATTTCCATATTTTCCCCCAATTTCTGCTTTAATACTGTTGATAATACACACACAGGCTACTTGTCAAAGTTATTAAAAGTAAACCAAGTGCCTAAGTCCTCCAGCTAATGTACTAGGTATTGATTTCCCCAAGTTAAACATGAAAACTTTCAACCATTTTGAGAGGTTATGCACTAATGTAACAGCATTTTTTTTTCCTATTAACAGTTCTCAATTTGCAGATTACAGAATCCAGATGACTTGGCAAAAAGTATCAGGTGCTCTTGGCTTTCCTTTGAAAACCCTGTATGTAGTGTTTGCACTGACTAACAAGATGGTATTGCTGTTTTTTGTACTGTTTTCTTTTTAATTTAAACTAAATATGGAAATCTAAGGCAGTTGTATTACCTTTGTTAAATGTTGTTAAAAATAATTTTGTATTCAGGTTTAATTTTGCTTGTTCAATGGCAACTTATTTTCAAAGACCTTGAAAATACAATAATATAGCATTATCTGACCTTCAGAGTATTGAAAAGTGTATGAATTTATGCCCTGTTAAGATGTGTCTGAAAATCATATAGGAGATGTAAATGAAAAAGAGGTTTTCATAAGTATACTCAAACTAGAGCCTTGGGCATATCGTTAGGAACCTTAAAAATCCACTTTTCTTTTTTTTTAAAAGAAAGCAGGATTCTCCCTCCTGATGATTACTATCTTCCTCTTTTTTTTTTTTTTTAATCCTATTCCTTTTCTTTGTGACAAGTTTTACTTTTTTTTTTTTTTATGTTTTTATTAACTTCTGTGAAGTTGTTTACTCTGAAAATTGTACTGGAATATTTTAAGCCAAGCTGATCTTTCACCAGGTGTACTGCATGTAAGGGCTTTTCCTGCTAGCAAAATGCTTAAAGAGGATCATGTTACTGGTCGTCTGAGTTGTTATTTTACAAAATCATAGCTATGTGGTCGGGTAAGATTTTGATAACTGTTTTGTGCACGTTTCTGGGGGGTGGGGGTTGGCATTTCCCTGAGGGTTACTGATTAGACTAAGTAAATATTGGTGTTTGATATCTCTCCTAATGAAACCTGTCCATGAAATAATTATGTTGTAAATATACCTGAAAATCCAAGGGTTAGTTTTGATATTCTGGTGTCAGTATGGAAGATCTTACACATCTATTTAATACTCAAATGTAAAGGAATGTATGTAGAAGAACAGTCAAGTAGTCTTTTCTTAGTTTCCTTTGGCTGTTGCTGTACCTTCCTATATAGCCAGTGCCACCTCATAGCTAGGATTAGACTGGTATGTTGTTTCACTTGCAACTCAAAGTGAATGGATACACGAACCAGACCACCTTTATCACCTTAACTTATTTCCTGTTGATGTTAACTTTAACTTACAATGTTAGGCATAAATATGATTGTTGTATATTTTATACCTAGACCATTCTGTAAATATGAATTTATATTACTTTTGAAATGCTTCTGAGATAATATTATTTGCTGTACAATGTAATTCCAAAACAGATATGCAAACAAGTATGTCTCTTTCATGGATATTTAAAACAGTGAGATCTTCCATGTTGAAGGTGATGTAATTTTTTTAAAAAGATTTTTAAATTTTAAATTGCTATTTTGTTACAAAAATAGAGAAAATATAAAGGTTTGAGAAGTCCTTATTTGCCCTCAGGGAAAGAGCCCTCTGTGCACCAGAACTCCACAGAACATCTTCAGCATGATCTGAGGGTGAATATATACTACATAAATTGATTGTGTATTTACCTTAACTTTTTAATTTTAAAATTGCAATTTTAAAAACTTGGTTGTGCTCTGCTGGAGGGAGATTGGGATAAACTGCTTACACACATTTGCCTGTTTGTCCAGTGAAATTACATAAGCCTAACATATTCCTGCCAACCTTATTGGCATATTTAAGAACAAATGTATTTATATACTCTTGTCTGCAGCAGGAGGTCCCATGATGTAACAGTTCTCTAGGATGACCATATACTTCATATGGAAAGTTGGCTCTTAGATGAGACTATTTTTTGTTGTTGTTGTTGGAATTTTAATATGTAGAATGACAGGCAAAAGAATTATTTGGGGGTTTTAATAGCATGCCAGCTTTGTCTTACAGTTTTAACACTGATTGTGTGATTTTTTTGCCATAAAACTATGCCCTCCAGTGCCCTGATGAGTAGAAGCTCCAGGTGGGAACCTAGTTCTGGCTCTCTTTGAAGTTTCATCCCTTGACCCTAAACAAAAAAAGTATGTATTCATTTGTCTAGTTGAAAATCAGGTGCCTTTGGGCTATGGAAGGGCTTATCTTCTGACACTGACATAGTGACTAATCTTCATAAATAATAGCAGTAATTCCCAGTGATTTTTGGCCTAACTTACCTTGCTTTCAGAAAAAGGCCCATAGCAGATTGGGGAGAAGAGATTGGCTCTTTCGCTTTGCTCGGACAAGCATTTTGGATTGTTTGTTTTTATTTTTATTTTTCCCCCTATTAGGGGTACAGCAGGGATTTCACATGCAAGAGATGCAGGAATTATTAGTATCTAAGTTAATCGTGTTGCCTCACTACCTTGATTCATTCCTTGTTTTGCCTCATTTCCCACATAGGTCTTAATAGAGACTAATGCTTATACTGGGAGAATGCTTGTGTGAGAAAGAAACTATCTGTACGTTCTTAACATATAAGTTATAGCAGAGTGATTGCCCTGCTACTGATATTTCGTTCCTGTAAGCAGGTGACAAGAAATGAATCTTAGTGTTTATGCAGATTTTGCATTGTAGAATGTATACTAGATCCTTCAAAGGAAAGGTTAGACTCTTTGCAAAGCAAACTGGCGTTGGTTCTTGGTAGTCTAGTACAGGGACACTAAAGTTTGACACTTAATGAGAAAGGCAGTTGTATGCAGCAGATGGGGTTAAATAAGCTCTTTCTTGCTCTTTGCTGAAGTCTAATTTGAAAGGTTTTAGTTCTTTAACACAATTGAAATTTTAATTTATCCTGTACTCAAGAGCTGAAGGCTGTTCTTGTATAATAGTGTACTAGGCTGATTGAGGTACAAATAATGTACAGTGGTCAGAAAGAGATGAGGAAGGAATACTTAAAAATAACTTTTACCTAAGCTCAAAATAGTTCCAAATATTGTTTCTGTTTGCTTTTTTTAAAGCACAAGTTGTCAAGTTCTACCTGTTGCTGTACATAAACACTATATGCCAGCAGCTCCTTGATCATATTTGTGAACAGATTTTTCATTATTATTAGACTGTTACTAAAGGAAGTTGTTGAATTTGAGAGTAGCAAAATGAGAATTTATCTATAGTATGTAAAAATCCATTCTTTGTTGTAGTTTAATCCCTTTTGTTAGAAATTCCCTCTTATTGAGGGACCTCTTCTGCAAGCAGAACACAATAAATGTGCTTTTTAAATGACCCAATTTTACCAGTATAAATGAACAGCTGACTTTGGCAGTACTTGTCACCGTCTCTTAGCTGGCAAGGGAGCAGAACAGAGAAAAAGGAAAAAAACAGAGTGTCAATTAGATCAAATGGATCTGAAGGATCAAAATTCCCCGTACCCAAACATAAAATTATGCCTCATTACTTGAGGGTGGGGGGAAGAAACATTTATGGAAGCTTTTGATTAAAAGTCAGCTGTAAAAGTAAAGCAGAGCCTGGCTGCAATTTTTACTGCCAAAAGCCAAGGTCATTTGCACATAGCCCATCTGTTTCTCCAGAGTAGATCTCCGTTACCCAAGGCATGGGAATGCATGCGTTTTCTTAGCTGGGCAAACAAGTACATTTTACGGTAGTTGTGATACAACACACGTGGCTTTTATTTGTACTGCACATACCCACTGTACAGCCACTCAGAAGTATTGTGGTTAGCTTGCAGCATCTGCTGTCCGCATTTATACTGTTTACTGCGTATTCTTTTCCCTGGAAGTTTTAAAGGATTTTTTTTCTTGTTGCATTGATTACATTTTATATATATAAAACAAATTGCTTAGCTGGAAAGTTTGGGAAAAGAGGCCTGTTTGTCAATTGTACAACCGATTGTGAAGCTCTAGTGTGAATATTTTTACGTCTGTATTAGACATTTTCTTTGCAAATCTATTGTTCGATTGAAATGTAAATGAAATAAAAGATGGTGTACACCCATCATGTATAAAGCAGGCACCATCGCTACGATGGATTTAATGCTCATTTTTATGGCGCATTCTCAGCTTCTATTTAAAACTATAATTTAAAAAATAAAAATCTTGTAAAATGAGAGGGGGGGTGGAGGAAAATAGGTGGGGGAATGAGTTCTCTGCTGTTTGTTTCGGTTCTGGAGGCCCCAGTCGTGCTGTTTCCCTTGTGCTAGGCGTAGGCGGCGGCCGGGCGGCGGCGGCGCCGCGCGGGTGATGCTGTGTGTGTGTTTGCTGTCGCACTGACGTGAAGAGGTATTTAGCTTTGGGGGGGGGGCGCTGCTCACAGACTTAGAGCATCTTTTTTTATTATTATTTTTTCTCAGTGTTTGAGAGAATTGATGGAAGAAGTTTGCAGTATTTGACATGTATTTGCATGCACGAATAAAATTATTTGTCCACCTCACGCTGCCTCTGGTGCGTTCGACGGCGCCGCCGGGGGCTGCCGCGGCCGCCGGGGGGAACCATTCGCGGGGCTGGGCGGGGGGGGCGGGCGGTGGCGGGGCGGTGGGGGCGGCTCTGCGGGGAGGGGGTTGTGAGGCGCCCCCCCCCCCCCCGCGCCTCCCGCCGTGGTCGCGCCCGCAGCGCCGCGCGGGGGCGCCCGCGGCCGCCGCCATTTCGTGACGGTGCTGGGCGGGGGGGAGCGCCCGCCCCTTCCCGCGCTGCCCCGCGCGGCTCCGCGGAAGGCGGCGGCGAACGGCGGGGTCCGGAGCGGCCCTGCCCGGGGCGCGGGGCGGGCCCGGCCGCGCGGGGGGCCTCGGCCCTCACGGCCGCTCCTTGCGGGAGACCGTCGCGTTAACCCCGGTCGCTGCCTTCAGCCCGAGCCGTCTGGCGGCCGGAGCGCTCCTCCCGGTAATCTGCTTTGCGCTACGCTAAGCGCAGCGGGGAGGCGAAGAGCCCCGCTGGGCCTCGGGCTCCGGCGGGGTCTAGGGGCCAGCCCAAAGCGGCTGGCAGTCATCTTGCCTTTTATTTTTTTTACTAATAGCTTCTTGGACCCTCTAGGTTGTGGGTTGCGGGTCAGGGGCTGCCCTCGCGCCCGGGCAAGGGGCAGAGCCTCTCCCGCACGCGCGGGATCCGGCCCGGTCGGCGGCTCTCCCGGCGGAGGCCGTGTGGAGCCGGCGAAGGGGCGTCCCCAGGCGCTGCACTTTCCATCCCCGGGAAAGCTCGGACGGCTCCGCGCTTGTGAGGTGAGATGCTTTCCAAGACTGTAAGTGCCGGTACTGTAAAATAATGCAAATAATTCAGAAATTGGAAATCTGCACACTGGTGAAGTCAGCCTGGCAGAGCTGCGTGGGGGAGACTGCTGAGACTTCTCAACCGGTGTTTGGAAAAGTCATTCCTAGTGGAAAAAAATGTATATTGAAGTTATTTTAATGAAGAAACAGCTTTTATGATGCTTTTTTAGTAATGAGTCTAAAAGCGGGATTTTACTCATAAAACTTCTAAATATGTTTGAAAGTACAACTAATATAATTCTCAAATAACTTGACTGTCTGTACTGTGGTAACTGCACTGATAATGGGTTATAAACTACTGTTCTGTGACTAAAAAAAAATTCTTTTAGGAAGTAAAGGACTATCATTACACATCTGAATTGGTGTTTCCGGTTGCATATGCGAAGAGGAGATACATTGTCTGTTTGGTTAATTTATTTTTAGAACACAATGACTGCTTTGGATGATAAGCTACTTGGCGAGAAGCTCCAGTATTATTACAGCAGTAGTGAGGGTGAGGATGAAGACAGTGAGAAAGAAGACAAAGATGGGGAGAGCACCCTTCCCGAAAGCATCGGGGAAGTTGAGCTTAGCGGTGATGGCAGTGCTGTCAACACAGGTAGTGTTCACTGGAATACTTATGTTGTTTTCTGTAGTCATTTTCCTTGTAACAAGCATCCTATTTTCATGTGTATCTGACCTGGGTAATCCTTTCTTGGCTGTAGTCAAGCCTTATTTTTAAAAATCTGTTCTTTAATGTTTCTCTTCTGAGAGACTTCAGCTCTACATCTGGAGCAGTTGGGCTCTGCTGCAGAACAGACCGAGTGGAACTAGAACATGTTGGCTGATAAATTATAAAAATCTTTCCTGTAAGCCAGACACTCCTAGTGTGACAACTGTAGGTGCTGAAAGAGTAGGAACTGAGGGAAAGTGGCAAGTCTTGGAGGCTCAGCAAGGTAATAGGAAGTGAAATCTGTAAGAACTACACTTTTGTACAGAAATAGATTCTATGATGAACATAGCATTTAATGAGCATAGGCAAACTTAACTCACAGATGGTTTTCCAGCGTATTATTTTGTTCTTATGAAAAGTCATACTAACAAAGGAGAATTCTTGATTGTTGTTGGTTCTATTTGTAGAGCGCATACATTCATCTTTAGAATAGCCTTGGGGACAGTTATTAGAGTAGCCTAGTTAGATAAGCTTCAGTTTTACACAGACAAGAGAACAGATAATAGTTCAAGGACATATAAATGCCAACTTATTCCTATTGTTTTGTTTTGTTACAACATTTTGAACAATATAAAAAGTTTGTGATGAGTCAGTGTTTTACTGATGCCTTACAAATTACTATTTAAAGAGCAGCTCTGATTTTGTTATTCTTTTGCACTAAGTGTCTGCGTATTTAATTTCAGGTCCAAAAGGAGTCATCAATGATTGGCGAAGATTTAAACAATTGGAGACAGAACAGCGACAGGAGCAGCGTAGAGAAATGGAGCGACTGATAAAAAAGTTATCTATGACATGTAGATCTCACTTGGATGAAGAGACTGATAAGCAGAAGCAGAAGGAGCTTCAGGAAAAAATCAATGGAAAGGTAACGTGGCACAAAGATGCTGCTTGGATGTTGAACACTTTGTTTTGTGAGTTATCTATGTGGTAAATGGGAATCCTTGTATCTATCAGGAGGTATGTGTTATTTCTTGCTAGTGAATGGGAACACAAAATAAGAGGTACGTTATTCGCCAGGTGTTGTCAAGATTAATTATTACACATTTGAGTAATATTTTAGGGACTCCATGTTTATCCATGTTAAGAGATACATAATTTAGCCAATATACTGAAGAAGTCCAAATCCTTTTCAGAGATACCTTTTTATATCTCTATCACATAAGTGAAACTTTTGGAAGTGAAATAGTAACGCAGCAAACCTTCCAGACCGAGGGTTGCATAAAATGTGGAATCAGGAGTCCTTATTGATTTTGGAATGTAGTAAGTGGTGCTGAGAATTTAGCTTTGTTCTCAGAATTACTTTACACTCCAGAGACTGAAAGTGTTGGAAAGAGTGAAAGGTTTTAATCACCTGGCCTATATAACCAGCCCTTGCAGTCCTAGTCAGAATCTGTGAATTTGCACACAATGTACCTTATTTGCAATTGGCAAAAATTAGCAACACTGTCCTGTACCTTGAATAATGCAGATATAGCTAATGAAGTAGGTGAAAGATACGAAATGCATAAAACCGACTAACTTCAGTTCTTCAGACAATATTATATGTTTTTTTGCCAAAAAAATGTTAATTGATAAGCAATAAAATGGAACAGATGATGCAAAAACAATCTAGCAATTTGACAGCATGGGCTTACATCAGGCACAGCACTCGAATCAGTGCTGGTAGCTTAGTAAAAGCCACCATTAACCCGAATTAAAGCGAGAGTGCTTGCATTATTAGTGCAGCCTGTGGAAAACAGAGTATCCAAACCTGAACTTGCTGTTCCCACTGGATGTGTTTTGTGATTGGATCAAAAAGGAGTATAATATATAGAGGGTGCTCCAGCCTTCATGGGCTGCACTTTGCTGTTGTTAGAGATGGGTGACCCACATTCATCCTCCCGATTTAAATTCTAGTTACGTAAGTGACCTATAAAGTGATGTAGATCTTTTCTTTTTCTCTTTATCATGTATCTTTGTATGCATTTTAGATGACATTGCAAGAATATAATATGATTCACAATGATGAAGATGATGAGGAGTTTTTACAGCGATACAGAAAGCAGCGTATGGAGGAGATGAGGCAGCAGTTACACAGTGGGCAGCAATTTAAACAGGTTTTTGAGATTACTAGTGGGGAAGCATTTTTGGACACAGTTGATAAAGAACATAAGACCACACTGATCATGATCCATATTTATGAAGATGATATCCCTGGTACTGAGTCTCTGAACGGCTGTATGATCTGCCTGGCAGCTGAGTACCCAACAGTTAAATTTTGCCGAGTAAAGAGTTCGCTCATTGGCGCCAGCGCTCGCTTTACTAACAACGCTCTGCCAGCTTTGCTCATCTATAAGGCAGGTGAACTCATCGGTAATTTCGTGCGAATCACTGACCAGCTTGGAGAAGATTTTTTTGCTGTAGACCTGGAGGCTTTTTTGCAGGAATGCGGTCTGCTTCCAGAGAAAGACCTAGTGCTGCTGACTTCTATACATAATCCGTCTGCGTGTTACAGTGAAGACAGTGATCTGGAAATAGACTGAACCAGTTATACCAAGGGACCAGGAGGTTTAGCTGTACTGTGGGTTATTCTTGTGCTAGAAGTTGTTTTCTTTATTTCTTTGTGTTGATATGTTATATTTTCCCTCCATGCACTTTGACTTTCGCTTGTTAAAACTTGGTTAAGGATAACATAAGGAGGTCCTAATGTTTTCTTAAATTACTTTAATAAAATGTGCACTAAAAATGTCTAGCTCTTACGTAATCCAAATGTATTATAAAGTTATAATTCAGTAAATGTAGTGAATTGTGTATTATATTGTCATCTCTGTTCTCCAAATCCCTTAGATTTTCCAAACCTTTTTTCTGTCAGATCACCTCTGTGTAGTCAGTCTCCTTAAAGGTTTGCTGAAGCAGCATATCTGCCCACCAGTTGAGATCAGGATGTGGTACCTACCTACTCATGAAGACAAGGATTGAGACCACAGATTAAGAAATTCTTAAGCATTCAGGACTTCTGTTAATCTGGAGCTGACCTGCTGCCAGTGAGTTAAGAGTTCAAGATCCCATCTTCCCTTCCCTGATTTATGGGCTCCTCCTTGGCAGCAATTTTGCTGTAATTATCATTATTGTTTTTCCTTTCTCACTTAAAATAACCAGAGCTTCTGACTTCATCCGAAAAATTACTTTATTATTTTCAGATGGAGAGGGTTCTGCTTTCCTTTATCTTATCTGAAACTTAAATGAGGAAAATGTTTTTTCAATTACAGTTCTTAATACTGGGCTTTTAAAATAACTCTCCCCTGGAGTCCATAGTGCTTACTCAAGCAGAAAGTGATTTCTGCCTCTTAAGAGGGAGACCAGCTCTAAAAGCAGCCTAGGAAGAGCTCTGATGTGATGCTCTGAAAAGTATCCCAGAGTACTTTTTGGCAAAATGTTGAATTAGGACTTGGTAGCATCAGAATTTCACCTACTATCTGTAATGTTCCTGAGAACTATTAAATCAGTGCTAAAATTCATTTTTGTCTGCTTTCCTATGACCTGCTTTGCCTGAGGTGGGAGATGCGTTTTGCCTGTGCGTGACGCCAAGCCGGGAGCTGTGGCTGAAAGCTTGATGGGAGAGGAGCCTTGAGCCCCTCGAGGCCGGATTGCTGGTGCCGGTGTTCAGGAGCGGGCCCCTTTCCCACAGCCCATTCCCTGTTTGAAGCTCAGTATCTAGCTTCTGCACAGAATGTTCAGCTGGATCAAGAATGTCACTATCCTGTTTTCCCTCTGACGCTAGCTCCTTGGGAGTCTATTTTTGTACAGTACATCAGTGGAGTTCACTTAGCACAGGGAAAAAAGTCCCGTGGGGGGTCGGGGGGCGTGGGTGAAACCTCTGGGGAGATCCTGCGGAGTTTTCCTCTGCCTTTTGTTGCAAACAACAAAGACCTTTTTAAAAGCATCCCTATTGCTGTTGCAGTTGCCCAGCAACCTGGATCCAAAAGTTCTCCTCCCAAAACACAGGGTCCCCCCTGCCCCGTCAGAAACAGAACAGGGCTTGGAGCATTGGCTGAGCCCCTTTGGTTCCTCATTATTGCTGCTGAGTGCTGCAGCTGTGTGTTACACTTCCCTCCCGCAGCATCTGTCATAATCATTTGTCACTGATCACACTTTATTAAAGTGTTTGTTTCACTCCATAAACTACAGCATAGTATAAGGGAGTAAGTTTCAGGGTTTCTAATACATGAACAGTTCCCCCTGCCTCCACCAGCCCTGTGCTTTGCTGGTGTAAGGCAGCCTGGGCAGCTTAGAAACCATTAGCGATTTACAGTGGGAGTCCTGCCCGGACGGGGCCCAGGGCTTGGGCTGCTTCCCTGCCCCTCCATGCGGCGCAGCGGAGACCCAAGCACCTGCACAGCCACGGGCTGCTCGGCCTCTCCTATCTCACCCCTACAAAACATCTCACCAGGAAGAAGGTTTAATGTACGCATAGATTTTATGTGATAGAAATACACCGTGTTGGGTTTAAGCGCTGTGTTTGCAGCATCTGCAGCACTGAGACACAAACTGGTGGCTGGGGGTGAGGCAGCAGAGCGGGTGGCAGGAGATCGGGGCTTGCGGATTGCCCTTCCAAAGCGCTCCATGCAGAGGGTCATTCCCTTTATTTCTTTGGCTATGGACAGCCCTGCATTGGGCTATATCTTGCTTGGGGCTGCCAGCTTTCACCAATGACTTGTTCTCCAGCAGATTCTGCTTCCTCCTGCCCGCTGTGCAGCGGCCTCTGCTAAGTGAAAGCTTCAAAACTTGCTGGAAGAACTTAGAGGGGTTTAAAAAAAATGTTGGAAGTGTCCATTTTCCCGCAGGTGAGCTGTGGTCTTCCTAGGACCGAAGCAGGGGTGCTGGCTGCCAGCAATCGCATCGTGTTAGCGAGGGATCGAGGCACCGCCGCGCCAGAACCAGCCTCTGCCGCTTGCTGCCCGTCTCACCGCGCACGCCAGCGTGTGCTCGGGCCCCTGCGCGGGCTGCCTTGGCCTGCTGCAGGACACGAGGACGCTGACGAGCTCAGAGCGCTCCACGTGCCCCCTGCTCCTCTGCGTCCTGCGGTTTGGGTGCGTAGGAAGCGTGCTCCTGGTCTGCGCTGCAAAGCGGCGGCGGTCGGAGGGCGAGAGAGCAGGGCGGCCAGATACAGGGAGCCCCCTGAACAACCCCAGAACTGCCTTAGTGCAGGGTATTTGTTAGCAAAATAAGGTGGTCTACTGAGGCCTGTTCATGGGAGCTATAATTTTTAAGGCACTTCAGCTTTTCTTGGAGCATGAACCAGCTTTCTCCCCACTGCCCAGGGCTCCAGCAATGTCATGGAGAAAGCCTGGAGCTGTGCGACCTCCTGTCCCGCTGGGTTTGGCAGAGGGGGTTTGCAGGTCTCCTCTCCTTCCCACCGTTCTCTGCAAGAGTGAACAGCACATTCAGGGCCAGGCTGAGTGCCTAGCCCAGCCCAGGACCGGGGGAGGACGGTCTCTACCTGTGCAGGGCCGTCGAGGTGCTAGAGCTCGGTAGATGATCCACGACGCTGCTGTGTCCCGCTTGCTCCTGGTTCCACAATGTCCGGCACACGAAAAGACACGTATGGGCACTTCTTCACGTTGAGGCACACGAGTTTCTTCAGCGACGCTGTCTTAACTATCTCAAAGCCAGTTGCTCCACCAAATGTGCTGGGTTTCCAGTACTCGGGGGAGCAGATGGGGTTTCCTAGGAGCCCCTTCAAGGAAAATGGAGATCCAATCTCCACCATGCTTTCCCCAAACATTGAATTGGGAAGGGGTTTCTCGAGCAGCAAGCCCACGTAAAACTCCAGGGCATCAATGTCTCCATAGAGCTCCTCCAGCTCTGCCGCCTTCTCTTCCTCTCCTGCATGGAGGGAAGAGCAGAGCACATTAGAGGAGCAGCCTACAGCAGGACCCGGCCTGGCTCTTGGGATGGGGCCGCTGCCCTCCTACCTGTCAGTTCCTGGAAGGACGTGTAGGGCTTCATGCCAAACCTCTTCCGATACTCGTTGAAGGGCTGGAGCCGCAGCTGCCGGGACTCCTTGATAACCCCCACGGCCACTTTCAGGACGTTGGCATTGATGGTTTGGCCTCCACCGATCTGCAAGGTGAGAACGCGCGGAGCAACGCGCGTGGTCACCACCAAGCACTGGCATCATCCCCACAAAGGCACCTGCCCACCCGGCCCAATGTCCCTCACACGGCTGCCGTGGCAGCGAGAGGAGGGGGATCCATGGGACAGCGCTAGAAACGGGAGCTGCAGAGGAGCAGCCAGAGTACGTGGGGCCAAGGCCTGTCCTGCCTGCAGCGAGGGGCAGAGGAAGGTGCCCGAGAGGCCGGTGGGATGGCTGCACACCTGCCAGGAGGGGGTTGTTGTTTCTGGGGATCACAGGGAGAACGCGAGCGGCCCGCGGGCAGCGGCTGTGCTCAGCCTCGCTGCTCTGCACCAGGCAGGCGGCCACGGGGACCTCACTGAGGTGCATGGAAGGAAGTCTCCATGCGATGGCAGCAAAGAACGGCTCCATGAGCCGCGCTTCGCCGCGTTCCGCTGCCCGTGACTCCACCAGAGCTTTTCCTCTCGCGTCTCACGGTCAAGCAGATGAGGCTGATCATGGAGGCCTTGGGGACAGGCTGGATGTGCCACACGCAGCCCAGGGCTGAGCACTGACTCTACTTGCTGCTGCGCTCAAGGTGGGTCTCAGGATCCTGGGGCCAGAGCTTTACTCGGGGGAAGAGGAGCCAGAGCTCGTCACCACCGTTCTGCACGGAGGGGAGAGCAGGAGCTTACCCTGCCTGCAATCTGCCTGGAAAAGGACTCCACCAAGGCCTCCACGCCGTAGTCCGTGAGCATGGAGGTGTTGTAGAGGAACTGCTCGTAGCTGTACTCCTCCCCCTGGACGATGAAGGAGTCCGGCATCAGCCCGTGCCAGTGGTAGAGCTGGTTGAACTCCACAGCAATGCGATTGCGGTACTGGAACTGCTCCCCGAAGAGCAGCTCGGGGTCGAACTTGAGGCTCAGGAAGTACCCGCTGAGGTGCTGAACGTAGTCCTCAATGACTATCTTGATGGTCTCCCCTGGGCAGGAGGAAGAGAGGCAGGTGTCACGGGAAAGCTGACCTTGATATACATAGAGATCAAAAATGGGTGATTCCCAGTGTGGTGACATGGACCACTTCAGGATTTTGGTTGAAAATTACATTTCATGAGATTACAGTAAATTTACAATAGGACATTAAAATGAGATGACTCAGAATTACAGTAGTTAAACTTTTTTGATGGGCCAAAGGAAATATTTTTGTTCAAAAAAATTGCTCATGTTCTGACAAATTACCTCTATTAACAGAAGATGAGATCTGCTGCGAGCTCCTCGCAGCCTTGGAGGGTGGCTTTGCGCTGCCCCCCTAGCACAGCCACAGCAACCCAAGGGCAGCTCCTCCAAGGAGCTAATGTCACCCCCCTAGTGCCTAATCCTGTAGGTGATGGCTTTTGGGGACACATAACTGCTGCCACCAATGCTAAATGGCACAAACATCACAACAAAAGAGCCACAAGATCAAAAGGATGCAGATAAGCCTTCTTCCCACGGTGAAGTCCTGGGAAATGGGCTGAAATTCAAACAAGCACCATGCAGAATAGCAGGACGTGGTGCCAGGGTGAGATACAATCTCCAGAAAGTTCCGGAGAAACTCTGCAAGCAGAGCCAGGGCAGCCACCACCCTCCGAACACAGAGCTCCAAGAGACCGTCCTGGGGCGCTGCCCCTCACCAATGAGGATGAGGCGGGCGGTCTGGAAGAGCTGCTCGTCGCCCCACGTGGGATGCTCCCGTTTGAGGATGTCGCAGACGCGGTTGTGCTCACGGAGCCAGAGCGTGGCGTAGAGGCAGAGCCCTGGCAGCAGCCCAAACACCTCCTGGCCCATGGCCATCTGCTGCTCCTTGGGCATGGCGGGCGGGTAGACCATGTGCACGGGCGCGTGGGCGAGCGTCGGCGGGTACATCTCGCCATCCACCACCTTGGAGAGACAAGAGCGGGCAGGAGGAGGGGACAGGCTGGGACTGCACCATGAAACCCTGCTCACTGGGTGCCTGCAGAACCCATGGTCCTTCCCCAAGGGGCTGGAGGGCGGTGGCAGGACGTGCCTATGGACCTGCCCAAAGAGGTGGCTCCAACCAGCCGCCACCAAAGTGCCTGGTAGCACCAGGAACATGGTCCTGAGCGCTAGTGTCTCCCAAAGCTCCCGGGGTCTCAAACCCAGCAGCCACCAGAGAGATACCGGCTTCAAACACCCACCATGGGAGCAGGGCAGCCTTGCTGCACGTGCTGCTGGTACCTGGAATTTGAGCTTCCCATCCTTGAAGAGTCGCAGTTGGTGCTGCCGCTGCAAGTTGTCCCCGTACAGGTGCCCAAGGTCCACCTGGAGAAAATCCAGGACCTGTCACCAACGTGGGTCCATGTCCCACCTGGTGCCCAGCACTGCTGTGGGGCAGCGGCTTCTCCGCAGGGTTGGCAGAGACTGGAGGTGCTGGCGAGGGGCCAGAGCAGCCGCCAGGCCCGGGAAGGCACCGGGCGCCTCGCGGGCGAGCGTGACACTCTCACCCCGTGGCCCAGCGCCTTGGTGAAGCCGCGTCCCATCTTCCCAGAGGTCTTGAAGAACTGGTGGGTGAAATGCTGGGCGAAGAAGGCAAACATCAGGTTGGTGCCCTGGGGGTCGGCTTCGAACTTGCGCCGCAGCAGGAACCTCTCCGCCAGGAGCTGGGCATCCGGCAGCTGCTTCCTCCCTGCGGGGACAGGGAGGTTTGGGCACCTTACACTGCTTGCACACAGGCCACAACGTGACCTGGCGGGGAGACACCCGGGGGCTTTTAACCAGCCCCGCACTCTGTTCCCACATGTGTTTCGAGTGCTGCCCGGCCTCAACCCCCGGCTCCCAGGCAGAGAAGGGCCCTGGCAAAGCTCTGCGGATGCATCCACTGTCGGGAAAGCCGGGACACGGCCCCGTGGCCAGCACCTACCTTTGGTGCCCATGGGCGTGGGGCAGCCATCGGGCACGGGCGGCAGCACCCGCGTGTAGTAGCTGACATTGGCGTAGGCCTCCCAGCTGATGTAGCCATAGGCAGAGTTGAAGGTGGGCGGGCTGGGGATGAGGTTGGCGCGGGCTGCGGGAGGGCAGAGCCGCGTGTCACCCGCGGGGCGGCCGGCGCCGAGCCGCACCGGCCAACGGAGCCGTGCGAGCCGGGCCCGGCGCACCCAAGGATGCAGCCTAAATATTTACGCCATGTGATAAATGTCAGGACGGGGGTGAGTAATAGGGGCCTCATGGATGTTTCCATCCGCTGCTCCTGGAAAGCCGAGCTGCTGGCAGCTGCCCGTGGTTTCCTGGTGTGCCGCGGTGCCCAGCTCTCCCCCAGCTCAGCTGCTGCCGCGCTGCATCCCAGTGCCTGTACTGCATCCCAGCGCCTGTACTGCATCCTGGCACCCACCACCGCATCCTGGTACCACCACCGCTGCCCCTGGCATCTGCCACCTCCCCAGTGCCCAGCCCTGCACCCTGGTATCCACCACCACTGCCCATGGCACTTGCCACTACTGCATCCCAGTGCCTGGCACTGTATCCCAGTGCCCAGTATTGCATCCAGGTGCTGCACCCTGCCCGCCATGTGCCCCAGGCCTCCGAGCACCGCCTCACCTGTGAGCACCAGCCGCATGAGCATGTCCCGCACGAAGGTGGCATTGATGATGTCCCAGAACCACTGGAAGTGGGTGAGGATGAAGTGGAAGAAGGCCGGGCTGGGCTTGAGCAGCGAGCGAAGCCAGGTCCAGAGCTCGGCTGTGGGGAGACAGCGCGGCCGGCATCACTCCCGGCCGGGGGGCCGGTCCCGCACGGCGCCGGCCGGGACGGCAGGACGGGGACGCTCCCGCGGGACTCACGCGTGGTGCAGTTGGGCCCGGAGTAGCCGGTGCGCGTGCAGTCGCACTCGTAGCCGTCGAGGCCAACGCTCACGCAGACGCCCTGGTGCTGGCAGGGGTAGGCGCAGCAGGGGTTGGCTGAGGGCACAAGCGCGGCTGTCAGTAGGAGCTCGCCAAGCTCCTTCCCACGGCCCCGCTGCAGCCCGATCTGCCCCGGAGTCACTGCCGGAAGCCTTTCCTGCACCCCGTCCCTGCAGGCTGCCCCGGCACTGCAAGCCGGCAGCTCCCAGGGATCCCAGCCCTGGAGCTCCACTGCTCCCGGCCTTGCTGCTCCCGCTGCTCCTGCTGCTCCCGCTGCTCCTGCTGCTCCTGCTGCTCCTATCGCCACTGCTCCTGCTGCTCCCAACCCTGCTGCTTCCACTGCTCTTGGAGCAGCACGGCCTGGAGCAGTGGCCCCGCTCCCCAGCCAACACCAGCATTCAGCTTCCCCCAGCTCCCCAGAGGGATATTTTCCCCAGTAGCATCGCTTGGACCTGCAGGGCTCCAGGGTGGGGATAAATCACTATAAATGCGATACCAACACTAAGAGCAGCAGTCGCGCCCAAGCAAGCGTTTGCTTTGGCAGGCGGCCGGGTTGCACGGAGGGAAGTGGCAGGCGCGGGGCTGGGGCTCCGTCGCCATCCCGGGGCCGGGTGCTTCCCCTGCGGCAGCGCCACCGTCTGCATCTGCACACGCCAGATAAGGCGCACGGGCCGGCGCACGGTGCCACGGAGCCATCGGCCTCTGGGCTCGCCCTGTGTGGGACACGGGCTCCCGAGGAGCCCCGTCCCCGAGGAGGCCTGTGGCAGAGCTCCAGATCTCCGTAAAGCATCTCCCTGGAGCTGTGCCGCCGCCGGAGCTCTCGCCAGCACAAACACGGGCTTTTCCAGGGGCGGCAGGTTGCAGCCTGCAGCTAGAGCTGTGCCAAGGACACGAGGAGGGGCGGCAGCACTGCAGACGGCAGCCCCGGCACCTCCATCCTGGTCCTCAGGGACAAAGGGAGAATCCCCAACTCCTGCAGTTGGGACTCGCGGCTCAAACATTTTCTGTGACCTGGGAAAACACAGGGCTGAGGCATCCTCAGCGCTGGAAGAGCCCAGGCGTCACCACCACAGACCTAGACATCCCATCGCACTGCAGGAGGGGGCCTGTCCTCGGTCCTTGCGCAACCACCGAGCTCTCCCGCCCAACACCAAATCAGCTCCAGATTTTCCTGGAATTTGGGAACAGGTTCTGAGGCAGCTGGGAGCAAAGGGCAGCGCCTGGAGCATATTTCCCTGTCGGAAAAGGCGACCTACAAATTAATTTCTTCAAAACATAGGCCTAATTTTGCAAAAATCCCTCAGTTCTGGAGCCAGCTGCTGTCTCTGGCAGCGATGCCAGGGCTGCCAGTGCCTCCGTGGGGCCACACGACCTGCAGCTCCTGCCGCGGGCCCCACGCACTTGGGCTGCAGGGTTAGCTCAGCTCCCTGCGCGGCCTCCAGCCGTCCTGGCCTCCGCTCGAAGCTTTCCAAGCATCCTGACTCCAACGCGCACCCACAGCGAGACAATAAGCAGATTGCTGGTTATTGCAGATGCTTTGACCTCAGGCTGCTGGTTTCTTTTTTTCCTTTTTTCTTTTTTTTTTTTTTTTTTTTTTTGCAAGAGAGGAATGTTTGCGAGCTGAGCCTAGTCCTGCCTGAGCTGGAGCTGGAGCGGGAGCAGGAGCAGCCCCTGGTGCTGCAGCTCTCAGCCCTGTGCCAGCTGGGGGACACGGGGCAGCTCGGGGTCTTGGTCCCCAGTGTGAGCGCGGATACCGCGTGCAAGGCGAGGGCAGCACGTTCCAGCAGCGGGCGGGAGCAGCGGGACCCGCAGGGGCCGCAGGGCTGGGATGGTCCCGCCGCCTCTTCCCGCCCCGTGCAGGAATCCAGCCCGGAGGCCGTCGGCGCCTGGGGCATCCCGAGGAGCTGGACGGGAGCCCCGTGCGTGACTGCGTGCTCAGCGCGCTCGCTGACAAACCCCAGGCGCGGGGATGATGACATGTGCTCGGCCGAAGCCGCACGCTGCGCGTCGGGCGCGCACTGCTGCTCGCTCCGAGCAGCCGCCGGCTCCGCGGGCAGCGCGGGGCACTGGCACTTGCTCTCCTGTCCTGCGTGGGTCCCTTTGGGCACATGTGGCCTCGTCGGGCTGCCAGGGCCACGGCTGAGGCGGTGCAGGGCCGGGGGCTCCTGCACAGGCACAATGAGCTCCATGCGGGCGCAATGAGCTCCACGTGGATGCAGTGAGCTCTGTGCAGGCCCTGGTGTCCCCTCCTTACTCCCTGCATGCAGCCCAGCCTGGGGTCTGGAGGCGCCTTTGCAGGGGGCAGAGGAGTCCCAAATGTGCAGCCCCAGGCACCGCAGACCTGAGTCACGGCAAGGGCAGCGTTTGCAGGGAAAACCAGCAATGCTGGGAGCAGCTCGGAGCTGGGGAAGCTGCCCCAGGGAGAGCAAATGCCGCACGTGGGAGCCAGGCACAGCTTGGCCACATCCGCTGGTCCCCAGGAGCGGCTCTCCAGGCCTCTCCCCAACCATCAGCTCTGCTGCTACTCTTGGGATTCCTCCATCAGATGCTTCCCATGCATAGAAGAGACTCATACATGGACACCTATCCCAGCTGGAGCATCCTCTCGTTCTCCATGGTTGCATTACACCCTGTGGCAGCACGTTCCCCAGCTCCACGGGGACGTGCGGGGATGCTCAGAGCCTGGTGGCCCTGGGGCCACAAGGGGCTAAGCAGGTCCCCACTTTCCCAGCCAGGCACCAGCTCCTGCTCCACCAAGATCCCGACTACTCGCTGCATTGTTGAGCTCATTGGCAGTCCCTTTGCTCTGCAGCAGCCCCAGGGCCATTCCTGCTCCTACACAAACCCAGGGCCATTCCTGCTCCTCCACGGACACGGGGCCACATCCTGGGAAGTGGCCACGCTGCCCTTCACCCACACAAGCGCAGCCAACAGCCCTACCAAGGGCAAGTGATGGAGCCAAGGTCCCGAAAAGGCTGCGGAGGCAGCGGTGCTGCGTGCAGGACGGCCGCTCCGGTCACCGCACCGCGGGCCTGGCAGGCGCCCAGCTCCAGCTGCCGGGAACGGGGACATGCGGCTCAGCCGCCCTGCGGGTGGTCCCGGGGAGGCCGTGCGGGAGCCACACAAGGAAGTTTATTTTTTGCCTTTTTTTTTTTTTAAGGGTTCTCATGTGGCCAAGCGTGACAGGCTGGAACCTGCTGCTCCTTGTGCAGGAGCCTCCCCGTCCCGGACTGGGTCGCTGAGCGCCCAGAGCCCAACTCCTTCTCCTGCTCTGGCTCCCGCTCCTGCTCCTGCAGGTTTCACCCTGCTGCCTGCCTTCTGGGGAGCCCATCGGGTCGGATGGGTCCGGCCCGGAGTGCAGACAGGTTGGGGAGCTGCCGGGAGCCGTGACGACGCTGTCCCAGGCGGCCGGAGCAGGAGCCTCTTGCCCAGAGACGCCCCCATCTCTCTCATCCCAGCAGGACCGGATCCCTGCAGCACCAGGCCGTTGGGATGGTCCCCTGACACCTCCCAGGTCCCCCTGGTACCAGATCCCTCAGGGGCTGCTTCCCCCAACACCTCATGGACCTCCCCAGTACTGGATCCCTGCGGTGCCGGTTCTCCTGGATGCAGGATGCACCTGGTGCCAGACCCCTGGATGCCTCTGGACCGGTCCCTGCACAATCCTGCATCCTACCAGCACCAGATCCCACGGACTGACTGGTCCCTCCACATCCTCCGGGTGGGGAATCCCGGATCCTCCGGGCCGGTCCTCCCACACCCCTCACATCCTCCCGGTATCGGGTCCCCCCGGTGCTGCTTCTCCCACGCTCCCGGCGGTCGGATCCCCCGGACCTCCCGCCTCTCCCGCATTCTGCCGGCACCGGATCCCTGCAGGGCCGCCCGCCCTCCCCTCCCGCATCGCCCCGGTGCCGGTGCCGTCCCGCCCCGCCGCGCCGCGCGTACCGGTGGCGGTGCCGGCGCTCCGGGCGGCGCAGAGCAGCAGCGCCTGGACCAGCAGCAGCCGCAGTCCCCGCGGGGGCAGCGCCGGGGCCCGGGCCCGGGTCCGGTACCCACCGCCCATGGCGAGAGCAGCGCGCGGCGCGGCCCGGCCCGGCCCGGCACGGCACGGCCCGGCCCCACTCCCGCCCCGCCGCGCCCCGCCCCTGCCCGCCCCCGCCCCCTGAGGCCCCCGCGGTCCCCGGCGCCCCGCGTGTCCCGGCCATCCTCGTGGCCCTCAACGCCCCCATCCCCACATCTCCGTGTCCCTCCTGCCCTCATGTCCCCGGGGACCCCCCGCCATGGCCACATCCCTGTGTCCCTCCTGCATCCCGTGTCCTCCCGGCCGTTCCCATGCCCGCCATGAGCCCCATGGGCAGCCCAGGTCCCTCTGTCCTTCCTGTGTCCCCAGGATCCCCCTGCTCCTCCCCACATCCCTGTATCCCTCCTACAGCCCCATGGCCGCATGCCCAGGTCCCTCTGTCCCTCCTGCTCACTGCTCACTGTGTCCCCCAGGATCTCTGTACCCATCCTGTGGTCTCCACACGCCACCAAGCTCCCTGTGCCCGTGCCCAGGTCCCCATGGTCCCCAGGACAACTGTGTCTGTCTCCACACCCCAGTCCTGCCCCCAGAATGCCAAGCACCCAGACACAGCCGCTTCGCTGCCAGCAGAGACAGGAACACGGCACGTGCCAGCTCCGGGAAGTGACCGGATTAGGAAAACCGCCAGTGGGTGTCTGCAGCCTGGCCCTGTCACAGCCTGCCCGGCACGGGTCTGGCAGCACCGCGAGCCTGGCAGCCTTTGGCAAAGAATGAGGAGGAAGAGGACCCGGTGGAGGCACTGGGGCTGCCAGCGCAGAGCGAGGCCGGTGCCTGCGGGGAGGATGCTCAGGGCCCTGCAGTGCCTGTGGGCATCCGCTCATCCCGCTCATCCCGCTCATCCCCCAGGACAGCGGAGCAGGGCAGTGCCAGGAGCCCTGCGGCTGGCGGCAGCATCCCCCGTGGAGCCGAATGGATCCTGGGGCCGCGGTGCTTCCGCCGCGCCGGTATCGCGGCCTGGCAGGCGCGCGGGGAGCGCAGCGGTTCCTCCTGCGGCAGCGGCGCTTCCGCCCGCAGAGCGGCTGTGCTGACCGGGGGGTCGGGAGCACGTGCCCAGGAAACGGCGGCAGCCGGGGATGGGGGCGTGGGAGCTGCTCCACAGACCCTTTCCCCCTTGGACTTCCCCCATTTCTTAAGTTTTGCTTCCCCTTTTGTCCTCCGCACGGGCTGAGGGGAAGGCGGCGACGGCAGCGGGGTCGTGTGTGGCTGAGGGGGATGTGGAGCTGGAGAATCCGCTGGGAAATGGGGCCATCCAGCCTGCAGCCCCACACGTCCCACTGCCACGGCCAGGATGGACGGAGGGACGGACAGCGCAAGCGAACGCTGCCAGGCCGCGTCCTCCCGTCGGGAGGCAGCAAAACACCGTTGATGCCGATGCCGGTGCCGCTGCTGGCGCGTGTGGAGCCCACTGAGCCGGGCTGCTCCTGCCCGTGGCCATGGCCTTCCCAGGCGGATGCGGCCCCTGTCCCTGCACATGGAGCTGGCTATGCCCATGTCGGGGCCCCGAAAACATCTTGGTGGCCACAAAGGAAAGCTAAAAAAAGAGAAAAAGGCAAAAACGTTGCATTGGACATGGTGTTCCCGGGAAAGTCCAACTCCACCCTGGGCAGCTCCTTGCCAGCCCTTGGGGCAAAAGCAGCTGCCAGCCCTGTTGGGATGTCCCCCCTGCTCCGAGGGGCATCTGGGGCACAGCGCTACAATGGGCACTGCCAGCTCAGGGCCGGCGTGGGAGCAGGGACGGGCAGCGCCAGGGGCTGCAGGGAGGCAGCGAGGGGCCGGGCAGGATGTCTGCGCCGGTAACCCGAGCGCGGGGCGCAGGAAGGCGCTTTCAGCAGCCGTATCCATCATCCGCGCGGCCCCGCTCCTCCGGCGCGCGCGGCCCCGCCGCCCGGGCGGCCCCGTAAATGCTTCCAGCTTCCCCACGCGAGGCGGCGGGTCAGCGACACAGCTGCTCCCAATTACAGCGGTGTTGGGTTCCCCGCCGTGGCGCCCCAGGAAAGGATGGACCCGCGGCGGCCGCACGTGCTGACCCTGTGCCACAGCCCGCGCCGCCCCAAAACCCTGGGCATGCAGAAAGCCCCGGTGCCCTTAATGGCCCAGGTGCCTTGCACGGGGCAGTGGCGGCCACGTGCCGCCCGAGCCGGGGCAGGACCCGGCGCCCCGCGAGCCACCCGCCGTCACCGCCGGCGGCCAGGAAATTGCAGCAGACACGAGCCTAAATGCACCACGTCCGTCCCCGGCGGCTGCGCCAGGGAATCCGCTCAGCCGGGGCTGAGTGACAGCTTAAACGTTTCATGCCCAGCCACGCTGCTGCGCGTCCCGGCCGGGCCCGGGGCTCGTCTCGCTGCCAGCTCCCTGCCGGCGCGGGCGGCAATTCCCCCGATGGGATGATTTACCTGATTACAGAGTTTATTTTACCCAAATTGCTGGGGGACAGGGTCCCTGGCGGCTGCCAGGCCTGCAGCCGGGTCACCGGGGTGGCTAATGGGGCTAACGCGCGTGGCAATTACGCTGGCAGATTTCACAGCTGCGAAGTGCTCTGTTCCCCTTAATTAAAAATCTGTTAAGAAGATTAGCACATAAAAGTATCAAATGCGACCCAAGAGTTTCTTCCCTCGCCAGCCCCCGAAGGTGCGTGTGGGAGTGCGGGATTGCTGCAGGAGAGCAGAAATTGCTCTTGTAAAGGTAAGGGCTTTCCACCCAAAGTAACTGCTGGCAGTTTTTCCTGATTTCCCTACCAAGAGGTCCTTTATGTTTAATTATAGTTTGCTTAAATTAGCCCTGATTGTTAGCATGGAGCGTTAGTTTAAATACATTTTAGATGTATTGTTCCCCTGTGCCCTGGCTGTGCTGCGGGCCACAGGCGGCTGGCGGAAAGAGGTGCTGGGCTGCGGGGAGGCCCCTGCACGGGCTGAGCATCCCGGGACATGGGATTGAGCATCCCTGTGTGCAGGGCTGGGCATCCCGGGACATGGGATTGAGCATCCCTGTGTGCAGGGCTGGGCATCCCGGGACATGGGATCGAGCATCCATGTGTGCAGGGCTGGGCATCCCGGGACATGGGATTGAGCATCCCTATGTGCAGGGCTGGGCATCCCGGGACATGGGATCGAGCATCCCTGTGTGCAGGGCTGGGCATCCTGGTATCCAGGACTGAGCATCCCCGCATGTGCAGACAAGCATCCCAATACATGGAGATGAGCATCCCAGGACATGTGGCCACGTATCCTAGCACATGGAGCTCAGTATCCCACTTCATGGGCGGTCCATCCCAGCATGCAGGGCCCAGCATCCCTGTGCATCCCGAGCTGTGGCAGCCGCCATGGCTCATCCCTCGGCCCCTTCCCACTCTTTGTCCGCAGCCAGAAACTGAACAAAACACAGGCAGATTCCCAGGCAGCTGAAGGTGCCATTTTTATGGATTGGTTGAACGACGAAGTATTTTTTGATCTCTTAAAATCCTGAATATTATCTGACAGTTTATCTTGTTTCTCCGCATCCGTGTCTTTGCGGCAACGCCAGCTCATTTACATGTGTATTGCGCCTGCCTCCACGGGTGCTGAGGTCAATTGAAACTCAAGAAAAGAGGAGAAATTTATGCAAAACTGTTGATTGCATTTGTATGTAATGAAATCATCCAATATTCATCTGACTATAGACTCTAATCTGAAAGGAGAAGTGAAGGACATAAGAGTCACTGGAAAGCAATAATGAGCTTCTGTAGTGATTAAAAAAGCACTTGAGCTTTCTGAAAATCTAGCCAGAAATCGTGTCTAATCAACACGGAATATAGGAGGCAGAGATTACATTGATACATTTTGCAAAGCTCACTGCTGAAAATGCATGCGAGCTGTAAACTCTGACATGCCATCCTGGCGCTGCGTTATACAAATCCGGGAAGCACAATCAGCGCCCAGGCTCGTCCCTGGCACAAAGCAATCGCCGGGGCTCTGCTCGATGACTCACGAGGAGCGCAATCACATCTATTTTGAAGAGCAATGTTGTTTTTTTAACTATGTCGAGAGCTCCCAGGTTCCTCGGAGTTTCTCTTCCTGGCGCCTCTGCCGCGGGCCGGGATGCGCTGCGGGAAGGGGCTCCCGGATGGGCTGTGCCGGTGGCCGAGGCCACCACCGCAGTCCCAGACACTGGGTCCAGTTGGGCTGTTCCCCCGCTCCCTCCTGGGTTACGCAGCAGCTGCGGCTCCTTCCCACCCTTGGCTGGCATCAGCTGCGGCTCCTGATAAGCCTGATCAAGGCAGAGGCTCCTGCCTTTTCCCTGCATCCTTCCCAGCCGCATGGCAGAGTGGGAGCAGTGTGGAGGTGCCCTGTGTGACAGCAGGACCCAGGCACAGTAAGTGCAGCGGGTGCCAGTTCACACTGCCCTGGGGACGGGTGGCCTGGGCGCGGGTGGCAGCGGGCCGGGGCGCTCAGCAGCTCACGTGCAATGGGTGTCTCTGCTGGGCTGCAGAGGGGCCTTTTGCCTGCTCATCCCACTGTGGGAAGAGCCGTTTGGAGGATGAGTATCTGCATCTCTTGGTGTTTGCAAACTGGCTTAGCTCCCTGTTGTGGTCTGCCCCATCTCCTCTTGTTGTTGCAGCTCTGGTGCCTGCCAAGGAATGTGGGCAAGGGCAGCACGAGCCTCTTTGTCCTCCCTCTCGTGGCAAAGGGGAAGAGTAGGGAGAAGCCCCTGCAGCTGGGGAAGCCCCTGCAGCTGGGGAAGCCCCTCTGCCTGCAGGGCCACATCCCCACTGCTGGGCCCAGGGAGGGAGGCACCAGCGCAGCCAGCGGGATCCTGCAGCAGCTCCCAGGGCTGCCCTGGCACACGGAGAGCCCCGTGCAGCCCACGGACCTGCAGACCTGCTCCCGGGCGGGTAACGAGGGAAGCTCCTCGGTCCTAGGCTGTTGCTGGGATGCAGGGACTGCAATAACAACAAAAAAGCCTCGTTGATAAATGTCAAAAGAAATATAGTAATCAGCTGAAAGCAATTTACTGAGCCATGTAACCGCCCTGGGCTCGCCATTTTCCTTTATTCATTTATCATGGTAGGCGCTTTGGCCAAAATACACAAAGCAGAGAAATTGTTGACATGTGGGGCCCTAGCAGAGCAAATCCGTCATCTCCTCCCCCTCCCCGCTGCGCACAAACCAACTTTTTGGGAGTTGTTTAGTTAAGGCCTGCAGAGCACTTAGTGCTCTTTGAACGCACGCGCCCTGGGAGCGGGGCTGGGCTGCCGTGTCCACCTTCCCTCTGCGCCGCCGCTCACCGGGGCCGCGGGGAAGCCTCTCCGCTGCTGTGGGAAGGAACCTGCTCGCAGCTGCACCCCGTGCAGGACCCTGGTGTGTTGCTACCTCCTCCCCTCTGCTCCGTAAAATGTGACGCGAGTGGCACGTGTGGGCATGCAGCAGCTGCCGAGGCAGGGCTGATGGTCATGTCAGAAAGCTCCTGCGCTGGCTCTTGTCTCAGTGTGTGCTTAGTTCCAGCAAAAAAAGCCCTGCTGACAGCACTAGTTTCAATTCTTCATCCATAAAAGCCACCAAAGGCTAAGGAACTGCAAACCCGTGGTCTTTGTGTCCACTTCGGTAGCGCTTGCCGGTTGGTGTTGAGCTTCTCCATGCCCTCCCGGAGCCGCACACCCGTGGGAAAGGCTGTAGCAACCTGTGCTGCCAACAGCAATGGGCAAATGCTCCTCTGAGAAGAGTGAACTCAAGGAGACAGACCAACCAGGAACTGGGTGTTCCCCCAGGTCCCATTTTGACTTTATTTCAGACAGAAACACTTGCCCAGGTCCGCAGCAGGGCCGTGGAAGGGAAGGTTCCCCTTGCTCGTGGCCCCTGCTTCTGCCACGGTCAAAGCAAGAGCTGTTCCAGCAGCCAGGAGGGAAGGAGTGAGGGCAGGCCAGGAGGAAGCAAACCCGTGCAGAGGGCAGACGGGGCTGCCTCAGCCCTGCCAGGTCTTGCTGGGCGAATGGCCAAGGCAGAGGGCAGCCTCACCTCCTGTGTGTTGGCTTCTGCTGTGGGAATCCTTCCATCGGCTCGAAGTCTTTCTTGTTTTTATTTTTAATCTTGCTTCACCCAATTCTGTTCTTCACCTGAATAAATAAAAGCAAGGAGAGCTTCCCCCATCCCTCCAATGCAGTTGAAGATGAGCCGTCCAAAGCACGGATGTGCTCCGGAGGTCTGGGAGAGCTGTCCTTGCCATCAGCAGAGGCTGCTCGACGCTGGGCAGGAACGGCTGGGGGCAGAGGGGCAGCCCAGCCTCGCCAGTGGAGGGGAGTGTGTCCGTACGGATGGTGTTTATCCAAGCAGCTCCTTGGTCTTGGCTGCCAGCAGCTTGTCCATCTCTGCTGCAGCACTGTCTGCCATTTGCTGGATCTGCAGCAACATAGCACAAGCCTGAGTCACGTGCTAGATAGCACCAGGGTTCAGAGGGAAAGCAGCGACGGGATCATCTCCCGAACCGCAGCCTAAAGCGCTAATCAGAAACAGGCTGGGTAACGACCCTCCCTTCCTAGGGGCTCCCCACCAGGCCTAGGCGAGTCTGTGCCAGGGCTTCATCCGCACGGTGAAAACGGGGACCAGGCAAGGGCTCCGCAAGGCGACGTGTGACCTGTCCCTGCAGCTCCCGGTTAGACCTGAGCGCGGGCACACAGAGTGGCCAGGCACCCGGGAGAGCTTCCTGCTTCCCACCCGCGCTCTGCTGCTTCGGCTAAGGCCGTGCAGCCTCTGCAGATCTGTTTACACCCTGTATCGAACCCACGTTTGCTGCAATCCTTGCTGTTCTCCTGGCAGAACATCTTGGCTGAGCCCCGAGTTACGCTGTCAAGTTCGTATTTAATAGAGCTACCTCAGGGGGAGGGTGGAGTCGAGACCTCCTGCCGTCAGTGCCAGAGATGAGGGCTTATCTCACTGCTTTCTGCAACCTTTCCGCTATCGCAACAAACCGAATAATAGCAGAAGCCACAGTCTTAATGTGGGAATTCCTAGTGTGTACAAAATAACGTATCTATCTGATTTCTTGTAAATGATAATAAGCTGCTATTGCTAAAACTCTGGCCCTGTATCAGCTCTGCTGGTAATAAGGGTTGGAAATGGCAAGCATGTCAACGATGCCAAACTATGTGCGTGCTTATCTGAGTGCATGATGGAACATGTGTGGATAAGGTTTGAGCACAGGAGGGTTTCCATGCAGTAGTTTTATAAGACTCATTTAGCAGCACTGACTCCTGAGATCCCAGGCACATGAGAACAACCTTTTCTCATGCTGAAAGATCTGGGTACAAGCAAAAGTTGGACTTGAGATACTACCTCTACAAATGCAGAAAACCATCTGTCTGCTCTGAGAGGACTGCTTCCCAACAGGATTCAGTTACAATAGCATGGCCATTTTTCCTGCTCACACAAATGCTCTGTGTATCAATGTTTATTTTTGTGAGTGTACAAAGAACTGTTCTGAAGCATTTGCAACGTATCTAGCTATAGCTGTTAATAAACAAACAGCTAAAAAGTAATGGCCTGCCTTCAGAGGCATCAATTCAGCAAAACACTTATGCTTGTGCCTGAGTTTATGCCCAAGTAATTGACTTTAGTGACATCTGCTCTTAGGGAATTAGGCATGTGCTTAAGTATTTTCCTGAATCAAAGCCAAAAACTCCTAACAGAGATAATCTTGCTAGCCTTTTCATTAATAACAAACTGGAACAATCCTCATTAACACCAGCTGTTTTGCACGGTGGATGTGGGTAGTTCTGCTCCCTGAGGTCAGCTGGTTTATGCAATAGTCCCTGGAGCCACAAAGGCTTTCGGGGAAGACTTTTCCTGTGTATAGTTTACAATGATTCCTACCATGAATTTGGCTTTGAGATTCAAGCCCCAAATCTGACACAGAAAAGGGCCATTATCTAGCCAAAAATTCAGCCCAGGGTCACCCATTTTCCAGATCGGTTCTCAGTGCTGGAAATTTGTTAGAGAGGTCTGGGATAAATGTGAAACATCACAAAGTGCCAGAAGGAAAAAGCATACCTGCTTTTCTAGCATCCAGATAGTATCTTCAGACACTTTGTTCTTGGACTTCTTTATTTGGGTCACACTCTTGCTTCGCACCTTTCTCAAGGCGTCTTTGGATTTGTTGGTGGACTGTTTGGCGAGCTTGGCAAGGCTCTCCCTGTGCTCCCTGGTTATCCTAGCAGCAGGAAATAAGGGATAACATGTCACGTGTAGAACAGACAGATTTCCTTCCTGTGAAGCTCAGCCTGGACTCTGGGCTGAGCAGCCTGGACGGACATGCCCTGCAGCACCGTGCTGGGCTCTGCCAGGGTGCCCCAAAGCAGCGTGTGTTAGGGCAGCTCTGGCTCTGGGGTGAAGCTCTGCTTCACAAAGCCACAGCACTAACCACGGCAGCACCCAGGGGCTCTTCATCCTGCTTTGGTTACCGGTCGATTCGGTCCAAGGTAACTTGGTTACCTCTGCACAGCTCCTGCCAAGGTGATGCACCTTGGTTGCGTCAGTCTCTGCCCAGAGCAGAAAGCTCCCAGCACAGCTCTGAGCTGAGGGACTTGGAATGAATCTTGTTTTATGGTTGTCAGTGCAGTGCTTGAAAGTCATGCTGTAATGTTTAGGTTTTCCTTTTTTCTGCTGCCAAAGCATCTGGGGGAAGGAGGGAAAATCCAGTTCCAGACCTAAGACACAGAGCTGAAAAGTGTAATCCTCCTGCAAAGCTGCGAGGAAACCTCCGTCCATTCCTGAAACTCAATACAGTCTCCTTGCAAGTGGAAGAGGCGGAATAGTGTATCTGGAAGCTATAGAGCTTATATTTCACTCAACTTTATTCCAGCTCATCACTAACAGACATTTCCACTAAGATCATGTTTAACATCCTGTTTGACAAGAGGGTTATCCTAGAAGTGGTTCTGAAATTAGTGGCTCAGTATATCCGCAGCTAAGGGGCAGAGCACGATTTCAGCTCCACTCCGCCCTCACAATGGGCCAGTTACAGCTGTGATTCCACAGGAAAATCCTAAACTTTCCATCCCAAACTAGTAACTAAATGCGATGGAGGAGTCTGAGCACCTGAGTAAGACACAAGAGCAGCTGGCATGTTACCTCAGTGCCAATAGTGTTCTGCTGCTTCCCAGCACCTGCAGCTGATCGCTGTCAGCATTAATTGTTAATGTTTAACAATAATATTTCAATTAGGTTTGTGGCTCTTGAAGTTTGCAGATTGCCCTGAGGCTGAAGAGCCCCGCGCACCTCCCAGCGCTCCCGAGGAGGAGCGGGCCTGTCTGCCAGCACAGGCCCTGCAGGATGAACGTGTCACGGCAGGACTGGGGCTGCTCCCCAGCCGCGGGGCTCCCGCGGCAGCGCCGGCTCTGCCCCTCGCGGGGTTCGGCACGCGGAGCCCGGTGCCGGGTGCTCGGCCGCGCGGCCCTTCCAGCCCGGGCTCCGGCCAGGAAGGCGCCGCAGCTTCGGTGCCTCCCTTCAGCGCTCGGGCCGCTTGCACCAGAGGCACTTACTGGTGCTTCAGGGCAGGGAAGAGGCTTCCCAGATGCAATCAGCAATCGCTGTTTGGTATTTGGTGTCTTCAGAGAGCTGGGGACGGGCCCGCGGGACGGACGGCTGCAGGGCGAGCGCCAGGTCGCTCCGCGTAGGCGAGAGGCTCCGCTCCGCTGAGGCCAGAGCCTGGACACGGCCGCTTGATGAGACGCGTGCGGGGCTGCCTGCGGCTTCCCGTGCACTCCAGTGCCGATGCCTTGCTGCTTCTCTCTCCCAAAACCCCGAGCCAGAGGCCTGGTGGCCCACGAGAAACCAGCAGGACCTGCTCGGACATGGAGACCCGGCTGAGGTCAGGCTCCCGGGCAGTTTCTGGTGGCGTGTGTTAAATCTGCAAGTGCTGAATGTGGAGGAGGGAGCTGGAACGCTGCTCTCCTGCCGCGTGGCGAAGGGAGCCGGCGCTGCCGCGGGGCAGACGGGGTTGCCGCCGGCTCTTCGCCTCACCGCCCGCCTTCGTCTTCCGCGAGCTGTGCCGAGGGGATCGCCCGCCTGCCTGGGGCTGCTGAGCCTTTAAGGAAATGTTTTTGTTTATGCAGCGCTGCCAGATTTCCTATGCTTCTTGGCACGGGGTCACAGCTTTCATGCCTCCCTGTCTGTCTTTATTAGCACCAATTTCTTTTTATCACTGTACAGCACCGCGGAGTTTCTCGGCGGGTTTTACGTTCCAACCAGACTGTGTGTAAATTCTCAGCAATGCTACCAGCATTGCCAGAAACTGGCGCTTTTTTTAGGTAGATGCTGTTTCTGGTTAAGGAATCTATCAACATGAGCCAGGCCCAAGGTTCTAAAAAACAGTTGCTTAATTCTGCCACATCTGGGACTTCCACACAGTTCTAGATATGTTTTCTTTTCTTCCTTGTCTGTGCCTCCTCCTTAAAGCCAAGAAGTGGGAAGTAAACCTGGGGAAATGGTGCCAAAAGTGGGGAGCGAGGCCAAGGTCCCTGCCCAGAGCCCCTTCCCTCTCTCCTGCGGGGCTGGGGGCCACAGCACCTCCTCGGATGCAAAGCAGCAGCAGGCGCCAACCCCGCTGCTTCTAAAGGGCTGGTCCCGCACCGGGGGACCATCTGGGGCGAGGATAAGAGGGCTCTGGGGATGGACACGCCAGCATGTTTAGAAATGCAGCTCTGTGGATGGTAACGTCTCCTTTTTCTGCTTCAGTCAGCAGTGGTTAAACACGGCAACGCTTGGATGTTCCTCTCGGCGCGCGGCACGAGCACCCCCCCAGCGCAAACAATGCAGGCCACATCCGATCTCCAACACGAGACGTTCGTGCGGGTAAGAACAATTTCTGTATCTTAAATGCTAGGAATTTCCTGCAAACGACAGGCATTAGTTAAAGGAAAGTGGGCTTAACTAGATACTCTGCATGCATAATTGCAGATGCAGATAAACACAGGGTGCAAAATATATTATTCAACAAAAAAGCACGTATGACACTTATGATGAGAGATCTGGAGCAGCACAGCTCAAAAACAGCTTTGTTTTTTTCAAATGAAATTTCTTAAGTCCTTTCTCTCCACAGTAGGTATCTTTGCTTATTTCTCAAAGGACAAAGGAAAAAAAGAAAGCTCACAATGAGTCATTAAACTTTCAAATGAGTCATCTGGCTTTCAGTAAAGCATGTGTAAAAATATTACTAATTTACAAACAATATCCAGTGTAACACAATAGTTCCAAAAAAGATGAATCTAAAAATGAGGCAATACCATAAAAGGCACAAGGTCAGGTCAAATTCAGCCAAGAGATGAACCAATATCAATGTTCCCATGGCTGCTTTTTTTATGTTTCTTTTTAAACCCTCAGAGAATATTTTTAACACAAATAAATATTGCTCATGCAGTGCTAGCAACACAAACAAGCTAATACCTTGGGGAGTAGAGGGGATCCTAGCAGGAAGCAGAAGTAAACACAAGTGAAACTAGTGTATTTTTCCTGTCTAAACTGAAATGCAAAAAATTAAATGAATAAATACTGAAAAGTAAACTCTATTTTTAAATCTTCAGTTGAAAAAATCTCAAACACTGAAGTGTAGTTGAACCTGCATAGGGCAAAATATGATGCACATGTGTCCAGCTGGTAAGTCAAATTGAAATGTATTTTTAGTAACAGGCAAAACATTTTAGATTTGCAGATTTTGTTTTTAATGTGTCTCCCCTCGTGAAAGGATCGACCTCTGCTGAAGCAACACTATCTTCCAGATATGCAAGTGATACCTACAGAAACTTCAGGTCATTTTGGCACACCTGCTACAGCTTTGGCAAGTTCACTGCATCCTGTCTGTCACATACTCTTCCAGAAAAGTCATCAGGGAAAATGAAATAATTCGAAAAATTATGGAAAAAGAAATAATTCAGGGGTATATCCTTTGAGAGGACTCTAGCAGAATTTGATTTTTTTGTTTGTTTTCCCCTGTATATTAGCAAGTTGTAAGAGACCCTAGTTGACTGTTTTTTCAATAGCTGAACGAAACCCTGAAAGACCCAGTCTTGTCACTATATAGGGATTGAGAAAACGGGCTGAGGGGCTCATGAGGGCAGACCTGCAAGGCACATGTTCCAAGCTGAAAACCTCTCTAGCTCAGGGCCCTCTGGACTGTCAGTACCAAGAGAAAAAAGGAACCAAGAGCAGCAACAGTGAGGCTCCAGAGGAAGAGGGGAGCTCACTACACAGGTCTTCCATGGGGAAAGAAGACCTGTTTTCCTCTGCAGCACCACAGAAGAAAGTGATGGAACATACACATCTGTTTAAAAAACAATATATTTTGCTAAAGATGGGGATTTGCAGTTTCAGAGTTTCCTCCCCTGTAATTCATATTCAAGGATGACCCAAGTGCCCATTAACAATCAAACTACTGTGCAGCAAGCGGGAGCCTCAGCAATTATGAAGATAATAGTGCCCTCCTCCTCTCCTGAGCAACGGGGGAAGGGCAGAGAGCACAGGGGAAAAAGAAAATCAGCAGATAGCATGATAATGTCATTCCCTTTCACCGACAGCAACAGAAAGCTGCAATTAGAATTCCCTGATCAAAATGCTAGGTAAAATTCAATGTATTTTTAAAATAGATCTAAAGCACCAGAAATACTTACTTCATCTTTACTTAGAAGTCACCTGCTTGCAAAATGTAGTGCATGCGCATGGTATGTGTGGTATAAAAGCCATCTCTAGCCCCTGTGGGGATTGTGAAATGAGGCCTGCAGTGGCTTTGCACATCCTCATCTGCCTCTGCTGCGGCAGGGTCACAGCACCCGCAGCAGCTCCTGGATGGACCTTGCACCAGGGCTGCTCTCCTGGCTACAGGTGGTACCTGTGCTGGCAAGATACATGGCACAGGGACAGCCTGAGCTCTGGCTCTGCATGAGATCCAGATTCACCTTGAGGAGCAAATGCGTGAGCACTGGGAGAGCATGACACAGCACGCTGCCATGTATGGCTACGTGGGTACTACTCGGAGCATTTGTTTTTTGTTATTTTAGTCAAAGCTCTCAATTTCCTCCCTCTTCCTTCCATCATTACATTTGATGGTGTCTGCAGCAAGGTGCTATTCACCTCTAATATTACCAGTTTGCTACCGCATTACTGCTGCTCAGGGCTGATATAACTCCACGAATCTGCAGAAAGCAGCAAGGAATCAGACTTCAAATTAATCAAAAGTCTTTGACTGTCTCTTGCAAAGTGCTGCAGCCAGCTAGGCCCAAGCTTCCTCTGCAAGGGAAGATAAAGAACACAGACATCAGGCATCAGATGCCAAAGTGTGGTGACCTGGAGCTCAGATACTTGCAAGTTCTATCAAATATTTTTAAGGGCTGGGACTTATTCCTAAAGGAAGAAAGAAGAAGAGTATCAAGAAGTCACAGCAATCATGCATGCTTACACATACAAGGACAACAAGGGGCACTTGTTGCAAACTATTATGTTATCTTGCATAACCAGGAATTTAGCCATTGTTACTTACTTAGGAATTGGTATCCGAATTATTGTCCCATCTACTTCCGGGTTTAGGTTCATTCCACTTTCCCTTATAGCCTTCGTAGCTGCAGCTGTACTCTGTAAACCAGATCAAAAGGTAAAGGGAATTAGGAAATAATTATTCCCATATGCCAGAACTCTGTCAATAGTTGGCAATCCATCTCCACAGAACATGGAAACATTTAGTTCTGTTACCAGTAAGATCAGGAAGTTACACTGGTGCAGAGAGCTTTGATCACACTGAATGGGAAACCATGGCTGCTCTTGGTATCAGGGTACGGAGGGCAAGAAGGGGGAGGAGAGGGGAAGGGAAGCAACAACAAAAGAAAACTGTTTGGCTGCTTTGAAACTATTCGAATGGTTTGAGGCAATGCAGACTAAAACCGCAATAAATTCCCAAGGCACAGCCTGACTATGGCAAAGGAGATGAAAGATTCTGAGCATTTAAAAATTCCAGCTGAATGTCTTCCACTAGAAATCACGAAATGCCAGTTTAGAAATGTTAACTAACTTAACTGCTTCAGCACTGCAGCCGAACCACATTACACGAGGGCAGTAGCAGTTGTCTGAGGAACAGAGCTAGTGCTCAGCTCTAAGTTTATTTTACAGCTAATTACTTGGGATCAGCTTCTCGGGGCTCCATCGCTGCTGACTGTGCTGACACTGTGCTCTGCTAAAAAGCTGAGCAGCACAGGTGTACTTGGTAGCTGCAAAGTGTTTAAACACTCTCTTTCCCATCACAGAGCCCTGGTGTACCTTGAGCATATTAAACTTTCTGTCAAATCAGTTCTGTAGAAGACTCCAACAGTGCCCTGCCAGATTGTTTCATTTTCTGATATTAACAGTGGCAGAACAGGTCTATATTCTCTTGGCACTAGTGTGGCATTTTCTACAAGGACCACTGCTATTTTTGATACTCTTCCCCACCACTGACTTTAGACCCAAGCTGCTACAGTAGAATGTATTTATGAAGTCTAGGACTTAACAACTGAGGTACAAATTAAAGCTCTGCATATTTGCTTAGGTCTTCAATGTGTGTGCACATCACTGAATGCAATGACTCTTACATCTATGTACTGTACGAATGAAATGAAAATACTGCTAAAAAGGAACAAAAAAATATAACTGTGATGATCTTTGCAAATTAGCACTATAAATGTGTTATTCTATGGACAGTGCCTGTCCTTTAAGATGGTAACGTTCAGTAAAAGCTGTACTGTTTAGCATATATATTGGAAGAGATGTAAGAAGGGAAAAATATATTGCTCCTATCCTGTTTGAATACGTATTTATGCCTAAAAAGAGATTCTTTTCTGATTGTGTAAATCTTAGGCATAGATACACCAAACAGACTTTGGCCCTGCAAATCCTTTCCTATGATTATTTTCTTTCCCAGATTCTTCAGACATTTCTACTTCCTTCTCAATCCTATCAACTATTGGCTATAAGCTATAAATAATGACATTGAGTAATGTGTGTATAATGTTATTAAGGAGTTCAACCTATCCACGAAACAGTTATGTTATAGAACAATTACATTGAGAGAAATGGCTCTAGTACAATGAAAAACAGCTCCCTGGCTTAGAAATATCCTATAGGCAATGGTACATATGGTGGTATTTAATTTTACACAGGCCCATTGCTCAGCCTGCCTCAGTTCCTGCTTGGACACGACTAAGTCATGGAGTGACTTCTCCAGCCCTCTCAGCTCTGGCACCCTGAGGCACCTCCGTGCGCTCGCTGATGAGGGGCCTTCATTCTTCAAAGACATTACACATGCTGGATACACTTTAAGAAACACTTAGGCATCAAGTACCTTACACTGACCTCCTCTGAGACTTTGCCGACCTAATTAATTGGGGAGAGCCTTGCAAAATAAATAGAGATAAGCTCTGGCAAGCCTCCAGACCTGGAGCTGGATGAACAGCTAACCCTGCACTCATTACTCCTCGTGTGTGCACACACAGCTCTGCTCTGAGTGACAGCCCTCCCTCTCCGCAGGGCACGCGAACGCTCGCTCCCGAGGCGGGATGCACCTAACGCAGGGGCAAGTCCAACTGTGGCTCCTGCAGAAAATTAAATTGGCTCTCTCAAAGAGTCAGAACATCTAATTTGGGGTCCTGAGCTGAAGGCACTGTCAAGAGAGGAGCTCACTAACTGCACTGGTGCCTGTGACAGCACTTAGTGCTTAGTCCTGCCAGAGGAACAGCACAAATACAGACTATTTAACTACAGGCATAAGTTTGTGCATAGCCAAGTCTTCACGAGCAACTGTACTGACTCAAATACAAAAGGGTAGATCTAGGCTGTGTGCAAGACTACCAGGTTCAATAAAAGCTCAGGAAATGAAGAGACCTAGAGGGCACAACACCTAGGTGTCCTTCCAGTATGGCACTGTCCTAGTTACGATATTCCCTTTGCTCTCTTTCCACCAAGTTCTTTGTGATGCAAAGACAGGAAAATAGTCCCCGAAGCAAAATGACCATATTCTTGGAATTTATTGGATGGAAACGTGAGAACAATCATGGCCTAACAGGCAACGCTGCTGCACATACAAGATACCTTGTACTCCAGACGGAGCTGCACAGTCGCTTGCCCAGTGCAGACTGTGACTGCACTGTACAGTGCAGTGAAATGTAACTTCTGTTGTGTGTGAGCCAGGAGCAAGAGACAGCGCGGGGAGAACTCTCAACCACTGTCAGAGTTGACTGATCCAGTCTAAATGTTTCTTTGCTCAGTATCAACCTGTTTGTTCCTGTGGTAGTTACCTCCCTGTAATGTGGCCTTACCTCTGGAAAATTGGTCATGTTCACGATAATGAGCTGAGGTGACTTCTGTGAGATCTGCCCGAGCTGGTTCAGTGGAAACTTCCCATCTTTAGTCACCACAATTATGTGATCAAAGGCCCCTCAAAAGAATGAAACACAGTGGCATTTCAGTATGACAGAGCAGCTCAGAATGAAAAAGCAGCAGAAAGACATACGCAGTGTCCTGCATTCCTTCCATTATGCAACATACGTATTACAAAAGGTTTTTTTCAGACTTACAATTTTACTGTTATACATATTCATGCGGTATTTGAAAGCCAAACATTTGAACACTATTCTAGAGCAAAAGAACACAAAAACAAAACTCTTGTTTATTTTCGTTACTGGAACAGGAGAACTAAGCAAAGATGATGACTAATTAAGATACATATTTTTTCACTCTTACAATAAAAAAAATCTAAATGTTGCTCTAAAAATCAAGGAAATTATGTCTTTAGTTTAGCAATGTTCCCTTAAGCCATCAAAGTTCCTTTCCAAGTCCCAAGAGGAAAGCGTTGTACGCTGTCTAATTTGAAGTATTCGGTTTCTCCTGGAGCTACTCTTAATCTGCTCCCTAGTTTATGCTCAAAAACGTTAGCAGGGCAAAAGGCAGGACAAGAGGTACTTTATCACTGCAATTAAAAAAATACCTATGGTTAGAATAAATAGTTAAGAGATTGAGCTAAACTTTCCAATTGCATTAAAGACTGAAGTGCCCCAGCCAGAACAGGGGTGGTGAATGATTCAAACTTGGTCAATGTTTAATGTTAAATTTCATCCCTGAAACTTGATACTACTTATAAATACATATGTTCAGAGTGTTATAGTAACTGTAGCTTAGTCAAATATATTCATGTTTCTTTCTGAAACAGAAAAATTCGCTAAGTGAGTAGGGCTTGTAAAGGTCACTAACCACAAATACGTATAGCAAAAAAAAGTTTGTATATGCCAGACACCAGCCTGATGGCAATTTCCAAAAGGCTAATTTAATGGCAATTGGATTTTTCCTGCCCTACTGCACCATTAACTGACAACCTGCTTCTTCGTCACATCTGCAAACAGTTCAGTTAGACACTTTTGACATCTCCCACTTACAAAAGCTATTTCCAGGAAGCTATTAACAAAAATGGATTCTTCCTGGTCAAGCTCAGGGTGAAAAAGGCCTTTAGCTGGGGATGTCAAGGTTGTAGTAATCTGCTGCCTAGCGAGTAATTCAATAGAAAGGAAATCAAATTTGAAAAAAATAAACATGCAGTTCAGTGCTGCAAAGATTAGTAACCTTATTTACAAACAGCAGAGCAACATCCAAGAAAGCTACTAACCTGGTGAGGTTCTAATATTGAGATTTCTGCTGAAATCTTCCTTCAGGGCTTCTACCACTGCCTGCATGTCTTCATTGGTTTCTTCCAAATTGATAATGTCCTCAACCAAGGCAGCACTGATATTCACTCTGGCTTGAGCCTGCCCTTTGCCTTTAGCTGCAATTACACCAAAAAAATCATTTCTAACACTTCCTTGTTGAATTAGAAAGTACACAGAAACAATTACAATCGCTGCTAGATTTAGAATGGAGCCTAAGATGAACTGGAAAAACTGTATTTGTAAGTGAGCAAGTAGCCCAACGCTTGAGCACATAACCCCAATTGCACGTGGACGTCACACTGCGGGCAACGACTCCATCTGGAATGCGGAGACTGCTGCTCACGGTGGCAGGTGACCCAGCACCTCCATGCAGCACATCCCCAGAGGAGGGACTAAAATGTAATGGAGTTGGCAACACAGCCAGGCAAATTAGCTCCTCCAGACTTGTGCTCTGCCTAGGTTAGATCAGTGCCGCTACCTGGGATAAAGGGGATGCGAAATTCTGTTTTCAGCATTACTTGGCAACGGACTAGTAAGCAGACTGCCAAACTTACCTTTTTTGGTGGCCAGCTGCCTGGTGAGCATCACCTGAGGGACACGCTGGCTGCAGCCGCCGGGCAGCGGGGCCGGGCGGCCCACGGGCGCCCGCGGCAGCGCCCTGGCTGCGAGCCGCGACGGAGACAACAGGGGCTGCAGCTGCCGAAGGCACCGCAGGGCCACGGCCATTGCGCACAGCTCCTCCTAGCGCGCCTGGAAAAGAGGGAAGGACGATGGGAATGCCATGGGAAGGGGCTCGGTGGCTTGGCAGCACCTACGCGGCGGGCAGACCGGCCAGGCCACACGGGGCTCCCACGCAGAGCAGCGGGCCTGGACTGTGGCACCCTGCCGTGCAAAAGCCACCTTTACGTTTTGGGGAGGAACTTGACGAAAACAGCAAAACTGGGCAAAACACCGGGCGTCTGCAGCCACCTGGGCGTGAACGTTAATTTTTTTTTTTTAAAAAAAGCCAAACCTAAACACGACTTTGTTTTCCAAGTTCCTCCTTGCCCACAACGCAAGGGACCTGCCGGGGCCCCCGCGATGTCCCCACGCGTGAGCGGGGCCCCGCGTCACGTGCACCCAGGCCCCGCCCCATCCCCACGCGGCCCCGCCCCTTCGGGGTGGCCCCGCCCCCGCCTCCTTCCCGTGCGCGCCGCGGCCCGCGCCGCCCCCCCCCACCCCGGCCCCGTGGTGCCGCTCCCGGTCCCGGTCGCAGCGCTCGTGCGGACGGGGCCGCCCCGGGGCCCGGTGCCCGCGGTGGGGGGACGGGGGGGGGACACACGGGGAATGGCGGGGAGGGAGGCGCCTGCCCGCCGCGCCGCTCACCGTGGCGCAGCTCCGCTGACGGCGTCGCGCCGCGCCGCGACGTCACAAGGTTGCGCCGGGGCGGGACGCGGCCTGCGCCGGGAGCGGCCCGCGCGGGGTCATGGTGAGCGGCCCCCGGTGCCGCCATGGAGCAGGGCCGGGAGGCGCTGCCGCTCGAGAACGCCTCCATCCTCTCGGAGGGCGCGCTGCAGGACGGCCACCGCCTCTGGATCGGCAACCTCGACCCCAAGATCACCGAGTGAGTCACGCCCCGCCGGCCCCCGCTCGCCGCCCTCGCGGGATCCCCGCCGGCCATCGGCGCCGCCTGCAGCCCCCGCCCGCCCCGGCCCCAGCTCCCCCGTGTCCCCTCAGTGCAGCCCTGACCCTCCGGTGTCCCCCGGGGGACGCGCAGGGAGCAGGGCCCGAGGTCAGGGCCGCGCCGGTGCCGCAGGGGCAGTCGCCAGTCCCGGGGCTCCTGCCAGGCACCCCCAGCTGGGAGCCCAAGGGAGAAAAACGCCTTTTTCTCTCCCAAAACAACGCGGTGCCGGAGCCTGACGCCTGGCTGGCGCTTTGGGGCTAATTCTGTCATTTTGCTGGTGTGAGCAGCGGGGCCGGAGCAGAGGGGGGTACCCGGGGTGGCAGAGCAGGCCCTGGGTTAGGACACAAACCCGGCGGGTGCCGGGCGATCTGCACCTCCCTGGCGACAAACAACCATCTCCAGAGCAAACCGAGTATTCGAACACACAAACTGTCCAGGGAATGTGAATTGATGTCCGATATTTGGATAACGCGTGGAGAAATAACTAGGTCTTACAAAAAAAAAAAAAAGCAGGAGGGGGTTGTACACTTCTCAGAAACAAGCATTTTTGATTAACTATTGTACGTGCCTGTCATGGAATACTTCTTCCTCCTGCTGCTTTTTGTGTGTGTGCAGGTGCTAGGTTTTTATTCTAAACGCAGTTCATCTTACCAGAGCAGTTTCCTAATAGGCTCTAAATGGAATCATTAATGTATTGTGCTTTCCAGCCATTCAGCTTGGGGTGGTTTCTGCATTAATTACCATTTTTATCCCACAGCAACGTTACTCTGGTTTGTCCACATTCAGTGACCACATAAAATTAGATATAGGGCGTCTCAAAGACAGTATTTGTTACATCCTTAGGGATTCAGGAAACGGGGTTAGTGTGAGGGTGGAATAGTGGGTACTTGTGAAAGGATTAGGTCCTTCTCTTCCTGGAATGGTCTTTAATTTGCTTTCTAAAAGACCCTTTGAGCGTAGGTCATTCCTCTGAATCTAGTCCAGCTGACTAGTAGCTTTATATGGCAGAAATGTGTTGTTTTCAAAGCCCGGATGAACAGAGTTCTGTGAGGTTCACTGCCCTTTTTGCCTGATCTTTCGAAATAATCTAATGTAATCACATGAGTTCAGCATGGTGGGTGTCAGGCACAGCTGCCCTTGTGCCCTCACTATTAGTGTCTTGTCTACAGGGAAGGGGTGAGGAGCTGTTTTCAGAGCTTCATTCCCCAGTGCTGTAAAATCCAGAATATTTCCTTGCTATTAAGTGTTTCAAACTTGCCTACTACTGAGTGTCTATACTTGCTACTTATTTTAGGCTCCGTTATTGTGGCTTAAAATCAGGGTGTCTTGTTTTTAATTTTTGCTTTTAAAAAATGCCCAATTTTCTCCTGAAAGCTATACTGTAATTTCTTTTTCTTTGCAAAGAAAAAATGAAAGGAGATTTCCTTTTAACACCTTGCCAGTGTAGGCAAAAAGGGCACATTTTGATATCAGGTGAGTAAGATTTCACAAATGAGCCTAATCCTTACTTCCCTATTTTAGAGGCTTGCATGCTTGCTCATCTGAATTATCCCAGCTGAGTATACCAATCACATGATTAAAAAGAAAATACCTGAAAAGTAAATAGCTGTTTCTTCATTTGCTGCTTTTATCTGATTTTAGAAAGTTGCCCCTACAATTTCTGCGGTAGCTTTGTTTAAGAGTGAGTAAAGTTGATTGAGTTGTTGGCAGGCTTAATAACTGGTTGTGACTTTGTCGAGCAGCAGTGCATTCAGAAAGTCTTGAATTAATCCAAGACTCGCATTTAGAGAGCAACCTATAGCCGCAATCAAGCGCTAGAAAGTTAATAGGTAACATACACGTTTGAACACAAGCTGCAGTGCTAGGAATTTATAAATGTAGGGCTGCCCGCAAATTACAGCCTGCAAGTTGATGCCTTACAGGAGGTTATTGCACACACTGAGTAGCAGCGACTCAAAGGGGGTCTCGGAGGATCTCAAATGCCAACGTATCCGACATATCGGGTGTGACAGGGCTGCTGCTGCTCCTTCCTCCTCGCTTACTGGCAGTGTTTACTTGGATGACTTGTCGTCTTCTTTTTTCTAGCCTCCTTATAGGATTTCTTTGCGTAGGGAAAAAGGCAGCGTAGGACTCGGCGGGGTGTATTCCTAGGAGCTGGAAGGAGGCGAGCCGGGACCCAGCAGCTGCTCCCGCTGCAGGACACGATCTCCAGGCTTCCCGGCTGCGTGGTCCCTGCTTCAGGAATGGCAGCCCTGCGGCAGGAGGCTGCCAGGCCCCGGCTGGGCATCGCTGCCCGGGGGGCTCTGGGTTGCCCGTGCTGTGGCCGTGGCTGTTCCTTGGTGCCGTGTCCGTGTCCCGGCCACACAGCCATGGCATGGCTCTTCTGTCTGCATCTCTTCCCAATGGATCTGGGCGATAACGAAATCCCTGACTTCAGTTACATCCATCTCCTGCTTTGTAAGCTAAGGAGAGCTGCCTGCTGTGCAGGTTCCTGTTGACAAAGCCTCTGTTTTTTTAGAAAAATATTTGCCAATCCAAAAACTGTTGCATTTTCAGTAGTGAACAGTTGCATTCCTATGAACTCATTTTCAGTGCACTTTGAATGACACTTGGTTTTTCCCATGTATAAAATGGTGCATGTTCCCCTTCCGTGGCTGTGCTGTGCTTGTCTAGGATCCCATCTTGATGAGTCTCACCTAGAAAACAATGTGTGCGTAACTTGTTGTTACAGACTCCTCCCGGCTCCCAGTGGGGCAGAATTCTTAGCAATAATAGGTTTAGCATGTGGCCCGGCACCTTTTCGGTATCCTTGGGATAGCATTGTTGAGAGGAAGCCTTGCCTGCGTTTGAATAGCACGCAGGGTGCCAGGAGGAAGGCTGGAGGAAAAGGAAACGGGGGAGCTGCTGGTTTGTCTCGCATTCACATCAGATGACAGGAAGTGGAAACTGCGGTTGGCCGCAGCGCGCGGCGGAGCCACATCTGTGCGAGGGACTCGCGCTCTCCATAGCCCAAGTCGTTGCCATAGTAAAGCTTTTCACACATGTTCGCACCTTCTTTTCCTTAAGGGCTTTCAGGTTTTCCATGACAGGTCTTCCTTCAATTCTGAAGCGCTCTTAGCTTGAAAACTGCTTGCTGAATAACTGCTCGTGCCCCCCACTGTATTAACCGTAACAAATCTTAATCAAAGCTTGAAATTTTTATTTATATGACACTTTAGTCCTAAGATATTTCATGTCCAGTAGACGACTTGCAGTTGTAGAAATTATGTGCATGGTTTACCAGTTGTTTGCATCATCCAGAATTTAAAGATTAAGTGGAGTTAGCTCTCCACAGATTCCTGCTAGACTTCTTAAATGATTTTTTTTTTAAAGGAATGACTATCACTTTTCTGCCAAGGAAGTAAAGTAAATGTTATTATTTGAATGCAGAAGTTCTCAGAAGAAAAACGAAGTGTTCCTTTTGGTATGGTAGCTGCAGATTTTTTGTTGTCATTGCTAAACAAATATAATGAGGATCATCATTGCCCTTCCACTAACTCTAATTGCCACAGGGGAAAAACCACCCTTAGTTCTAATGTTAAGGGCTTTATTTTCACATTGCTGAAATAGCATGTTGCTTTTGTTAGCAGTATCTTTTTAGAAAAAAATATGAGGTCTGCTTCTGTATTTTAGAGGCTCTGGAAATCCAACATGTGGGATTCTGTGTGTTATAGATACATCACACATGTCCAATGTTGATGTTTTCACATGTGTGTCTCGTAGTGGTGGTGAGGGCTGGTTTATTGTGCGAGCGGCTCCTTCTCCTCCCCTCTTGTGTTCCTGCTTCTTGCCTTCCTAACTGGGGTTGAGGGTTCGTAGGACTGTGATGCTTTAGTGCTCCTTCTGTCCCGAAGGATGTAGGAAACCTTCCATAGTGCTCCTTCTGTCCTGAAGGATGTAGGAAACCTTCCATAACCAATTTCCATGTGCTTATTCCCCTGGGCAGTGACTTGGCCCTTCTGCGTTGCTAGCCTGAACGCGAGCTGCACCTTCACCTCTTTCAAAGTGCACATCCTGAATGTCCACCGTGACCATCCTGTGGGATGACTCACATTCCTGGAACTTTCTTGCCTGCCTCCTGAAGCTTAACAAAGAGCTACAGCCCATTTCGAACATCCTACCTGGCTTTATTAGGGAAAAATGTTGTCTGCCCTTCCCATTTGGGTCCTCACTACGGTTCCCTGGCGCTTTGGATGTCTTGGGACGTTGCCAGTCTTTCATTTTCGAACAGGCACACTTTTTTTCCAGTGTCTACCTGGCCTGTATGCACCTCCAGTAACCTGCTGAGCTTTCAGAGCCCCGAGTGTGCATCCCGTTGTGCATCCCGTTGTGCATCCCATTGTGCAGGCTGGAAGTCGGGCTGAGAGGCCAAGTGGCTCCTCACGCTGTACAGCTAATCAGGGGGAGAAGTTCTGTGGCACGTCAGCCACGTGCTGCCTGAGCCAGGGCACTGTTAGATTTCTGCTAGGGTGATGCTGGGACCTCTCTGATGTCTTTTATCTGGTCTGCTGCTGCAGCAGGGGTGGGACGAGAGGGATGAGGCTCCAGCTGCCTGCACGGGGAGAGGAGACAGAGCTTCGGGCAGACACATCGGGGAGGGAGAAGGGAAACGTTTCAGGTTTTAAGTGGGTGTAATCGAGAAAGGCAAGAGGCAAAGGCCTCCCAAGCCTTGGGGAGGCATTACATAATTCTCCAAAGCCACCTATTAATAGATGTTCTCCTCTGTGCCCTCCAGCTGGCACTGCTGGGAGGAGAGCTCTGCGCCTCGAGGCTTTGGAGTCGCTGCTCGGGGCAGCGCAGAGCTGTGGGTGCTTCAGGTGACGAGTGTGACAGAAAACTGCTCCTGTGACTGACCGTGAAACCTGGGGGGTTCTCCTCAGTCTCCTTGCTTCCCCTGTAGTGAGGGGTGCCATTAATGCCTTCTTTCCTCTTCAGATACCACCTTCTCAAGCTCCTTCAGAAGTTTGGCAAAGTAAAGCAATTTGACTTTCTCTTTCACAAGTCTGGTGCTCTGGAGGGACAGCCGAGGGGTTACTGTTTCGTGAACTTTGAAACCAAACAGGTATGTTGCTTTTAATGTAAAATTCTGATTTATATGTCTAGCTGCTTTTTTCCCTGACTTATGTCAATTTAAAGGTAAAACAGGAAGAGAGAACTTAAATATTTTGTCTATACCAGCAGCCCTGCTCTACCAGCTTGCTCTGAAACAGCTCCTGGAAGTAGCAATAGTGATTTCCTCTATCCTGTGCTGTCTTTTCCTGAATCCTGTTTTGTGATGCTAATTAAAAGGGACCAGTTCTCAGCCCTGCTTTGTTAGGGAGCTGGTTGGCTCCGTGAACATGCAAACAGAAACCTGTGGTGCTGCCAGATGTGCAGCATGAACATCTGCAAGATGCTCGTCTGAACTGACCCTGACTGCTCTTTTTGGAGTTTAAGCTCTTGCTACAAATCAGAGCGTGCGGTGGTGCCAGTCTGTAACATCAAAGCTGGACTTCTTGTGTCATAATTCTGCTAAATTGTTTGAAAGCTCTAAAGAACAGGGGTTTTGTGCTTGTGTGCCTTCATCCTTTGCAGAGGAGCTGACGAGGGTGTAGGCAGAGCCCTGGCACAGCGCAGTGCAGTTCCCTTGCTGGAGCTATGGCTCATCCAAGGAGGAGCAGAGCCGCAGCGCGTCGAGCTGTGGGGGAGCAGCCCAAAACTGAGCGGCCGCTGCTGGGGCTGGATCAGTGTCTGTGTGCAGGAATTCCTGCAGCTGGCTGCTCCTGAGACGTGGAGTCACTGCAGTGAAGCTCTGCAGTGTTTTCCATAGAAGTGCTTATAGCAGGCGTCCCCTCTGGATTGCTGCTCCAGAGCCCTCGGCGTTTGGCCCTTTCAAAACTCCTGACTATCTTCCCCATTTCCTCCTCACCCCAAGAGAAAGAATCTACCTTGTTAGTTTATAAAAAGTTCAGTTATTCGGGTGGGTCTTGGAGTCTCCAGGGGATAGAATGGGGTAAACTTTAACTATTAACTGTACTTACACGAGACTGGCAAATAAAAAAGGGCCTTTCGCTCTCAGATGGATTTGACTGAAAACTTGGTTTTGTTTATGGAATTGCCTTCCTGTGCAGGAAGCAGAAAAGGCAATCCAATGTCTCAATGGGAAACTGGCCCTTTCCAAGAAATTGGTGGTGCGGTGGGCCCATGCACAAGTCAAGGTAAGCTTGTTGTAATATTTTTTAATATTCAAACCTACAAAATGTATTAATATCAAGGAACGATTCTTATCAATTGCTGCCTAGCAAGGTAAATTTCAGTCTGTTCTGGGAAACAACTCTCATATACCTAAACTGTGCTGGATTAGCCATGGATTAAAAAGGACATGAGTTTAAAGGGTCTCTTTTTAAGGAGCTTCTATTCAGAGTTGCATGAACAAGGTACTTCAATAATTGTCCAAATTCCAACTTTTCCCAAACCTGATGATTGAGTAAAAGTTCATTTTCTGACACTGTATTTTGTTCCATTTTTGAAAGCACATAGGTGGTAGAAACTCTAGTTACTTCTGACTTTCAAAGCAACATATTTCACATCTAAAATATATTTTAATTACCATATTGCATAAACTATCAAGTTATTTTTTATATTAAATTAAGCAGTACTATCTTATGAGCACTGGCTTGCAGGGAGCTGCTTGCTGCTATTTACCTTTGGGTAGTTTGCTTTTAACTTGTATTGATTATCCCATGTGCAGCTTTTGACCCTTTTCTTATCAAACATGATGGTGTTTTTCTTTTGGATGCTAAAGAAACGGGTACCTTTATTAAAGGAGACCATGTTGTTTTAATTATTGGCTTCAAGGGCTCCAAGCTCTTGTCAGCACATCCAAACTTGTGTAAATCCAGTCTCCGTTTTGTCGAGTCCTGTAAGTATCTGAGCGCCACGTGCTTCCGGATGCCTGAGGAATGATCAGGCCATAGAAAGAGTTTCAGCTAGAGGAGTGAGCGTCTGCTCAGCTGGGATTTCAGCAGGGTACCCCAGTGCTCAGCAGTGCAGGGTAGGGCAAGGAAGGTGTGTAAACACGTTCCGTTTGCAAGGCCCTCTCTAATGCACGAATGGAGATATTTAACCGAGCAAAACTCTGGCTTTTTGTAACGCGTGTTTATTTTAGGCAATACCAGTACCATGCTTAAGTAGTTTTAAGATGAGCAGCTTAAGTAGTTTTAAGATGAGCAGCCAAGACTTACCAGGCACTGTCAATTTGAGCAGTTCTGCTGAGAAACAAAGCTGCTGTTGTGGCAGGCGAAGCAAGGAGGCAGCCACTGCGAGTGGTTCAGGAGGCCGCTGCCCACAGAGCAGACACTCGCAAGCTGCCGTCTGTACGGAGGGGATGGTTCCTAACTGCTCCTCAGGGTAGCTTTTATTCCAGCACTGAACAATTCTGTTCAATTGAGTACTTGGGTTACCTACTGACTCTGCATAGTATCTGTATAAAGGATACAGCAATGCAGTGGAGTAATTTTGCCTTAAACTTTAACATCTTTGCTTTGTGCATTACAGACAGGGGAATAGAAAGCAATGGCTTGGGGTGGTAAGGCTTAAGGATCTGTAGTTTGGGAGCCTGCAGTCCATACTAGCACTGAACAAATATGAGTAGGACTTGCTTCAATGTTTGACCACCCAAAAGCTTCACAATATCTGAGGAAACTTTAAGCCAAATTTAAAGCACATCTGTTGGCAAATATTTCTTTGTTTGTAATTCTGATGTATTTTAATATTTGGTCTCTTACTTGCAGAGATATGATCATAACAAAAATGAGAAGATTCTCCCAATCAGTCTGGAGCCGTCTTCTAGCACGGATCCACCCCAGTCTAACCTCAGGTAAGAGGCTGGCAGGTGAGCTGAGGCCGAGGGGTGGGTGACAGGGAATGAACTTGCTGGATTTCAGTAAAATCTAGAGCTGGCATTATCTGTGTGCTAAATATCTAAAGCCACAGCCACTTCAAAAGGACAGCATGCTGCAAAGCACCTCATTTGATGTGGGATGCTTTGGAAACTTGATATATGTTTTATAATATATGAAACTATGGGAGCATTTAAAGGAGAGGAGGTAAGACAAGGAACTGGGAGTGTGCAAGACTGCAGCTCATGCGGCCCAAACGCGCCGTGTGCTGCTTCAGAGCAATTCCAGGAGATGTTTTGCCTCTGGTCCCCAGCAGCTGTGGCAAAAACATTGCACCAGGCTGACTGGGGAGGCAGCAATCTCAGCATGTGTCCGAAACCACATCCCTACCTCTCCTGCAAACTGCAGCCTAGTTAGGAAAATAAGTCTTTTCTCCCCATCTGTCTGAAAGTGCTAATTCAGAAAATTACTAGCCAGTTCTTAACAGAAATGCTGGACTATAAAGGAGACTGAGGTTCACTGTTTCTTAGAGAAAAGGTAGATAATTCTAACCATCCCAGACTAAGCAGAAAGCTTTCTCTGTACTAATTTGATTAAGCAAAAATGCTTATGAGTGAAGATTTCTTCGATAACAGTAAAACCTTAAGACAAATTCACATTAGTAATTCCCCAACTCCTTTGTTGTCTGAACCAAGTATCCCTGGTTGTTGAGAGGGTATGTGAATTTTCCCTGCATTCTGTCGGGGGAATGCTATAAGGAAGCAGGACTGAGATAATTAATTGCCTGCAGAGAAAACAAGCTTGAAATTCGGAAGTGACACTGACAGTAGAAAGTAATGAGTGGAGAGACTTGAGTTATATATATGTATATCATTAGCTACATCCCTGGCACAAAGGAGATGTTTCAGTGAGGATGGATGTTTTACAAATCTGTACTGGAGAAGGGAATGTTCCTCCATGCATGCCCTTTAGAGGTTTATTAATAACAAAAGTCCTAGGAATTTGGGGTGTAACCTAGGATAGCTTCTCCCTTTGGGATAAACTCTGGTAATGTTGAAATAATGTTTCTTCCTGGTCTAATTAGAGTCTGGGGTTTTCCCATCCCGGGCAGTGCTGAGCTCGGAGGAAGTCTGGCTTTCATTTCTCGGCTCTTTCCAGCAGCCTCGTCTGAGCCGCGCTCTGCTGCGCGCTCAGACCTCCTTAAATTACATCACTTGCATGAAGCAGGGAGCTTTTTAGTAGCTTTTTAGTGTGCTCATCTGGCTCCGAGTCCTCAAGAAAGTGCTGAGTAGGAGCAAGGACCATTATTTTGTGGTGCTGTGATGGATCTCGGAAGATCTTTCCTAAGCAAATACATGCTCGTGTGGGAGAGTGTGGGCTGTAAGCAGGAGATTCCTGCTTCCCAACTTCATGCTGAAGGTCCAGACATGGACTGCCTAGAACTCCTGGTGTAACTGAGCATTCACATACCACCACCCCCCTGCCAAAAGCCTCTGAATTGCTGTACTCGCCTTGCTCACATGCCTGGAACAAGCTCAACTTCTCTTCTGCTTTTCCTTTCCAGTGTCAGTGCGAAAATAAAGGCCATTGAAGCCAAGCTGAAAATGATGGCGGAAAATCCAGATGCTGAATTTCCAACAACGCCTGTTTATTCTTACTTCAAACCACCAGATAAGAAAAGGACTACTCCTTATTCCAGAGCTGCCTGGAAATCCAGAAGATGATGCTTATGAGTGGATATGGTAGCAAGAAACACTGCTTTATATACCTGGAATCCTCCAACGCTTTTGTACTTTGTATAGGGAGAAGGAAAGTGTCACCTGAGCACAATGCCACTGTTTATGGCCCGGTGGTATTGACCCCTTAGGTGGTCTGCTCCTTGTTGCCTGTGTAGCTTCTCAGCTGAACGCTGTCCAGAAAAGTAGGTTCTGTCCAAAGCCTGTGACGAGCACCCAGACAAGCTCTTGTTAGTGCACACTCAGTAGTGAGACTAGAAGCAGTAACCAGTGTATGGAGTAAAGCATATCCAAAATGTTTGGGTTAATTGATTACTTTTTGAGGTATTTTTAAACAAAGAGTATTCCACTTTGTGTTTTTTAATGGAGGGAAAAGCACTTGGTTCTGAGTGACATTCTGTAGTTACCATGGAATACTTTTTCTTTCATCTCAATAAAACTCATTTGAAGTGGATTTCTGCAGTAATTCTAGCAGCGGTGCTTTTGCAGTAGTTACACACACGTTCGTTTTGCCTGTGGTTTGTTTGCTTGAAGAAGGTGCCATGACACACCACGAGCACCCGCCGGAGCGGGTGGCTCCGCGTGCCCGGAGGTCTCTCCGTGCAGCGGTGGCGTTTCCAGTGTTCCCATGGGGTAACCCCTGTAGTGGTAGTTCCTCATAAACCAGATGTGGCAGCGTGAGAAGAACAGTGCCGCTCCAAAGACATCTGCCCTGCACGTGAGCTGGGTGTGCGCCCACCGCCCAGCCCCGCTGCTGCGTGCAAGAGGGACGCTGGCCAACATGACGCTGGGCACAGCAGAAACTGATCCAATTTCTGCCAATGTCCCATCAGTCGCCCAAGTCCTTTCAGTGCCCTCGGAGGAGAGGAGAGCATCGTGTTTGAGAGCATCGTGTTGAAGCAGCCCCTGGTTTCCCCACATGGGTGTTGCCCAGGTCTTAGCAAAGTCAGCGGAGCTGTTTGCCTGTCCTGGGGCTGGAGCGCTTCCCTCTTCCCGGCTGAATGGCTGAATCAAGCGGTGTCTGTGTGTGATGGATGGGCTGTTAAAAGCCAGAGCTGATTAAAGAAGGGTCTCTCGCTGTAGAATATTTGTTTTGTAATTTTCTTTAGGTACCTGCCTAAAGAGCAAACTTGTATCCCTTGGAGTCTGTACCCCTGTGAATGCCACTTACACCCATTTACATTCTGTGAACAGCCTGTGTTTTGTTGTTCATACCCGTTCTAACACCTGTGGTTGTGGGCATTTGTATCTGCAGTGTTACAAACTGTTGTTCCTACAGAAATTTAGGAAATCAGGCCTGCTATGTGGTTGTGTCCCCTTCAGAAACACTTTGATAATTGTTTTTACTTGAATACGACTTGTTGAAATTCTTACAGCTCTAAATAAACGTTCAAAATAGATTTTCTTCCTCCAGGAAAGGGAGGGTAAGGAGCAGGCACTGAGGGCTGGTAAAGGCTCAGCCCCAGCCCAGCTTTGCTGGCAGCTCTCAGGATGCAGCGGGGGCCCTGTCCCGCTCTGCCCTGGCCCTAGCAGCTCTGCACGGACCCGGACCCACGGCGCGTCGCTGCTCACGTCTGTCCCTGCTGTCCCCCGCGCCCTCTGTGCGTGTCCCCGAAGAGCCGTGGTCTCTCGGAAGGCTCCGCACTCCCTCAGCTGCCGTTAATGGAGCAAAACCGGGAGCTTCCAGCACCGCATCGGGGCAGAGGTGAATATGGATCACCTGGTGCTGCTCAGCAGGAGTGTCAGCACTGGGGCTTAAGTAGCGACCACCATAAAATACCTTTGAAAAGCCCCGGGCTGCCGTGCAGAGGCAGCGACAGTCCCGGCTCTGACGCAGGGGCCCCCTCTGTGCCTTTCTGCAGCAGAGGGGCCCGTTCGGAGCCGTCGCTGCGGCCGGGCGGGTCGCGCTGTCCCTCGGCGCGTGTCCGGGCTCCGGCGGCCGCTCCATCGTCCCCGCGCAGGCCGGGCCGGGGACGTGGCGCCCTGGCAGCCCCGCGGGGCCGGTCGGGCTCCGTGCTCGAGCCCAAGGCCTCGGCTTCCTCCTCGCAGGGCCCTCATCTGCCTCCCCCCGCCGCCCAATTTAGCTGTCAGAGTCGATAAGGGCGAGGATCCATCCGCGGCCCCCGCCGGCTCACGTTACGGCCCCGCAATTACCGCGCGGCTGCCGGGGAGCGCTCGGGTTACCGGGCGGGCAGCGGGGCCGGGCCGGGCGCCCCGTCGGGGCGCGCAGCGGGGCCCCCCGCCCCCCTCCCGGGGGCGCCGCCGCAGGTAGCGGGGCCCGGCGGGGCGGGCGGCCCCGGCGCGGCGGGGGGGGGGGGGGGCGCCGCTTCCTGCCCGGCCCGCGGCCGCCCCCGGCGCGGAGCGGGGCCGCGCGCTCCCGCCCTTCCTGCCGCGGCCGCCCGCGGCTCGGAGCGCGCCCGCCCCGCGCACCGGAGCGGGAGGGCGGGCGGCCCCGCGCGCCCCGGCCGAGGTGAGCGCTGCCGCCGTCGGGGCCGGGGCCGCCTCCCGCGCCCGAGGGGAGGATTTTCCATCCCGGCGCTTTCTGGGGCGTTTTGTGCTCGGCGCGCGGAGAGGGGGGAAGAATTTCGATTTTTAATTACTACCATTAAAAAAATCAAATTTGCAATTCTTTGGGTGGCCTGATGGATTCCCTGATTGACAGCCGGAATTGACACTCTGGGTACCTCTTATCTCGGGCATTTACGGCAATTTCTAATTGCAGGTAGTTTGTGGGGTTTTTTCAGCGCTTTGGCTCGCATGGGAACCGAGCGATTACTTCAAGAGGCCCGGGTTAAGTGCAGCCAGGGAGAGAATTCAATCCACATTCAAATTGCTTCATTAAAGAGACGCAGCTTTTGTTGCAAAGGATTTAAATGGCCACTAGAAAGTTCTTATTTATTGTTTTGAGGCGGTTTATATAGGGCTGCGGGGCTCGCCCGGCGCCCGCAGCCTCCCTCTCCCGCTCTCTCCCGCAAGGTGATGCCGCCGGAGCCGCTGCCCAAGGGGAGCCGCTGCCTCGACCCGCACGGTCGCGCCATGGTAAGCGGAGCCGGGGACTGCGGGGCCGGGAGCCGCCGGGCCGAGGCTGCGGGGCTCGTCGGGCTGGGACCTGCCGGGAAGGGCCGGGGCTGCCCGGGGCCGCGGGAGCTTCAGTAGCCGCCGGGGCGGAGGCTTCTCCGGGGCTTTCGGGGGCGCCGGGATCTGCCGGGCCGGGAAGCCCCTCGGCGCCGAGCGCGGCCGGGCCCCGTCTCAGCCCCGCCGCGATGTCCCCGCAGTCGCAGCCCGACGGGGAGCCGCTGCCCGGCGCCCTGGACAAGGAGGAGGCCCGCTCGGCGCCCAGCACGCCCTCCACGCCGTCCGTCTGCTCCCCGCCGTCCTCCTCCTCCTCGTCCACGCCGTCGGCCGGCAAGAACGTGTGTTCCAGCTGCGGGCTCGAGATCCTCGACCGGTACCTGCTCAAGGTGAGCGGCCGCGGCAGGGGGTGGCCCCGGGCGGGGGGGGACCGGGTGGCTCGAGTCTCAGCCGGCCCCTTCTCTGCCCCAGGTGAACAACCTCATCTGGCACGTCCGCTGCCTGGAGTGCTCCGTGTGCCGCACGTCGCTGCGCCAGCAGCACAGCTGCTACATCAAGAACAAGGAGATCTTCTGCAAGATGGACTACTTCAGGTAGGGCCGGCGCCGCGGCGGAGCCCGGGACGGGGAGCGCAGCTCGGGCAGCTCCACGGGACCCTGCGCTCACCGCTCTCAGCACGCGCTGTGCTCGGGTGCCGCACCGGGGCGGCTTGGGGAGCTCCGGAGACACAGACATGGAGGCGGCTGCTGGGGGACACAGAGAAAGGAGCTGGGCCTGGTGCCCCAGGGCACCCGGCCGTGCTGAGGGGGCCCAGCTCCCCTGGCTCCGTGCGAGCGGCCCCGGGCTGGAGCGCAGGGCAGCGGGGAGGCTGCGTGCGCTGCCGCGTCCGCCCCGCAGTGACTGTCAGGCAGCGTCGTCCCGGCTTTTCAAAAGCGAGTAAATAGGTATCAAGCTGGTGGGGGTGATGCATGGGCTTGAAAACAAATCCTTTCCGTGATGCGGGACTGCAAATGCCCGAGTGCTGTCGGTGGTAGCGTGGCAAAGAGCCGAAACAAATTGCGGCAGCGGGAGCTACTGCGCGCGACGTGGGGCAGAGCCCGGGGCACCCAGGATGAGGGTGTGCGGCTGCCCAGGCGCTGCAGAGCGCAGCGGGATCGGACGGCTCCGCCGCCTCTGCCCTCTCTTGCAAATAGAAACCTCAAACCGCAGAAACTGCCCCCAAAGAGAGGCCGGGGCCGGCGGGTTCCCGAGCCCTGGGCCGGGGCTGCCCTCGCTCCCAAGCCCCCGACACCGCGGGGAGATGGCGTTTGTCCCGGGAAGAGCAGGGAAGTGGAGGCAGGAAATGAGAACGACCCTGGCGGGCGCTGGGGCTGCCTGTCCCCAAGGAGAGTTTTTGGGGGAGTTGAAGGAAAGTGCTGAAGCGGGGTGGCGCATCTGAGAAAAAGAAGGGAACGGGCTGGAGGTTTCCACGGTGGTTTTATTGCCAGCTCCCCCGGCGCCATCCCGGTTCTGTGAGGATGCAGGTGCGGGGGCTGCAGCCGGCACCACGGGGGCCCCCGGCCCGTTCCAGTAGTGGGGCCGGACACTTGGCCACTGGTGGCTTCGTTTCCCCCTGGGGCTCGGGGACGGCTGCTGCCCCCCCGTGCGTGGTGGGGCTGGGGCAGCCGGTGCCCCAGGAGCCCCCGTCGCTGCTGCCGTCCCGGCGGCCCCGGCTGCAGGGGCTGCTCCTTCCCCACCCCCCGCTGCCGGGCGCCGCTGCCCTGGGGGCTATTTGGGGAAAACTGTAACTTGGGGACACTGCCCCGAAATGGCCCCCGGTGCCAGCATGAAGCTTGGGCACAGTGTGCGGTAGCGCGAGGCCGTCTCGGTGTGCTCGTGGTGCGTGTCCATCGCTGATAACCGTTGCGGTGATATTAGTGCTCTGAGCGCTCCTCAGAAGTAGCAAACAGAGCCTCCAGGTGCCTTTGAGAAGCAGAGAGAACAAATTTGGGCCAGGGAGAAATATCTATAAATTCAGACACCCCCCTGCCAGCCAAGGTGCTGCCGCTGGGTGTGTGGAGTCCCTGGCCAGATGGATGGAGGAATCGCTCGTAGCACAGCGATCCCGGCCCGATGCGAGCGGTGCCGCAGCGTGAAGCCGAGCGGAGGCGCCTGGAGCGGGCAGTGCCGGGACGCGCTCCGGGCTCTCCTGCAGAGAAACGAATGCTGTTCAGTGGGGGGACTTTGCTCTTCGGTGGCACCCGGGGAAGGGCGCTGCGCTCAGCGCTGCTCCGCGGTGCTGCCCGGCTCGTCCCACATTGTGCCGGGAGCGCGGAGCCGGCGCTGAGCGCACTGGGTGTGCTGAGCGCGTGCGGCCTCAGGCGGTGGCAGGACCCGGGCGGCCGTACTGTGCGTTCCCCCCCGTCAGGCAGCAGCTTCACGGTGCCCATCGCTCTGCGCCCCTTTCTCCCCGGTTCTCCCTTTCTCTGGGCGTCCCTGTCCCCCCCCGTTCACTCTGGAGCGGCACCGTGGAGCTCCTCAGGGCAGGGGCGGCTCCTGCAGTCCTGCTGCCCGGCCCCAGCCCTGCAGCAGCCCTGGGCACCTCCCGACTCTTTAGAGGCCCCCTGCCCAGCTCCTATTTTATTTTCTCCAGCAGCCGAAGGGCAGCAGGACACGCAGCCCCCGCCGGCTCTCCCGGCCGCGCATCCTGGCGAGCGGAGGTGCCCGGGGTTGCAGAGCTCACGGAGGGACGGCGCCTGGGGCCGCGTGCGGAGCCGCCCGCACGATGCTGCGCTGGTCACTGCCGCTTGCTGCCCCGCGCGCGGCTCTGCACCATCCTGCGCCGTGTCCCGTTGGGAGCCAGGCTGGGCGCTTTGCCAGGGCCGCCTCCTGCACCGCTCAGGGTCCCCATGAGTGTGGGGCACTGCTGGCTGTGGGGCTGCCCGGTGGGGCACAGACGGTGCCGCGAGCCGCGGTGGCCCCAGGCCGGGCCGTGGGGGCCGGGCTCCCTGCGGGATGGTCCGTTTGCGGGTGGTGTTTCCAGGGTTCCCCCTCGCTGCCGCCGGCACCGCTGGAGGAGGCGGCTCCCTCCCCACTGCTCCCGGGCTGCAGCATCCCGGCAGCGGCAGCAGCTCCGGCCGGGAGCGGCTCCCTTCCCGGCAGGGCAGCACCTCCATCCTCCCCGTGATTCCCGCGCGTGAGCCCGCCTTGCTCACGGCATTTCACTCTGGACAAGTGTTCCCAGGCTGGGGCTGCGCTGGCCAAGGGGAGATGCGCTCACGGGGCCGGGAAGGGAGCGCTCCATCCCTCGGCATCGCCCGCCGCTGGCTCCCGTGCAGCGCAGCCGCTGTTCCCTGTTCCGTGGGGCAGGGGAGCCCGGCTCCGGCTCCGGCACCGTCGCGGCTGCTGTTCCCACGTGCCGGCCCTTCCGCTCGCGCCGGCCGGGGGACAAGGGCTGTCCGCGCTGCTCGAAGCCGCCTGCTCGCCGCGGCCGCCGCTGCTGTTCTAATGAGCCCCCGCGCACGAAGTGCCTGGCGCGCGTTGGCTTGCGGCGTTCCCATCTGAAGTGAATTAGCGAGGGCTCGGAGCGGGGTCTCTGTGTAATTTCAGCACAGAAATGTTCTCTAACACTGAGGGTTTGTTTTTTTTTTTTTTTTTCTTTCTGGGTCACTGCTTGTCGAACCAACCTTGTCTTCCTCCGGACCTCTTTTGCAGCCAGCAATGGCAGCGGCCGCGGCGCTTCCGCACAGCCCTGTGGTGCTGCACTCCCATGCCCCACGCTGCCACTGCGGCTTAGACGCCATTTAATTTATTTATCTTAAAAGCTAGTACTAAAAAAACATCGCGGTGCAGGCGTGTGCGCAGGGGGAGGCAGCCGGGCCTGTGTGCTCGCCACAGGCTTGGAATTCAGATTTTCTCGGAAGCTGCAGAAAAGGCACCGGGGACGGCTGGGGCTTCAATGCTTTTTCGTTGTGCTGAGCCACCTTTTAGCACAAGTGCCAGGGCTGAGCTCTCCATGCTTGGGAGCAACGGCGTCCACCTCCATGCGCTCGGCCAGAAAACACAGGATTTGATTTATTGGAATTAGGAAAAAGCTGCTCGAACAATATTTTCAGCCCAGTGTCAAGTTGGTAGTTATAAAAATTACAAGCCTGTGAATTTGGAGAGTGATTCCCTTTGCCACAGGACCTCAGCGCTCTCCTGCCCACCTTGGTCCTGGGCTGCTGGTGTGCAGGACCCTGTTCTGTTGTGCACAACCCTGCTGCATGGTGCATCCCATCCCGTGCAGGGCACGACCCTGCTGCATGGTGCATCCCATCCCGTGCAGGGCATGACCCTGGTGCATGGTGCATCCTGTCCCGTGCAGTGCACAACCCTGCTGCAGGGTGCACCCCCATCCCACGCAGTGCACGACCCTGCTCCATGCTGCATCCTGTCCCACGGGACCCAGCTCCAGCCCTGTTCCCAGGCCGGGTCCCCTCTCATCCCGACTCCCCTCTCTTCCCGCAGCCGCTTCGGTACCAAGTGCGCCCGCTGCGGCCGGCAGATCTACGCCAGCGACTGGGTGCGCCGGGCGCGCGGCAACGCCTACCACCTCGCCTGCTTCGCCTGCTTCTCCTGCAAGCGGCAGCTCTCCACGGGCGAGGAGTTCGGCCTCGTGGAGGAGAAGGTGCTGTGCCGCATCCACTACGACACCATGATCGAGAACCTCAAGCGAGCGGCGGAAAACGGTACGGGGCCGCGGAGGTGCCGGTGTGTGGGGAACGGCCCCCACGTGGGGACAGGCCTGCGCGGGTGACACAGAAGCGCCTTCCCCCGGCACTCGCTGTGCTGGGCAGTCGTGGGCAGCGTGTGCTGCCCGCGGCAGCCTGAGGTGCCAGTGCTTGATGTCATCAGAGCGTTGACACCCAACGGCTGTCATTAGGCTTCAGAGTGAAAACCCCAGCAGCACACGCTGCTGCCCAGAAGGGGGTCGGGTCTCTCCCCCGGGATGTCCGGGCAGGCGGCTGCCCCCGCCGAGGCCGCGGTTGGGGATTAGCAGCCGGCAGAGGGAAGGAGCCGGGCGCTGCTGGGGAGGCGCGAGGCAGCCGGTGCCCAAAGAGTCGCAGGAGGCTCCTGGGCCCCCAGGGCAGCGCTGGCTGCGGAGCTGGGGGCCACGCGCTTCTCCCCCATCCCAATTCCCCAGCAATTTCTCTGGCACGTGACGTTTTACACGCAAGAAAAATAAACAGCCCTTGCTGAAGCTGGAGCCCCATCCATCACCCGGGGGAACGAGTCAAGCTGCAGAGAAACCCCCTGAGCTGCGGTCAAGGCCGGGAGCTCCCACCCGGAGCCCGCGATGCTTCTCTGCAGCCCCCGTGCCGGGTGTGAGGCTGCTGCGGCGCCGCCGCCACCCAAAATCCCTCTGCCCCGGCCCAGCTCCTGCTCCGTGGGGCTGCCCTGGCCACCTCCGGGCCGGCCCCGCCACGGTGCTGGGGCAGGAGCGGCGCTGGGGTTTGCAGCGCGCCGCCCTCGCCGCCGCAGCGCCCGCGGGGCGGGCACGGCCGCCGCCGTCACCGCGTCTCTCCCGCAGGCAACGGGCTCACGCTGGAGGGGGCCGTGCCCTCGGAGCAGGACAGCCAGCCCAAGCCCGCCAAGAGGGCCCGCACCTCCTTCACGGCCGAGCAGCTGCAGGTAGCGGGGCCGGCGGGGCGGTGGCGGCGGCCGCGCGCGTCCCCTGCGCCCGCCGCGGCCTCACCGCCCTCCTCTGCCGCCAGGTCATGCAGGCTCAGTTCGCTCAGGACAACAACCCCGACGCGCAGACGCTGCAGAAGCTCGCGGACATGACGGGGCTCAGCCGCAGGGTCATCCAGGTGAGCGCGGGTGCAAGCGCCCCCACGCACGTGCCAGCCCTGGGGACCTGGGGACACCCCGGCTTTGGCCCCGGGTTGTCAGTAGTCCTCCCTTCCCCGTCCTGCTACACGGCCGCTCCCAGCTATCTTCAGAAATGAAGACATATGAGAGAAAATAGCAAAAAAAGAACAACTGAGCTTTATGCATGTTTTAAATCTGAGGTGGAATCCCCAACTATTCTCCAATTAAAAGGGTGAGATTTGGTGGGAAGGCTGTTGCCAGTTGGCCGAAATAGCTCTGTGTGTTATGACCTGGTACCTCACTTCTCTGCTTTCATGTTGTGCTGGCATAATTTTTAATGGCTTAAAACATCACTGGTTAACATGACATCAGTATTATCTTCCCTTAAATTACAGTTTCTCCTGGTTTGAGCTTTTCCTTGGTTTTAAGTCCCTTGGTCTCATCCCATCTCTATTCACGTGTTTCTCCTGCTGGTCGGGGCCAGGTCCTGGGCTAGCTGGGCTTGGGGGTACAGCCCATGTAAGACCTGCCCAAGTCCCTTCTGCGCACGTTACCGCTGTGATGGAGAACCCGGATGGAGCTCTGTGTGGTCGTGGATGAGCAGGGAAATACGTGATTCCCTTTTGCAAATGCTTTGAACACGGCGTCGTCTCAGAGCCCTGGTGCGTGATCTCTTTACCCAGGTAGCAGCCGTTTCTCTCGGTGTTTCAGGTTTGGTTTCAAAACTGCCGAGCACGCCATAAAAAACACACACCGCAGCACACGGTGCCGCCCTCGGGCGCGCCGCCGTCCCGCATCCCCTCCTCGCTCCCCGATGACATCCACTATTCCCCATTCAGCAGCCCGGAGAGGGCCAGGATGGTGACCCTGCACGGCTACATAGAAAGTAAGCGGGGCCGGAGGGAGGGTGGCCACAGCGCACGGGGCTTGGGGACGGAGGGGCCTGGGGGTGGCAGGATGATGGGGGTGTCTCCGGGTGCTCTCAGCGCTGTGGGGCCTGCCTTCCTCCTCCTCAGGGGTGAAGTTTTTCACCTTGCCCTTTGGGGGTTTTTGAAGGGCCCATTGCCTGGGATGTCCCCAGTAAGAAAAGCAGCAGCCAGCTGGGAAGGGGTGAGGGGGTTTCCCAGCGCCTGCCTTAGGATCCCTAGGGAAGCCACCGCTTGGGTCTCGTTATGGGCCGTTACCTCTCCTCACCTTCCCCTTTGTCAAGGAGAATGGGCATCAACTGCCTCGTTTAGCTTGGCCCAGGTGCTCTCCTTCCTCCTTACTAGACCCAAGTTGCTTTTTCTAATAATTCCTTGAGTCGGGGCCAAGCGGGGGTGGCTTTGGTCCCTGCTGGCTGCCAGGCTGGAGCCTTTGGGACGAGGAGGCTCCCCCCTCAGCCCCATGGCCCTCTGCCCCTGTTGAAGCTCCCCCTCTCCCTCGTGTCCCGTGTGCTCCCGGCCTGGCAGCCCGGCTGGGCACAGCGGGGCTGAAGCCTCTTGTCGCCCGCAGGTCAGGTACAGTGCGGGCAAGTGCACTGCAGGCTGCCCTACAGCGCGCCGCCCGTGCACCTCAAGGCCGACATGGAGGGGCCGCTCTCCAACAGGGGGGAGAAGGTAATTGCAGCCGCCGGTCGGGCTTCGGGCTCAAGCCTCAGCTGTAGATTTTCTTGTACCGTGCGACGGCGGCTGCCTCCTTGCGACCACGTCACTGCTTCGTGGTGATCTCGGCAGCTTTCAGTCTGCGTTTTCTTTATTTCGGTGGCCCTAAGTGATGTACTGCTGCTGATAAAAATGTCACCTGTTTGTTCTCCACTAAATGCTCCTCGTTGGCGGGAGGTGCTGTGATGCTCTGCTTGGATTCCTTGATATATTTTGCTGTCCTCCTGCCTGAGCTCTTCTTTATCCTCCTCATCTTCCCTTTCTGCATGGCCATGAGCTTCCCGTGTGGCCATGAGCTTCCTTCTGCTCCACTCTCTGCACCAGAGCCAAGCGGCTGTTCATAGCTGAGCAGGGAGGACCACAGCCGTGTGCTGACTATCCAGTTTTCCATGAGTTAACATGAAAGACACATTTCTTGGGGATTCCAGTATTGCTTAAAAAATAACAACTGCTTGTTACAAGATCTTCAGTAGAAATGTTATTTCACAATGCCTGGCTAGGAAACACTGCTGCATGTCAATATGTTTTGTTTGAACACTCAGTATTTGTCCATTCTAACATACAATTCATTTCTGGGAAAGACTTCTGAAACTGCATATACATGCTTAGGCTCAGAAGACATTATTTAGCAATCGAGTTCAAGTGGCTTTTTTTTTTTGGAGAAAAAAAAAAAAGGAAAATTTGGCAATTCTTTTTGGTTTTAGCTTTCATCCTTACATTTAGAAGTTATCAGCTTTCTTTTTTCAGATCTCTCTTTAAGCAGTGCAGCAACTCTAGATTATTGAACTCTGTTTTGATAAGAACAGGCAAAGTTACTTTCTCAGTTTAAATGCTACCATTTCATCATGATATCTACAAAGTAAAAAGTCAAGATTAAAAAAAAAAAAAAAACCTCACACTGTGGCCTTAGTCCTGATTCTGTAAGTCAAAGAAACTTTATTGCAGCAATTAGTTTCCGTGACTGAAATGTGACTGCTGTCTTGCAAATGTTGCAGGACTAGGTTCGCAGGACATGCAGCTGCCCCCAAAACAAATTGGAATTCCTGAAGCTGTATCTTTTTCCGCATCTCAATTTTTTTTCAAACAATGATAATTAAAATCCTGAGGAAAAAAAAATGTGTAAATGATGAGTTGCCGTCTCCCGCTGCATGGAGAGGAGCACGTGCAGGCGAGTACCATGTTTGCCCGGGGGCATCCGGCCCATAGCAGCCACTGAAGGCGAGGGCAGGTAACGCGCCCAGGGAGCAGCCAGGTTGACCCAGGGTTTGAGGGAAGCGTGACGGATACCAAAGCAGAGCACAGATTAAGGACACTTGACTGATAACAGTCTTAATCTTTCTTGGTGGTTGTTGTAGAGGATATCACAGAGCAAAAAACTACTGCTTGCAAACTGTTGTATGGTGTAACAGAAGCTTACAGCTAAGTATCTGTTGGTGCATCTCTCACTTAATTTAAGATGTATATTACCATATTTCACTATCTCCTGTGTGTGGTGTCTGGAGCTCACGTTGCTGGGTGTCGTGGGCAGGACTGAGGAGGCTCAAGGCAGGCGGTGGCTGCAGGAAGGCCCTGCTCCACGGGGCAGCCTGCTGCGGGCACGTGGGCTCCTTGCCCTTCCCTAGAAGCACCCGATGGGTCGTGTGTCGCGTGTCGTGTCTTTTTTAAAGCAGCTAACGCTCAATTCACCTTTTTCCCGCTAGGTCATCCTCTTTCAGTACTGACTGCGTGAACTCTTCCTCATCTGTCCATGACGCTACCAGCACTACTGCCCCTCAGTCGTTGACATGCAGTGTCCAGTCCAAGGCAACTGTGATCCGTCATGCAGGAGAAACTCAAATCCATCATTCTCAGTTGTTTCCATTGACCAGCATCCAACAGCCACTATTATTTCTCCAGCGACACTCTGTGTATGTGTGTTTTGAGTGCACAGTTACATTTTTCACTTGTTTCTTGTGGACTTGTAGAATGACAGTGAGTCTCTCCAAGGCAATGCCAAACACAGTCGAAATTAGTGACTCTACTGTGCTTACAATCTTGCTTCCGAAGTCATGGGAATATGGACAAAATGCCGAGGCCCAGGGGGGTTCGATGACCACCGGTCGATGCCAGGAGAGGAGGAATTCAAGCGGTTTGGCCTGATTCTCTTTTGCACCAGTGAAGCGCTGCTGGTTCCAGGACATCCCTCCTTCCTTACGCTCGCATGGGTGAAATACGAAATGGGCTCTTTGGCTTAGCAGCTTAACACAGATACAGAACTTCCTGAGCCAAATGCACTGGAGCTGTGACTCCACTAAGTGGAAACCATGAAGCCCGCTGGAAATAGGCAGTTTCCTCCTCAAAGTGCTTTAGAACCACATGTCCTTTGCTCACTCTGCAAGGTAAGTAAATTTTAGGGTTTCCCTCCTCCTCCATTTTATAAGAGGGGAAACTGAGATGCCCTAAACTGAAGGGGACACTGGGCATTGGTGGCAGAGCCAGGCTAAGCACTCAGTTTTGATTGTCAACTCGTTCTCAGAGCACTGAATATATCTCTGTCTCACAGCCATTTGCCAAATCCTCATTTTTTTTTTATATCTTACTAACAAGCTACTTTATTTCTTTGGATTTGTATTGGATTACAACTGGGTGGTTGCAGGATGCACCTACGCAGACCCCTTTGCCATGCAGTGGCCGGGCCTGGGGCATCCCCGGGGAGGCTGGTCCGTAGGCGCGAGGAAATGCTTTGCTCCAGCACGGAGCCTGCAGCAGGGACTCCAGCAACACGTGCAGCTCTCGGGGGAGCAGGCGGTGCAGGCGAAGGAAGTACTCGGCACTCGGGCCCCAGTTCAGGAAAAAAGCTCTGAAATTATCCTTCATTGATGGTAATAACAAAAAGTAAACAAGTAGCATTTTCCAGCCCTGCTCAGCTTGCACCAAGCCAAGATTAGCTCTGTAACAAACCCGCTCTCCACGCAAGCACGTAGGTCTCGAGCGGCTCCGTGTCTGCAAGGTGGCATTTCCAAGAGCGCAAAGCTGCTTAGTGTGTGACGGGAGCGCAGCGCGCCGGGGAGCAGGGCACGGGGCCGCGGCGGTTACAGAACTTGTTTTTCATTCAGACTGTGGATGCGTGTGTGATTCCCTCTGGGGATCCTGGATGGTTCTCGAGCGGGCGGCCGTCCCGCTGCTGTAGCCGGGTGGTGCCCAGGCAGGGGAAGCCCTTCCCCAGCAGGCTGGGCACCCCGGCCACGGCAAGTGCAGGTGGCCACAGGCTGGGCACGCTGGCCACGGCAAGTGCAGGCGGCCACAGGGAGAGCTGGGCTCGGCCCAGGTGCTACTCTCCATCTGAGAAGTAGCTGAATACATATACATATATATATATATGCCAAATCCTCATAATATATAATATTAATATTCATAATATATATAATATATTATGAATATATATATATATATATATGTAGTGATGGTAGCAGTTTGGACAGTTAGACCAGTATTCTGGCTAATTGCACCAAGCAGCTAACAGGTCTATCCTCCAATTTAAACTGATGCTCCAAAGCAGGGAGGAAATTAGGCCTGTGATGTATTGTTGTCACCTCCTGACAGGCAAGTGATTGTTTCCAATGTGCAAACCATGACAAGACCCTCCTGCAGCCATGGCCTGCCCGGGCCCACACTCCAGGAGTGTCCCTTTGGGGAGGAATGAGTTAAAAGGGGCATCCAGTTTGGTCACTTTTCTCCTCGGCTGCAGAAATGAGCACAAGGCCTGGCCCGCGTCTATCGCTAGCGCTGCTCGTGGTGTTGATCGTTGCAAGGCTGTCGTAGTGGTTGTGTCCGCTTGAAATAGCGCGGAGAAGGCGAAGGTGGTTGGCAGGGTCACCAGGGCCCAACTTTCTCCTCCTTGCGTGTTCCAGCGATTGCCCAGGTGTGGGATTAGTGCTCTGAACTAACGGGGAGCCGTTCGGGGAGGTTTCCCAGGCTGTAACGTGACCGGCACCCCGCGCTGCTTGAGATTCCCACAGCTGTTCTGCTGACGGAGAGAATGGTCTGATGCGTTTGTGTTCCGGCTCAGCAGTGCAACGAAAGGGAGACTATTAAGTACCTATCTGCTAAATAGCAACTTAGTTAATGATCAAAAAAAAAAACAAAAAAAAAGGCAAAAAATCACACTTGTGAAATGTACTGTATATCAAAGGTTTTTTTGTAAGCGATACCACTGGCAGAACCAGAGCGCAAAGCGCAGGGCTGAGGTAAAGTCGATGTTCTGACCAAACCTGTGCAATGGGAGAGGGATCACCACTAACCACACAGCCAGTTGTGCTGCACAAACCGGGCTCGAGGGCAGTTTCCCCAGCAAGTAGCCAGGAGCAGCTTTGCTAATTCAGAAATCAGGCTCTGTTTAGATGAAGCCCAAATTGTTCACAAAAACTGGAAGCAATTCAGCTTGTGCTGTTTTAGCGCTAATTATACGTATGGAAAATACTCCACTGTACCAAGAATGTAAGAAATCCTCTAATTTATTCAGTACATTGTTTCACAGCAGATTTCACACTGACTGTTGCCACTGAACCAAACCTTATCTCAGGTCATTTGCATTCATCTCCTGCGTATAGATTAAAAGAAAGAAAGAAAGAAAGAGAAAAACAAAAACACCTTCTCATTTTTTTAGTTATTCAGTAATTGCCGAATGGATTTTGGTGCAGTAATGAGGACTCTATATATTCAACTTTTCCAGTTGCTATTTACAGAAACTTTGTTGCAGAAAAAAATCCAATGAAGATAGCAAATGAAAGGCTTTTCACTCCAATTTAATATGGAAATTAAATATGGTGAGGGTCTGAAAGTGGAATGGTTTACAGTTTTATTACCTTTTTATTATTATTATTATTATTATTTTGGCTCACGCTGGTTAACCCCAATGCCCTAGCTAAAGGTGCTTACACGACTTATTAGTTGGGATGGGGGAGTGGGACTCAATCCTGCACTACTCTCGGTGATATAGCTGTATGATGCCAATTAGAGACATGTCAATTTTATTTCGTCAGCCAATCATTTTGTTGTAGCATGTTGCAATTATGCATGTCTTGGCTACAATGGTTAAAGAATTCTCTGAATGAGTGGACGGTCAAGACTAATATTTATTTTAAAAAAAGTAAAATTAAATTGTAAGCACTTTTTTGTAAAACCAATGTCTGTTTTGTTACATACTTTTAATGTTGTGCTTTGTAAATGTCTTATTTGTGTAATAAATAAAGTTAATGCAAGTAGAAGTGCTGGCACTTACATCCAGAAAATGATGTAATTCCATTTTATTTTATTTTTAAATACTTTCTGGCTTACTAATCAAGCAGCAACCCACCCAGTTTTCCTCTTTTATTATTTTGTTAAACTCTGGCTTCAGGAGAGTTCAACAAACGTTCGTAGTAAATGGATATAATTTCCTAGTTAGCAAACCAGTCATTAAAGAATACCTCTGGTGTACATTATTACAATGATCAATCAATATCAAAGTACTGAGCAAAAAGAGAGGAAAGGAATTCACCAGGACAGCTAACTAAAATCTGGGAAAATAATGTTGATTAAGATGGATTTGAATGACTTCGACATTGAATTTGAGGCACTCTTTTTAACAAATTGTTTTCAGGCTTAATAACGTGTATGTATACTACACTGCACACCTCTCGGGAATATTATTATGAGTACAGTCTGCTTTTCTTTTTTTCCATGGCTTTTTTTTTTTTTTTTAGAATGACTGATTGAATGATTATTTCCATTTTTGTTTAAGCTGACAAAGATGACAGAAAAGATGATATTCCCATAGAGGAAAAAAGTGATATAAATCTACATGGACAAATTAGACTTATCACGAATCAAATTACCTATTTTGTAATAGTATCATCTAGCAAAAAGCTGTTTTCATTGTTTAGATTTATTTCCAGTTATTTTATCTCAACCTTTCCGGCAGGTCTGAACGATCCATTCATGCTCTTCGTCATCTAAAAAAGAGACAAAGAGAATATCAAATGTCACTGTTTAAGATCTGTTCTTTGCATTACAGATTGTCAAACAATTTTTCCTTGGAGAATTAAATCCATTTTTAGCTGCTGGCGTCTCCTAAAAGCCATTTTTTGGCTTTCGGTCTTCTTACAAAGATTGTGTGTACTGTTGTGTTGGAATTTGCCAAGGCAGGAGATATGGGATCTATGGCAGTAACTCTTATGGTTCATCTATTTGGTGATATTAACTTGGGGGACACTATTAAGTTTTACACATATGTGCATATGTGTTTTCTTTTCTGACTTTTCATGACCATGTTCAGGAGATATGGTGTAGGTGCTGGAAATCAAGAAACAGATTTTTTTTTTCTATGTCTGCATTGCTTGTCTCTTTCTGAAAAGCAAAGGTAAAGAAAAAATCCACAGTCAAAACCTAGGTGGTTCTGGTTTTTCTTTCACTGCTGTTTTTGAAATGTATGTTACAAGATATATCAATAATCTGATATAGCAGCTGATAGACGCATTTTAGACCATCTTCTGTGTCCTTTGTTAGTATTCATGTCTGTCATAGCATATTTATTCTCAGAGCACGACAATGTGGAAGGAAAAAAAAATCAAAGACAATGTAGGGAAACAATTGTCTAGCAAAGTTTGGACAGAAATTTTATGTATAATTACAAGAAAAAAAAAAGGCAAATGTAAGTTATGGTCTGTTAATTCAAGGGCCTTTTGACAGGTTCAACCAAACTTCAACAAGCCTTGAGAACCAAAGTATTATTTAAAACAATACCTGTATTTATTTTTGTATAAATTCAATATATTAGAGCTGCTTCTTCTGTTTACTGCTGTTTTAACACATTCATGTTAACTGCTTGTGGTATCTGCTTCTAACCTGCCTCCATCTAAATTGCAAGGGTTTTGTAGCAGCTACTGTTACCTGCTAGACTGGATTATCAGAAGGACAGAGCAGAGGGGGTGTATTCCAGTGCTGGGAACACCCCTGGCATAGCACAAAATCCCACTGGCACCACTGCCATATGCAGCTGAGAGCCCTGTAGGAGCAGGTCAAAACAGGTCCGGAAAGAAGCGTGTTCCTTGTGAGGAGTCCACTTTGGGTGGAAAGCTTTTGACTCTTGTGTTGTATCTTTAAGTTAAATTGTTGTAGTAGCATTTGAAATGTAAAAGGTGGAATTTTGGTAGTGTTGGGAATTAAATGCTAGTCTACAAAGTGAAGGTTCACAAAGAGGGTATATAACGAATTAGGTCTGATTTTACAAGAATTTTCAAGGCTATGTTTAGATTTCAGTGATGCTGGTGGGCACTGAATCAAGGCAGCTTTGTCTTTCCTTTTTCTTCTTGTTCTCTTTGGTCTTTTTGCTGCCCTCCCCGTTTTCCCTGGCGAGCTGAGGGCAGGAGGCCTTCGCGGTGGCGCTGCTGAAGGCGGGTTAGGTGAAGCACGTGCCAGGGCGCCTGTCCCCTGCGCGAATGGCAGCCCTCGTGTCACAGCCTTGACAAACAGTAGCCACGTGGGCTTCTGCTCGCCACTTTGCTCTTTGCCTTCAGCTCAGCCTGTAGCTTTGCTTTTACTGGAAAACAGTTACCATCCCGATAGAGTACCTAAGAATAGTTCTTTCTGTCTCACTAATACGATTCCTTTGTGCTTTTTTTTTTTTGGTTTTGTTTTTTATTTTTGTTTTTAAATTCCCTATTTCTGTGAATCAATAGACCCATAACAAAACACCCCATTAGTGGCACACTTCTCTTTTCAGATATAAGCTAGGAAAAAATTAATGCTTCTGCAGAATATCGAAAAGGAAAATTAAAAAGATGAACACTGAGCCTTGCTTAAAGACCAGGCAATCCTTACACAGGCAAAGATTCCCGAAGGCTCCAGCAGAAATGCAAATGTGGCCCTTAAGCTTTCTTAACAAACACCATCAAAGCTGTAATCAATGTGCCGGCTTTTGTTCTATGCGGTAGGTGTTCCAGCACTGGAAAGACGTGATCATGCGGGCAGACATTGTCCAGTCGGGTATCTGTGATCTGAGCTGGTATCTCCTTGATTTAAAAGAAAAACAGTTTTTCTGAGCTTGTAGTAATTACAAGGAAATGAAACTTTGTCTATTTGTCTGTGAAAGAATAAACAAAACTTACATGTGCTATACATCATTCTATCTATTCTTTCTATCTCATTTTGGTAATGATATATGTAACCCATCTGAGTACTAAAAATAAGCAGTCTGTCTTCCTAGTGTAAAATCTATCGTGGTCCTAACGTAAAATCTATCATGGTCACATAGCTGAGCATCAAAGCTATGAGCACTAGGAAAGGCAGAGGCTCTCCTTGGCTTCGTATCGCCGTTTCCAGCACACCCTTGGGCTGTCTGTGTTGTTTCTTTCTGCACTTTGCATTTTCACGGCCTCCTAGGAGAGCAACGAGGCAGCCTGCTCTGAGCGTCCTCATCTTCCCAGCCCCTTCCCAAAATGGCTCGGTTCATACAGAGATCTGATCCCATGCAAATTAAACACATGTTAATAAGCACTGATTAACTTACATGTAAGTTAATCAGCTGTAAAAACTGAACAAGCTGTATGAATTTCAACTGTGTATATGGAAAGGAAAAAAAAGGCATGATTTAATATTCCAGAATATAATCTCAAGGCAAATTCCCAGAACAGCCAGTGCTGTCTTCCAACCCCAGGGTGCTACACGAGAGCTCCTTGGTCTGGGCAAGGCAAAATGAAAGAATAGATCCTGCATGGCTAGAAGAACCATAAACCCAGAGATCCAAAGGGTTTCGGGGCTAGCTATGTGAGAAGAGGCAGTGAAATATTAGAATGTAAAGAGTTAAGCTATGGTAAAACATACTTTTGCTACACTAAAGAAGACTGGTTGATAATTACTGTAGTTTTAGGGCTATTTGAATCAGTGCAGCTGCAACCTCTTCAGTAGTAACCCCTGAAACAAGACAAACTGGGTTTATTGTACTGAACAAGTCTTAAAGCTCCTCCCTGATTGTTAGTAATTGGCAGCAATGGACTTAACAGCCTCTTGACTACCCTTTTTACACTCTACCTGACTGTGCAGCTAACAATTTAAATCACAGATGCCGATCCTTCTTTGTGGCAGCTGCTTGTTAACTACACGCTCCTCTTTTTTCTGTCACTGGCTGCTTCCATAACCCTGCAACACCAGGGTTAGATTGGAGAATCACATTTCATCAATATTTAAAATGGAATTAAACCTTGAAGTTTGATTAATGCTAGCAGATAGTGAGTTGTAATTACTATTTTGCAAATTGCAATTGTTTGAATATGTTAATATGATTGTCTAAGCACATCTTCACCTTCAGAAGTAATTTTCCCTTTAAAAAAGATTTGAAAAAAATACAAACTCTTTAATCAGTGGTAAATTATCACCCTGTGCACAATTAGGTAGTATGGGGTTCTTCACGTTGTGTGCTGAATTTTGTGTCGGCGTATTTATCTTTCAAAGTTTATCAATTTTTTAGATTTTTCTCACTAGATCATGCAATCATGGAAGAGACTTGGCTGAAACTGGACTAACCATGTTTACACTTGAAGGTACAGAAAAATGCTATATCTGAAAATTTAATTGCAATCTGGTGTATCCCTGCTCAGTTAATAAATGTTGACAAGTTATTTATTCCAAAGTTAGCAAAAAATAATGATTATTATCATGGCATATAATTGAAATCCTGAGAAAGAGAGGGAGCAAGAGAGATCTCACTGGACAAGCAGTTAAAATACATGTGAGTATTGACCGATTCTTTCAATTATTTCTGTATGTCTTAACCAAAATTAAGCCAGACTTCTAGCACCCACTCAAAGTATTTTATTTTATTTATGTAATTAATTCCGGCTGTTTTCATTAAGCAGGCCCAAGGCATGTGGAGCTACTCTGGTAGCCACCTGCACAACTGATCCCAGATCAGCATCCTTCCACAGAGCATCCTTAAGCAGGGGTTTCTCGTAGACACTCTACACGGTCAACAGGTCAGTTTGGACAGTACTTTTTAGGCAACAGAAAATGAACTAAAGCTGTTGGTCTTACTGAGTTCCTGTAAGTAGCCTCTTTTGTACTAGTTCTTTTCAACAAGCTTTTTGGGTTCTTTACATGGCTTCGGGTGGCTTTGGGGGAAGCTCCTATTGCTAGTGAAGTTCTAAGAGGTATCTGCAGGAAAGGTGTTAAGGAGATTCCACGGAGCACCCCAACCTCCATCCACCTCAATCTGCATTTGAGCTCAAATTCTCCGAAAAGTGAGACCACTTCTCTAACTTTCAGTGCGGAATCTAAAAGTGATGGCAGAGGAGACTGGCCCAACTGCATCTTCCAGGTTTGTTTCTCAAGTGAGATTAGAAACACCTGAAAGTTCAGGGTGGGCTGGTTCCTGGCTTCCAAGGCATAATTTGAAAATACACTGGAAATCCAGCACATTGATTTTTCTTTTATTAGAATCTAGAGGTGCATAGGCAGATGCATCATGTTGAAATTAGAGTATTTATTGGCTTGCAAGGAGCAAAAGAAAAAAAGATACCTTATTGACACAGTCTTATCTGACTTGTGATGTGACTTGTATGTCGTAGGGCAAAGTATTTGCAATGGACAATAGCCACTGCTTGAGTTTCCCCTTTGTTTGTAGAGGGCCAAGCACGCTCAGAATGCTGTAAACAACAATATCAGTTAATCCTTTCGCCCGCCTGCCTCCTCCCAGCACCCGCCGCGCAGTTTATCGCGTTCTTCCGCTGCACAATCACATGCGATAACATCTCAGCCGTGGGTTCTGCCCGGCGCGGCCCTCGCGTTTCCACTGCCCTCGCTGGGTCCCTAGCACCACTTTCCTTATTGCACCTGACCTCACCAACATCAAGGCTGGCAAGAAAATGGAAAATATGTTTTTAATTAACCTTTGCTTCAACCTATAAATTCTCACCCTTCCATTTTCATTTAATTACTGTAATTCCAAAATGGCCCCAAAATGAACTTTCCATCTCTTTTAAAACTTGTTTTCACGTGAACTGTATGGGTGAATATAAGTGCCTATAAGACTTGCATCTAACCTATCTAATGGAGCCACGATGGGATGGCTAGCACACAAAGTTGTTATTCTTGGCATGTCTCTATTTGGAATTGAAGCCTCCACAGTTTTCAAAACGATAATTATTTTAAGACCAGGAAACCACAAGGAACAATATATCTGCTTTAGCTACTGAAATTACTGTAATAATTTATACCATGATGCATATATTTTCATTGTTAATTACAATATTGAATACAAATCACATTGGTTCATAATCTATTACATGGAGTGGGGTACATTTTATATTAAGATGTGTACAGCATATTTAATATAAAAATAATTTCTTGGTTACACAGATGAGAGGTCTCCAACTACATCTGTCACCTGAACAGCCTTTGACAGCGAGAAAGACATAATAAGTATGTATTTTGCAACAGCATTCACATTTGCCTGATCTTAATAAGGAGACAAGGGAGATGAAGGGTGCGAGAACGGGTCCAACATAAAGAAAAGGACCAGGGTGATGAGAGCCACGAGGCGACTCCTTGTAAGGACCAGGGCCTTCCTCTGAGATGTTGCACACGTGATTTTAAGTAGATTAAATTTATTTCTGTCATCTTTTCACCAACCTTCATTCTTTTGCCTTTCCTGTTGGGCACTCCTCAGCTTGATACTTGCTAACCCTCTGCCTCTCCTCCTAAAAATTGGTTGCTCAACTAATTTATTCGTTAAGCGGTGAAAATCATTTAGGCCCAAAGTTCTCAAAACAAGAGAAGAGTTATCTATCTATCATAAAAAAATAGAAAGGGATAGAGGAGAGACACTTGGAGAGCCAGATGAAAGAGTTGCAGTGAAATTTCTAACCTTCCTCTTAGTGTTGTATTTTTCAAATATTCTGATTATCATGCAAGTGCTGATTCTGGAAAGTAAGTACCAGAAAAAATGGGTGTTTGTACGAATAGGCAGAAAAAAGCTATGTTGTTGGTCCAGATACAACGGAAAAAAAGCATAGAGGAGATGGAGGAGACACAACCAAAATGTTTGAGTAGGGCCTTTTGGGAAAGAATACAAGCTGAGCGCCATGGCAGAAGGCAGAGTAATTTTTGTTATGGTATTTTGGAGGAATTAGTATCAAAGAGGCCCCAAGAGGAGCCAGCAGTAGCCAAAGCAGAGCAGGACAAGGACAAGGACGTAGCTGCTGCAGGAAAAGCAAAGGGCTCCTCAGGCTGGTGCGCTCCACTTGTGTGAACAGGGCAGTACTGATTCGGTTTGTAAAACCCATTCCTCAGAAGTAAGTTTTCCAGACCACGTAAAGAGAAAAAGATCAATGAATTGCGACAAATAGAGTTTAAATAAAAATGCATAAAATTTACAATTCCGTTAACTTGTCAAATATTTAAAAATCAGCAAACAATAGACACAATTTGTTTTGTTCAGAGCCCAGAGGTAGAGACCAAATCCTCTAAGTTAATTTCTGCAAAAGCTGTGGGGTTTTTTATCCACACAGGTCTGGATCCCATTCGTTATAGAATATACTGATTACCAACTATTTTTAAGAGCTTTACACAAACATTATTTCTTTTGTTGTGTGAAATGCAGAATCAACCCTCTGGCAAATGCCCCAGAGCTAAAATCTTTTACATGACATATAATTCAAAATGATTAAATATACAACAGAAAATAGCTATAGCATTGCACTTAAAATAGCATGAACTTTTACTGCCGATCAAAACTGATTTCTTTAGCTTAACAAGTATCCAAAGAACAATTATTTGAAGAGCTTTTAAGAGTTTCAATATGTAGGAACTAAACCTCATCTAAATTCAGTATCTTAAGTCAAATAAAAAAGAAACAAATGTACAAAAGATTAAATGGTCCCGTGTTATAAGTAGACATTTAAATCTATGGGAAGCTAAATTCATTCAAACGAAAATACTATATTCCCTGTGCATGCGGATTGCTGGGGCTTTCCTCTCCATTGCTAAGGTCATCTGCCAAAACAACTCTTACATTCTTAGGCAATGACTAGGGACTAGCCTGGAATCAGCTTGTTCATCCACTCCCTCCACCATCAGAATGGGCAATTTCAAAGAGCAGGGAATAAAGCTCAGCGCATGATCTCTAAGCACAGGCATTTTTTTTTCTTTTTTTTTTTCTGCAGCACAGCCTACTTGTAAGTTAAACTTGCTGTCTTTTTTTCCAGAAATACTCCAGGCCTGAAAAACTGCCAGGTCCTCATCCCACACCCAACTCACCAGTAGTTTATGAGAAAGAGCACGCAAACATCTGCATGTATTTGGGGGGTAGGTAGAGAAATATTACCCTACATAATTATTGAGTGGTTATGGCTCTGTTTCCCAGCTATATTTTTCAGACAAGTCAAAGTCTACATTTCTCAAGCAGCACTTGCTGCAAGTCACATTTGAGATGTAAAGCAAAAATGTCCAAATGTAGAAGATTTGTGTTATGGATTTGTATGCTTGGATAAGCCTGAAATAGATTAACACATTTCTACCAACCTTCAAAAAGAGAAAATGCCTCTCTCCATTCAGATCAAGCACAAGAGTTTTCATCCCAAAGTAACAATGTGAGAAAACTGCAAGTCTATGATTATCAACACTTAAAAATAAAATGTCTTCTCAGCCTTGTCCATGGCGTTGGGTGAGCCTGAATGCCAACAATCCTTGGATGTTCTAAAATCAGACTTGTAAAATTACAGAGTAAAATAATATTCTTAAATCTTGACCTTTTTGGTTTATGATTGCTGAAGCAGCAGGACTTTTCCTGCTGCTTTTTATAAGACTTTCAGGATTGTAGAAATCCTAAGTTGATTGCAGCTGGCTTGGGACTACAGCGACACCGAAAACTCTGCTCTTAGTAAGACATCAGGCCTGTTTTTCTGGGCCTAATCCTGCTCTTAGCTACATGCATATTAATTCATCTATCTGAATGAGGCTTTTAGTGTAATGGCAGGCTTTGTGTCCTTCCTGTTCTTGATTTTATACGACAAGATGCACATACTCCAGGTAATATTCACTGCAGTATAGAAAGGTACCCTACGCACTGTACACCAACTAGTTAAACTTCAAAATGGAATATGAAAGTAGAAGCACAAATATTCTCATAGGACAAAGAGTAAAAGCTGGATTTATGCCATTTAACCCAGGAAGAAATGGTGCAATTTTCACTAGAAGTATCTTTGCTTTTCATCAAAAGAGAGGCGATCCAGAAAACCTCCTATTATTCTTTCTAATCAGTAGAACAAGATTTCTATTTTTAATGATATTTTCTCTTTTTTTCCTCTCCACATTTCTGGGGTCCTAAATCATTAGCATCATTGCCCTTCGTGTGCCTCCCTGCTTTGCACTACATATAACGTCATGTCTCTCCACTGAATCGGGAAATCCTCCCATCTTTAATTTAACTAAAATCTGTTACAAAGGTGCCAAGAGTACAATTTCTTTTTTTTTTTTTTTTCCAGTAATACTCTGAGTGGATAGCAGTCTAGCCTCAGGGCCTATTTAAAATAAACACTACATCTTCTTACATATGAGTATTCTTACATATTCTCATTTATCGGTCCAATTTTGTGTACTTCACAACACGAGAGAGAAAGAAGCAGTTGAAGAACACATAAAGAATCAAGAGAAATTTGAGGCTCCCCAAGGAAACAGAGGTTTAGCAATGGAGTAATAACTGCAAGATTTTAATGAGACTTTGGAAAACTTTGCTAGATAAGAAGCAGAACAAAACCATTGCTGCCATTTCATTCCCTGGGCCTGATTGCATTTTCATGATGGGCCTTTGCGCTGCTTTGACAGTAAGAGCTCTTTGAGTAAATAAGTATCAGACCTCCATGCTAGCACAATTTGGCAAGTCTTGCCAAATTTAGCAGCAGTCCCTACAGTCCTCAGCACGCTCTCGTCTTCACAGAGAAGTGGTGGAAGCAAACTCGGTGATTCCAAATGGCGCCTGGTCTTTTTTCTTCTGGAATGATATCTGGATGCTGCCAGTTGAGCAGGAAAGTGAGTGCCAAGGCAGTGCGCTTCCTCGCCCCGTTTCCAAACAGCAGTGAAACAATCAGAATTTGCTTCATAATAGGGCCAGGGTGAAAGGTGAGAAGCAGAGTATTCTTAAAGCCTGCTTCCAGACCCGAGGAAGACAGTGTCATTTTGGTAAACCTGTCAAGCTGTTGTAAGAACTTCCTGAATGCTTCCTACCATCTGCTTTTGATGCTTTCAAGACTTGGCTGGAAGCCTGGAGGTTTTCCTGCTCCTTCCTGCCCAACCTATAATGCAGTAATTCTGGATCTGTTCCCTGTCATTCCAGCCTCTTCCTCAGTTTCTTCTGCTTACAGCTGTTTTTTTTTTTTTAATTATTATTTTATTTATTTTTTAACTGCAGTGGCCTTGTGCCCTGAATCATCTCTCCTGGGGCAGTAAGAGTTCCTCTGATGTTGAACAAGTGCCGGGTTTTTCAATTGTGTTCGTGTTCTTCAGAGGAAGGGTCTGGCCTCCGTGACACATTCCTTCTTCACACTCGCATCAACAAGTTTAACTTTGTACACGGGCTTCTCGGTGGAACAGTCACACAAAGCACATCCCAGCAGCGGTGTCAGATGACACGCTGTGCTGGTCTGCTTAGTGCATATTGATTGATATAATTTGTAGGGTTTGAGATAAATGTCATAAAGGACAATGAGTTCAAAGAATAGATTAAAAAACAATAAATTAAATTCCAAGGCGTTCCCTCCTGGACTAATCTATGTAGGTTCCTGTGTTTTTGGAAAGCATGTTGCTTATCTTCCTCATCAGTAGGCCCATTGCATTCCAGTATTTTGGATCAATGCCATTTGTAATAATCTAGATCAGTTTTTATTCAACGTTTATAAAACAGGCCATGTATCATGGGGTATATTTTATAGCAGATGGTATCTCCGATTCATTTACCCACCCCCCTTTGCTTCCCTCTTCCAATACCACAGTGCATACTTATAAGAGCTCTTGAAACTAGAGCTGGGCAGAATTTTTTTTTTTAACAAATAGTAAATTTGCTGAAAAATAGAGTTTCCAAGCAACAAAATTGTTAAAGTGTGGCATACTGAAGATGAAATGCTCTGCCTTCTAGAAATGCCAGGTCCTGGAATTAGGACAATTAAAAAGAAAAAAAAAAAAAAAGAGAGAGAGAGAGTGAAAAAAAAAGAAAGAAAAAAGGGAGGATGCTTAGAAATTAAAAATAATAAAAAAGAATTAAAAAGCTGCACTAAAAAAGATGTTAAAGACAAAATTAAATAATCAGAACATTAAGCATTTATTTCAGCTCAGAGTGATTTTTTTTGAAATCCTCTGGTTCCCCACTATCAACCTATTTTGAATTTTCTGTTTGTTTTTAACCTGAGAAGTTTTTTTTTCACCTTGATGAAAACTAATTTTTCCCCAAAGTTTATTAATTTGGGCACTGATCCACCAGCCGCAGTATTTGCAAGATCCTACTCACGGCAGTTCTGCAAGATGACAAGAAGTTTTCATATTCAGCAAAGTATTTAAACATGGCTCTAAGATTCATTTAAGTGAAATGGACTATTCAAACATTCAGAGATAAGCACATGCTCGAGCACGTTATTGAATTGCAACAGCGTTTGTCAGCTTTCAGGATCAATGCTATACACCTTGCAACAGCTAACTTGCTTAATAACATAATAGAAGAGATTGAAGAATTTCCCTAGATTAAGATACTAAGTGGCAATAAAGTTTATTGATTTATACATACTTGGGAATACTTAATTGTAATTTTATAAAATATTAATTACACAACTTTGTGCACATATAACTAGGTGATAAAAACAACACGTAAGCAATATTTTAGGTCAGTGAGTACAAAACCAGACCACATTTTTTTAAGTTTTAGTAAAGCCACATATCTTTAGGACATGAGAAAGAACCTCATGCTAATTTGCCTTGCAAAATAAGTTAAACATACCTGCATTTCTTAGAAATCTGAATTTGTAGTCAATGATAACTCTGGTCTCAGGATTATAGAATCCATCACCACAGTCATAACATCCTTCCGGGATTTTTCTAGGAGGATCCAAATTTGTAAGTTGGGAAATGCCTGAAGAAACAAAAAGCATAAGATTTGCTTTATTTTGCCTTTTTTTTCCTTGCATTTGTGCCTTGATAACTAATTAATACTACTTTACATCCTGATGGCATTTGCTAAAAGTATAATACTAATTAATTGAGATCGAGAAAATGAAAAAGCAGCAGCCCAGGCACGAAAAGCACACAGTAAAGCGTACAATAAGCAGTTACATTTATTCACACCGGGTTCTGTGATGCATCCCGCTAGGCTGGTGTTAGCAGGATAAGCCCAATCTCCAAAACGAAGCCAGGAGCTCCTGCTGTCCTCACCTACGAGTCATCGCTGAGACATTCTGTGCATAGGCAGGAGCACAGTACATTGTACACAGTACATTGTGCATTTTACTCGGTGTTTCTGCATCCAAATCTGTTCCCCTCTGACTATGGATAAATAATAACGTTAAAACCCTTAGCAAGAAACACACAGGAAAGACAGGTTCGGTATCCATGGCCAAGCTGTCTCTCCAGGGGCTGGAAAGAGGCCAGGTCGGAGTCCTCCTCTTTCGCCCCAGCTCCTTCCCGAGTCCCGCGCCGCGCACGGCAGTACCTGCCGGTTTCAGACCGGAGCAGATCTCCGTGTAAAACCTCCTGTCGTAGCCGTCGCAGTAGTGCCAGTTTTTATCCTGGTACTCGAGGCCGTCGGCGAACGTGTATTTCCCCTGCAAAACGCGCAGTTAGTCCCCGGGAGGGCGGCCCTGTCACCCCGCGCCGCCCCGGGGCTCCGGGGGCCGCCGCCTCCCCCGGGGCCGCGGCCTAGCGGGGCCCGCACCTCCATGGCGGCGCCGCGCCGTCGCCAGGGCAACGCCAGGGCCGTCGCCAGGGCAACGCGAACGCCGCCGCGGCGCATGCGCGCCGCTCCCCTGCGCCCACCACGCCGCGGCGGCGCATGCGCGGCGTCCTCCCCCGCCCCGCGGGCCGGTGCGGCGCATGCGCACTCGCCGCAGCGCCGCCACCTGCGCATGCGCGGCGCGGCCGGCGCCGAGGGGAGCTCAAGGAGAGCGGCGGGCGCCGCCATGCCCGGCCGCGTCGAGGTGCCCTCGCTCGAGGAGCTCGAGGTGCCCGAGGTGAGTGCGCCGGGGAGCCGCGGGGCCGCCCCGGCCCGGCGGGCACCCCTAGCGCGGCTCTGCCCCTCCGCAGGTGAACGTCAGCTCGGCCGTGCTCAAGGCCGCGGCCCATCACTACGGCTCGCAGTGCGACCGGCCCAACAAGGAGTTCATGCTGTGCCGCTGGGAGGAGAAGGACCCGCGCAAGTGCCTCCGCGAGGGCCGCCAGGTCAACGAGTGCGCCCTCGAGTTCTTCAGGTGCGACCCATCTCTGTCAGTGCAGAGTGACCTCTCCCTTGATTGCGGCTCCTTATTCCTTGGGAAAACTCCCGTTTCTCCCTTGCAAAGGAAGCTCGGGGGGCAAGGCTGGCTGCCTCTGCAGCTTGCAGCTGTTGTGTAATCCATATAGGGAGTGCAGGTTTTGCTTGATTTGCCCTTTCAGGCATAGTGCTGTGGAAACTCACATATGTAAACATACATAGATCTCCTGTGGCTAAAATGCAGTGCTAGGTATGAGCTGGTATCGTTTTCTTGGCTTGCTAGCATATGGTTTGTCTTAACTGGCCCAAAGTGTGCCCTTTTTTAGTGTAACAGCTTATTAGAGGTCAGAAACCTCCATCCTGAGCACTTGTTTTCAGGTTAAAGCATCAAACTAATCTGGAAGTAGTATAATATTGTGCAGTGCACACTATTGCCTGGCAGAATAAGCATCTTATACGAGCAGGCTGTATATATCTACATAGCACGAATGTCTTTTGAATAACAGTTGAGTTATCGCTCTCCCTGTTTATAGTGGTCTGAATCTAACCCAATTCAACATCAATATTGGTAAGTGGTGCTATATATGTTGACTTCTCTGAAGACTTTAAATGTTCATGAGAACTTGAAACTATGAAAATACTGTCAGGGACTGAGACTGGACACCTGTGAGAGAAATGCTATTAAAGCAATAACACTTATAAGGCATTTTCTTTCTGTAAACTTTTACAGGAAGGTTAAGCTGCACTGTGCTGAGCCCTTTACTGAATACTGGACGTGCATTGACTACACCAACATGCAGGAGCTTCGCCGATGCCGCAAACAGCAAGCAGTGTTTGATAACTGTGTACTGGAGAAGCTGGGTTGGGTGAGGCCTGACCTGGGAGAGCTCTCTAAGGTGATTTAATATCTTTTTGCTTAGCTGGACAGGATCTTTCTTCCCTCCCCATGTTTGGTCCAAACTGGCTCTATTTTCCCACCAGGTGCTATGGGAGCCCAACACTAAATCAAGCATTTTCTATTAAATGCTGTGAGAAGTTGTCATTCCTCTCTCTTTTTCAGGTCACAAAAGTGAAGACAGACAGACCTATGCCTGAGAACGCTTATCACTCTCGACCTAGGCCGGAGCCAAATCCACCCATTGAAGGAGAATTGAAGCCTTCTGCATTTGGCAGTAGGCTCTTTTTCTGGAGCTGGTAAATTGGGCAGCTTGTGCTGCCGCTGAAATGCAGAGATACATGACTTACAACTGTAAACAGTCAAATATGCATTGGGAATAGTTATAACGATTAAAACCCCCAAACATTCATGTGGCTTACTTGCCTTCATTGAACATACTCGCACATCGTAGCAGCTCAAAACACATGTTCCTGGGCTTTGCAGTTCTGTAGCCCCCAGGCTATTTCCTTGAAACTCTAGGCATGGCTGTATGAGCACCAGTAATGCCAGCTGCTTGTCAGTGGGCACACAGCTTGTCTGGAATGAGGTATAAATGTAGCCTGAGTCTTTGACTGCTTCAGACAATCAAAAACTGAGAATAAGATTTATGTGCTAATTTTATTTGCTTTTTAAGAGGCCTGTTGCTCCTGGGTTGAGTAAACTTTGATTACAAAGAGGTTAGTAATGTCTTCCCTTAGAATCTTCCAAATGATTACTGTGTATTTTAGTTCCAAGAAAATCCTTCTGTACAGCTTTAACCTAAGACCTGTCTTGGAGCAAAGATTTAATCAAGTCTGTGGCTTTTGCTGGTTGTGAGGTCAATATTGTTTATGACACCAGGATCCTTGTTCCACTTACCCGCTGCTTGTTCCTCCTGCAGCTGGCTTAGCTGCTTCTATGTTGTTTTTTAAACTGAAGGACACAAACAGCTTTATCAGAAACTTGCATTATATTTTAAGCTTTAGGAAATAAAAGATTTCTGGACCATGTCCTTTTCCCATTAAGCTATATAAGAAGGTGGCTTCTTAAGGGGTCATGGCAGATCATTGCTGCTGTCTCACTGTCATAATGTTCTTGATGTTTGTTAGGAAATAGAACTTGTGTCTTTTGTGTCCAGGGGCAAGAACCGTGTTATGAATTATTACTATTTTTTTTTTAAAGACCAATTACCTTGTTTTCACAAAGCTGTGTGTGGTTGAGCTTGCTCAAGGCTAGACTTCGCTCAGCTGTAGCCTGAGCCATAGCAGAGATGTGACTAGCACTTTGTTCCTTGAGTAGACTAGCTGTGATATTATAATTTAAAGATTTATCCTGATTAGTGATTATCCTTTTGGGCAGAGAGGACTAAGCTGTAGTGGGTCCGTGGCTGTATCATGTGTTTCTGATCCATGGGGCTAGAGGAAAATTATATAACCTTTTTCTGAAAATACTTCATACACAACATGGCTCACTGGCTCTTGCTGTTTTCTGGTTGGGTATGTTGCCTAAAACTCGGAAAATAAGTTCTGTGCCACGTTTCCCTCTCAATATATGGTGTGCCTTAGTAGCTGCTTGGCCCCATCAGAGATGGTGGCTCTGTGGCTTCTTCCAGATCACGGCAGCATTTCAAAGCAGGCACACACTCCTGAAGAAAGATAACCTCCTTGGAAATCAGGGCAAGATGGGGTCTAATTACATTCAGCTGAGTGAAGTGAGGTTTGGCCAAGTGGAGGATTAATTGTTCTGGGATGTTAACACATGTATCATGTCTGATGTTTTCACTGACCAACTCCAATAGCTAGACAACCTCGCCGAAAGACTTGTTAGATAGTATGTTTTGTTAATAACTTGCTATTGTCAGCATAATGTATGAAACGCTGCGTTGCTGAACATCTGCTTTTGAATAAACAGACATGGGCGTTCCAGTAGTCAGTCCCTAATCATAATTAAAGAGTATTTTTGCCCATTAAATTGCTTCAACAAAGAATGAGGTGTATAAATAGGGGGGCATTTTTTAAAATAGCCTTTTATAAACCCCACCCTTAAATTGGCTAGTAATGTGAGCAAAAATAAATAAATAAAACACTGATTTATGCTCTACTTTCACAGGTTTAAGATTTTTCATCTGTCTTGTGACAGCTAAATCTACTACCTTTTGTAAAAGAGGTTGTTAATCTTGTAATAACACACTGATCCCGTTTGAAAGTGCGAGTTGACTTCTGAGCCTGCAGAGGTTCCCACTTCAGTTTGGAGCAGGAGTGGAGAGGAGAATATATGAAAGGAAACAGCAGAGAAGGACATGCCATGAGGCAGGAAATGGGCGATGGAGGCATCGCGCCATCGAGCAGCCTTCAGCTCTGCTGTCAGCACTTGGGAGCTTCTTGTGTGAGGGCTGCTGCTTCTCTCTGTTTTTGGGCTGAATCGGCAAGAAAGTTGCCACACGGTGCCTTTCTGAAGTTTTGGGCAGTGCCTAAATGTAGCTATTTCTGTTCAAAATTGTTCTGTGGCTTTACTCAATCACAAATGCCCCCTTTGGAGCTGTAATGTTTCTTGGAAAGTTTAGAGCAAGTGAATGTCAAGACGAAGCAAAGACCATAAAACTATCTTTGAGGAATGTATCTTGACAATTTTTTGGCAGATGGAGAACAGATGCATACAGATTCAACACAGATATTTTATTGGCAATGTGAAAAGTGTTATTTGTTATAGTGTAGGCTTTAAGCTTTGCCAGAACTTCTAATCACATGTGTGAAATTAACAGCTAGAAAAACTTAACCAGTGTCATGGTATCTGGCCCTTCATAGTCTGATTGAGCAGAACTTGCTCTGCTCTTCTAGCCTGTGGCCTGGGAAGAGTAAAATCCTAGTGTAATTTCGAGTCTTAGCGAGGAAGGAGCATTCCATTCTGGTGCAGCTGGATTGCTATGACAGCATCCCTTCGAGGAGAGTGTCCCCTTTAAACATCTGGCAGTTTGGTTTGAAATAGTTTTATTTACTTCAGTCCCCTACACAAAAGGCTAAAGAAAATGTACTGTTAGCCAAAACATCCAAACAGCAAAGTCCACTCTTTACAGTTGCCAAATCTTCATCTGAGAAGGTGAGAGAAAGGAAATTATTTTTATCTAGCTCTGTTGCCAGTTTTATAACCATATGGCAGATCATGTTAGTCCTGCTAAAAAAGACTCCTAGGAGTCAGGAACTTGCCTTTCAAGCTCTTGTAAACTGTGATTTGCTAGGACAAAAACTACTCATGTCCACCTCTTGCTCTGAATTCAGTTGCAGTGTGGTTTTTTGAATGGAGCTGTGACAAGTAAAGGGTTTTTTTTTTTTTTTTTTTTAATCCACAGGAAATTAAAACCCCGAATACCTGTATCACTTTATATGGAAACACTTTATATTCATAATTTTTAAAGAACCTTTACCTTGAGAACGAAAATGCTTCTGGAACTCCAGAAAGGAAGTTTGGAGTCCAAGGTGACTTTTTAAAATTCTTTTGAAAACTTGCTGTGTTCTCCTCTAGTAGACACACTTGGAAAGCAGAATCCATCTGGATATTAATAGGAGATTAAGTCTCCCTCTTGTGGCTGCTTTCGACTGATCCCGGGGACCCGCGTGGTGATTTTGCCCTCACGAGTCCCAAGGTAAGTGGGCACTGCTTAGCAAAGACAAAAATCCTAGGCGAGTTTCTGCAAAATTCACTTGAACGTGATCTCAAGTTGATTATTTTTACATTTGAAAAGTCTTGAGCTGCATAGAAAGGAAGAAACTGATGAAAAGTTTTGATAATTCCTTCTGCATGTAATTAAGGTGAAGGGAAGTTGAGAGAGCCAGAGAAATTGGAGGTGGTTGGGAAATCTGAGTGCAATTTATGCATATTTGCTAGCTTACCATGCCCCTCTGAAGCAGATTAATTGCAATAATTGATGTAAAAGCACATTATTTCTTTATTCCATTAGGAAGTAACATGAATTTACCGAATAGTCTAATATAACCTTATCCTTGTTAGCAAAGTTACAACTGTGCTTTTGTGTGTGAGAACTTGTAGGTAGAGACTTCATTTAAATTTGTTCCGAGCCACTTGGATGGCCAAGTATTACACAAACAAGGTACAACTGTCCACTCCTGTGCACTTCCCTTGGTGAGAAGAAGAGCGGAGCACATACAGCCCGCAAAGGTCCTTAGTGTCATTTTGGACAGTAAGGCATAAAATCAGGACAGTTTTCCCAAGCAAGCGAAGCGGGTGCTGAAAGGGGGTGGCCTCTGCACGCTGAGGAGGGTCAGCAGCGCTGCTTGTCTGTCGGTCCCTGGGGTTGTTCCCACTGTCCGTTTCCTCCCCTTTCAAGACAATGTCCCCAATCCCTCGCGCGCTGCCGAGCCCAACGTGTCCCTCATGGGAGCAGGCTCCAGGCTGCTGCGTCCCGGCGGGGTGCGAGGAGGGACGAGGAGGGCTGCCCTGCCGGAGCGCTCCAGGCTGCCCAGGGAAGAGCTCTGCGGTGCCTTGCTGGATCCGGGAGCGCGAGGCCCCAAAGGACGGAACTGAGCGCGTTTAGACAAGGTAAAATCCTTCTATCTGCCTGCATCTCCCTGATGCTGCTGCCCTTACCGCCTGGCACGTGGCACAGGTGGCACTTGCCTGCGTCCCCCTCTTGCAGGTGCCCAGACAAAAGGATTCCCAACCTGTGTCTTCCCGTGCTCTTGTCTGGGATGGCAAAGGTGGATGGTTCGAGCGAGTGTTTCATACGTGCTGTGTTTCACAGCACAAAACGGTGACGGGCTTTTGCTGTTTTGATAGGATTTAAGTTAATTTATCCCATCTTGCTGGGGAAAATGAGGGCCAGGAAGAACAGCCGTGCCTGTTGCTTTGTTAAACCCAGCTTTGGCTTCGCTTTTGGCACCAAGAAAGGACATAAAATACAGAGCAAAGGGAGCCTCATGGAGGAGGTACAGGTCTGCTCCCAAGTTGATAGGCTGGACCATACAAGACATCGACTCAAGGCATTGCTTTAATATTTGTACAAGCGGCGTGGCTGCTCTGTGGAGGGCTGTAGGTCACCCCGAGGGTGGTTGGGCTCTTTTTAAGCGGCAGCACAGCCTCCTGCTTCCCTGCAAACAGGAGCTGGGGCGTCAACGGAGTCAGAATCACCCCTTTGGTGAAGGTGCAGTCTGACCCCGGCTGTGTTCCCGCTGCCTCCCATTTGCAGCCATGCGGAGGACGGGATCGGACCGATCTTGCCGGAGCAAAAGGGGCTGTGGAAGCGCCTCGAGCGCGGCTCAAACCCCCCGCAGCCGCTCGGGGAGCTGCGGCCCCGCTCGGCTCCCGCTCGCAGGAAGCCGCCGCCGCGGGGCTGACCCGGCCCGCGCGCAGCGGGAGCCCCGTGTCCCCGGGCGCGGCCGCCGGCGCTCGTGGCCGGCCGCGCTCCAGCTAAACAGAGGAAGGTGAGGGTCAGCGGCGGGAGCTCTGCCCAGCGCTCAGGAAGCACCTTTTGGCAGAGGAAAGAAATACAATGCGAGCAGGGAGGGAAGCGCAGCTTCCATCCAGCCCCCTCCAAGAAGCACTTGGCTCCCTACAGCTGCTGGAGTCTTTAGGATCCGCTATCAGGCTTTTATTGTTGCAGCCTTTCATGTGCTTTTCTGCCTTACTATTATTATTATTATATATTTTTTTTTACCCGGGTGTGTTGCAGAGGGCAAAGAGGAGCAATGCAGGAGCGGGACCGCAGGGTAGAGCTCGGTGCTGGGAGACAGGCACCCGGCTTCCCTTTCCTGTCGCTATCTCATTGTGTGGCCTTGGGCCATGTCGCTTCCCCCCCGCTGCCCTGGTTCCTCTCCGTGCCTGGGCCGGGCCCACCCTGCAGCGCTCCTTGCTCCGCTTGTTTACCCACCGCTGTCCTTGGAAGGGGCCCTGGAGGAGTCTCCGGCAAAGCGCAGGGCAAGCAGGGCAGCCAAGCAGCAAGGGAGGCTGTTTCCAGGAGCAAAGTCCCCTCGGACCTCGCGCCCCGTCTGTCCCTGCGCCCCGTCTGTCCCTGCGCCCCGTCTGTCCCTGCGCCCCGTCTGTCCCTGCGCCCCGTCCCCGCTCGCTCGGAGCCCCTGCTGCGGCGCAGCCTGCGCGAAGGGGTTGGCAGGGCCTGTGCGCAGCGCCCGGCACAGCCGGAGCCGGGGGCTCTCAGGGCAGGACCCCCTTGGAGGATCTGCTGGTCTGGCTAATCGCAGCAGTGCTCCATGAAGGCACTACACGATTACCAGTTGTAAGTGGAGGTTTGTGTTTTCTCATGCTTTCTGCTAGGAAGCAACCCAGGTTCTGGCAAAGTTGCTGGAGAGAGGAGGTTTGCCGGGGGCTGCGGCCTGGCTGTGGGCCCTGGTAGCAATTCCTTCACTGAAAAACGTGAGTCACCTTCTCGCTCAAGTGCCCCGTGTGCTCCCCTTTGCGTTTCCCCAGGCCCGAGCGGTGCAGACAGCCTGGGGCAGCTCTTTGCTCCTTGCTGGCGTTTGCGTGTTCTGGTGCACGTCCTCCCGCTGAGCCGCGGCGCAGGGAAGGTGCAGGGAAAGGCAGCGCTAGCTGAGGCGTTTACAGAGAACGTGCCTGTCCAGCCTCCTGCCCTCCCCAAACGTCTGCACTGAGCGTTCAAAAACTCTGAATTTAAGTAGCTGCTTCCCTGTGGAGTCCTATTCACCTATTATTGCCCTTAAAATATTTGTTTGCTCTCTGTTGTAGCATCTTTATCGTATTATTATTGGAGGATATCTCCTTACGTAAATCATCTGAAATAAGAAATTCCAGCGCTGGGGTCTTGCGCACAGAGCAGCCTCACCCGCTCCCTGCGAGCAGGGCCGGGGTGCTGCCGTCCTGCCTGCTCGGGCCCCTGTCTCCAGGGTTGCCCTCGGTTTATAGCTGCAGTCGGAGGATTTGACGCGATACTGACAGCTCCGGCACCCACCACTGCTCATGGGGACAAAACTCCGCTGGTCTCTGGAAGCTGCTTCCCAGGATCAGATCCTGGGTCTCCCTGTCTCTAGGGTTTGACCCTGCGGCAAAGCTCCGGCAGCAGCACGGAGCGGGGATGCTGCTGGGTGTGGCACGGGGCTGCCAGGCGCTGTCTGGTGCCTGTGGTGTGGATGGATGGAGAAGGACTCGGGTGCTGGAGCCAGGCCCGGTGCCACACGGGAGACACCAGCGGTGTCGGAGGCTGCCGCGGGAGAGGGAGGAAGGAGCAGGACCTGGACGCAGAGGAAAGGAGCCTCCTCGGCCACCCTGCCCAGGGCTTTCTGTGAACGTCACAGGCAAGTGGCCACGCGGCCCTGTGGGGGCGAAGGGCCCAAGCCCCCGGGTGCTGTCACTTCCAAGGTGCCGATGGCCGCGGGGTCCTGGCGGCTCCTAAACAGTAACTGGAGCTGGTGGGAAGGGGCTTTGCCGGGCGAGACGTGGGTGGCTGGGCCATCGCGTGGCCGAAGCCAAGTTAGGCAGGAGCGAAGCCGCCCCGAAGCTTCGTTTCCTCTCCCCTCGGCCCGCGCCGGGATCTTTTTCCATTTACTATAAAGCAGAGTCCTTAATAGTGCTGAAGTGCTCTCCGTATTTTAAATAAACATGAGTGGATTAGAGCCCAGGAGGATGGGGAAGAATGTGGCGGTGGGGGGGCACCGGCCGGCACACATGTCAGCAATTTGGCTGCCTTGTGTACTTTGGCTTTTAAAAAAGCATTTAAAAGTAAACAAATGAAGGAAAATCTGGCAGCTGGATTTCAAAGCAAATTGCTTTCAGCTGATATACCCCGTTCCCAGCTTGCTTGGGTAGGCTGGAGCCGAATGGATCCAGGGAGAGGAGCGCGTGGCCAAGGAGAAGCGTGGGGGCGGGCGGCAGGGAGAACAAAAGTGGGGAGATGCGGTGGGTTTGGTTCTTCCCCTTCCTTCCTGTGCACCCAACGCTCCCGCCGGAGAGGCTGCTCGGTGCCGCGGGTGGCACCGTGGCTCCCCCGGCTCCTGCTTCCCGCGGGGCCGGTCCCGCACCCCATAGAGGAGCCGTCCCTGAGCGCTGCAGCACGCGCAGGCACCGCGTGCCGCCCCTTTGGTGCCCCCTTTGCTCTGCTAGCTCCGAACAGGGCTCAGCTCTGTCTCGGGGTTGCAACCAGCCGCTGGGCGCCCTGTGGACTGCAAGGGACAGGAGAGCGCGGGGAAGGGACCGAGGTCGTCGCCTGGTTCCTCCATCTCCGCCTGTGTTCCCACAAGCTCGAGGACCTTGTTGCAGTCGCTGTTGCAGGTGCGCATTGCAGCCGTGCCCGGCGCGACGAGCAGCTCAGTGAGTGACACCCCTTCCCGGGGCGCAGGACACGGCAGGGAAAAAGGCAACTTCACATTTCCCAAAGCAAGGGAGCCCCAACCCCTGCATTCGGCGGGTTGCGGCCTGGCCCGGGCGCTGCTTGCGGAGCTGCTGGAGCAGCGTCTGCCCTGAAGCGGCTCTGCCTGGGTGCTCCATGGGCAGATTCGTCCTGGGCAGGATGCGCCGTGGGAACAGGGAGGCTCCGGCCCCTCAGGGCAGTGCGCACGAGCCCCCGGCACAGACGGCGCTCTGGAGGTCCCTGCAATTTGCGGGACAATATGGAAACGTGCAGCGCGGCTGCCATCGTCACTGCGGCGTCCGAGCCGCTGCTTTGGTGTGAGCAGGTGTGAGCGGCCGGCACCCTGGGGCTGAGCGGGGGCTGCAGGGGCTGAGGCCGGCCCTGCGTCGTGGCCGCTTCTGTGTGAGCCCCTTCTCGGGCACGGGGAACCCCCCCGCTTCGCTCCCAAGGCGCTTCCCAAACGGGCTTTGCAGGGAGACCTGCGGCCGGAGCGGCGCTCGCCCTGGCCCCGCATCCCTTCGCCTGCCGGGGGCTTTGCCGCGGCCTCTCGTCATCCCCATTTCCTCAGCGTTTTGGGGCCTTCCTCATTAATCTTTTTATTTTTATTTTGACAAATGCATGTTTCCAGGAAGTTGCTGGGGTCAAAGCAGCATCTGTTGCTGGTTATTCAGGGGGACGCGGAGGGGCTGCGGGAGGGTTTCCAAAGCAGCGAGCTCGGGGAAGCGCTGGGGCTTCCCGGCCGGCAGCTGCTGATCCTGAGGGGAATCGGACCGGCCCACGCCTGGTTTCAGGGAAATCCAATCCATTTTCCTCGTGCCCACCCAGCTCCCGTGCGCTGAGCCCGGTGGCTCCGTGCCCCTCGTCCCAGCACTGTTGCGGTTCCCCCTGTTACAGCATCAGCAGTGACGTTAGTGGCCCTGGGGGCTCCGGCGTGGGGCTAGTGAGGGGTCACACTGGAACTGCTGCCCACAGGGACCGTTTTGGAGCAAACCTGGCTTTATTATTTTTTTTGTGTATTTTTTTTTCTTGCAAAACAACCCAAGGAGGATCCAGTGCCAAGGCGAGGGCCATGGAGGAGCCCTGGAGATTTATCGCTGCGGAAATACTTTCTCCAGTGGTGGCGGACGATTGCAGCAGGAACAATAGGAGATTCGCAACGTGAACAAAGCTGATTTCGCTCGCCGGTTTATCACCGCGCTTTCCTTGCGGAGCCTCCCTTCCTGGAAGTGGGAGATGCAGCTTCCCCCGGGCGCCGGGCTCCGTAATCAGCAGGAATGGCAATATCCTGGCCGGGAAGCGAGCTGTGAAACGCCGTCGCCCCGCGTGATTTATGAGCCGGCAGAGCGCGAGCCGCGCCGGGCGCGTGCAACATCCACCTATTCTTTGTCCCGCGCCCCGCATCCCCGGGGAGCCACTGGAGGAAGCCCGTGGATTCGGCACATACGCGCCGTTTCGTTTAATTTAGTGCTTTTATTGCCGCCTCTTTCCGAGCGCCTTTTGCAGGCGCGCGGTGACACCGGGCCTGGGCCACCGGGCAGCGTGGCCCCCTCCACGCCGCGGCCCGCGCACCATTATGCAGCGCTCCCCGGTACCGCGGATATGCAATAATTATTCCAAGTGATCAGGTCTTAATTATGCAACACCGAAGATGATTACCATGCGCCAAATTGGTGCCGAGTGCTTCGTTATGTATATGCCGAATTTAGTCTATACTATTATACCCAGTGGGTGGCCGCAGACAATCAGGAAGTAATTAGTTTTGCTGGAGGTTGCGGCTGGCTGGCGCGGCGCGGAGCGGCCCGCTGCGCTGCTCGGTGCCGCGGCCCCCGGTGCCGCGCGGCTCCTCGTGACGAGCTAATGAGCTGTCTGCGTGGCGGCCCCTAATTAGAGCTGTCGATGCTCATTCGGAGATGGAGGCCGCGCGAGCGCCGCTCCGCCGGCAGCGCTTCCCTTTGCCAACGGCCCCGATGCCGCTGGTGGTCGCGGTGTCCCCGGCACCCGGTGCTGCGGCTCCGAGGCCGGCAGGGTGCGGGATGCCCCTGTGCAGCGGGGAGCGGCGCCTGCAACGCGCATCCCGCTGGGATGGGTGTGGGGATGGCAGCGGTGCCAGCGGCCTCCGTGTCCCCCATCCGTCATTCCAGGAACCCCGGCAGAGCGGGTCCAGCTCTGCCATCGCGCAGGGCTGGTCCCAAGTGTGGAGCAACTTTTACCTCCGTTACACAAAGGAAACTTTCCGGCTCGTTCTGTCGGAGATGCTCGCTCCGTGGGAATGATTGGCAGACTGGAGAGCCGAGAAACTAAATTGTTTATACGCTAATGAATAGGAGCTTGATTGCAAGATCCTGTTTGGAAAATTATAGTGCTGAATTGAAGCCGTACAATTACATCCAAAATGCTGCATATTCATTTCATCTGCTTTGCATAGAGATTAACAAGCGAGCCCCGAAGCAGACTCTGAAATTAAAGCTAGCACCAGATTTAGTCGCAGGTTACAAACTAACCGGCATTGTTTGGCGGCTTCAGTCCGTACCACCTGCCTGCCGCGTGATTGCGAGCGCCTCCGCGCAGCCCGCGACAAAGTTTCTTCCCCTGGAGGCAGCGGAATAAAAGGGGCGCCTGCCCGCTGCCTGCGCGGCCGCTCCGGCCCCTCGCTCCGCGGAGGGCCTGGGAAGCCCTTGTTGTTCCCGGGGAGCTGAGGGATGGCCCGGAGGTGCCGGAGGAGCCGCAGTTGGACCCGGGCTGGGGTCCAGAAGCAGCAGTGGCTTTTTGGGCTGGCGGGTGCTGGGGTGGGAGCGCTCCACACCAGCCCGCGCTGGGGCCTCTGCCTGAGTTCTCCTGGGTTCCAGGCCGCGTGGGTCCGTGTGCTCGTGCCCTGGGCTGGGCTGGTGGGGGGTAAGAGATGGGAAGAGGCCGGAGCCGGTCTGGGGGAGCCGGGTGTCCCACCAGGAGGTGGCCTTGTGGGTCCCGGTTTTGGAGGTCTCAGCCCCAGCTGGGGGCACCAGTGGCAGCGGCTGAGGTGGGTGATGGTCCTGCTGTGTGCGGGCTCTCGGCCGGGGTGCAGTGACCATGCGGTGAGGGCAGCCCGGGCGCAGTGACTGCGGGTTGCTCTGGGGGACGGGGGCAGCGCTAGGCTGGGAGGGGGCTACCGGCAGCACCGGCTCCGCTGGGCACAGGCGACCAAGGGCGAGAAGGGCTGCGCTCCTGAGACCGCCCCGTCCCCACAGGGATGGCCCCGGCCCCACCGGGAGCCGCTGGCAGCACGTGGCAGGGGACGGGGTGGCCCGTGGCAGCGCTGGCCAGGAGCGGGGCCTGCTGGGCAGAGTTGGGTGTCCCGACAGCCGCCGCTGTCAGTGGGAACCCCAGCAAGTGAAAACCACAGCGCTGGCTCTGCAAAGTCCAACACGTTTATTTGCTCCTCAGAAGCTTCTGTCCGATTGCGCTGCGTTTCCCTCTGATCCGCGCTTGCTCTTTCCTGGCAGCCGCATTGGGCGGGCGCAAGGGCCCTCTGCCGTCAGCGTGCGGCTCGGCACGGCTCAGCTCGGCACGGCTCCTCGTGGCTCAGCTCAGCTCGGCACGGCTCGGCTCGGCTCCACGCGGCTCTGCATTGCCCGGCTCGGTGCCGCTGCTCCGGGGCCGCCCAGCTCCTTCCCGCCTCGACCCTCCGCCACTTCCGCACACCCTCCCTTGCACATTGCCCCCCGCGATCCCCATGTCCTTCTCTCACTCCGGGACTGCGACAGGGCATCCTTTCACCCCGGGCTCCACATCTGCCTTAAACCTTTCCTTTCTCTGTCCTTTCATGCTCCCAAGTCCAATCCCAAACCACACCGTAACACCACAAATCCGAGCAAAGGAGCAGCGCTCTGGCCAGCAGCAGGGAGCTGCCCATTGGGAAAAGGCACCACGTCCTTCCCCACCGCAGGGCCCCGTCCGAGGGGCTCGGCCCACGCGGGGCTGCTCCTGCCCCATGAGATGCGTCCTGGCTGTGCTCCGGGGCCGGCTGTGCCAGGGAGGACCCTGTGCCCAGCAGCTGGGTCCCCTGGCCACGCTGCCTGCGAGGAAGCCCCTCAGTGCCAGCCAAACCAGGCGTGAGGCCTTGCTGGCCACTGGTGCTGGGGCTCGTGGGCACCTCTCCCTCCGCTCTCCCCGCTGGCGCTGGCCGGGCGCTGCCCGGGACGGCCCTGGTTGTCACGGGATGGGGGCAGCGTGCCAAGACTTCCTGCAGAACGGGCTGCAGCAGCGACCAGGCCTCTGCTGGAGGGCAGGTCACCTTGAGCGCCCTGGCAGGGATCTTGTAACGACCTGCACGTGGAGGGAGGGCAGATGGGGGGACTGGGGTGGAGGGAAGGCAGCAACGACCCCGCTGCAGCCCTGGGCTGGCTGTGGTGTGAGCTGGTGCAGGGGCCACGTCCCGCATGGGGCAGCGCAGGGAGCCCGGAGGCCGGCACAGTGAGGTGGACAGGGCGGCCGGGCCCACGCCAGCTAAGAGGGGACCCTGCTGGGTCCCAGAGCAGCATCCAGCTCCGGTTCAAGCAGCTCGTCCTCCGAGAAGCTGATGTGCAGGCGGGTGTTGTCCGCGGGGGAGAAGGGCCGCGCACTGTCCGTGGGGCTGCCCAGGGCGGCCAGCTCCTTGCCCGGGGCCTCCCCCGCTGCAGTGTCATGAGTGCTGGGCAGGGGGGACGCGTGTCCGTTCTCTGCCGTCCTGTCCTTGCCGAGAGCGCGCAGGGAGGGCGCTGCAGGGGCCAGCTCGGCGCTGGGCGCAGCGCCCCGGGCGCCCGTCCTCGTCTCGGGCTCCAGCACGGCGAGCGGGCCGGTGGCGACGCTGCCGGACGGGCTGGGAAGGCTCCCGAGGGTGCTGCTCTCGGGCTTGGCCTCCACCTCCAGGCTCGGGGAGGTCTTGCTGGACCTCTTGCGCAGGATGGGCGGCGGGGGGTTGATCTTGGGAATGGGCTGCTGCCTCCTGGGAAGCACAAGCGGAGAGGAGGGTGAGAGACAACGAAATGTGTGCAGAGGACTCAGCCTCTCCAAAAGGCCGAGGCCCTTTTGGGGTCCCGCCGGTGCACCCCATTGCTCACACACCCTGGAGTGGTGGCACTGGGAGCAATGCAGCATTGGCCCTCTTGCCACAGAGAGCCAGAAGCAGGGCAGAGAGTGACCCCATCCCTGTCCCGTGGGGGACACAGGGGCTTTGATGCCCCCGCACTGCCCTCGTGGGATTCACTGGGTCTCAGCCTGCGCACAGAGCGATTGCCCGGCCCCTCGGCTGCAGCCCTGTCCCCACAGCCGAGGGAGCTGTGAGCGCCCGCGCCGGCCGTGCTGCTGCGGGGGCAGAGGGGAAGCGTCTGCCCAGGGGTCCCCGCAGGGGCAGAGGTGCCAGGTCCCTACCTGTCCTCGTCCACCCTGCTGTCGCCGTCGTCTGCCTTCTGCCAGCTGCTCCCGTTGAGCAGAGCAAACTCGCTGACCTCAGAGCCCTCCACGCGCCGGCTGAAGCCGTCGTGGCCCTGCAGCACGGCCAGGCACTCGTCCTTGCCCTCGTAGCAGGAGCCACCCCTCTCCAGGCTCACGAGGTTGAGGTAGGAGTCCCCCATGGCCAGGGCCGAGCGCGAGCCGGGGCCCACGGGGCTGCCCAGGACGCTGGCGGGGGTGGAGGTGGACGGCAGGTTGATGTCCAGGCTGTAGTGGTTCTTCAGGTTCAGCGACAGCGACTGCGCCAGGGACAGGTTCTGCAGGGAGCGCTCGACTGGTGGGAGAGACGTGACAGGGCTGAGGTGCTGCAGGCTGCAGCCCCTGGGGTGAAGGAGGGTGCGAGTCGGGCACGGGCGGCCCCGGCCCCGCGGCCGCTGGCCCCTCACCTGGCTGCCGCCGCTGCGCCTTCACCTCCAGCTCCTTGAGCTGCCGCACGAGCAGCGAGACGTGCTGCAGCAGGTCGCGGTTGGTGAGCAGCAGCTGCCGCACGCGCGCCTGCGCCTCGATGCGCGCCGCCGTCTCCGCCGCCAGCTGGTCCTTCAGCAGCTGCACCTGCGGGATGGGAGCTGCGGGCACGGCCTGGCGCCAGCCGGCCCGGCCCTTGGGCCCCGTGCAGCGCCAGGGTGGCATCGTGGGCGGCCTCTTGTGAACAGCTCCCGCGGGAGCTGTTGGACACTGGGAGTCTCGGAGGCCTGGGGGTGGCCGGGGGCTGCTGCAGCACTGGAGCGGCCTTCCCAGGCCGCAGCGAGCGCATCGACCAGCCCTCCTCCCCCTGCTTCTCCTCCTCCTCCTCGCCCTTGCAGCCCGAGCGCAGCGGGTGCGGAGCCAGCTCTGCTCCCAGGTCTCCCGCCTGCAGTACAGGATGCCCAGCCCCGCGCTGCCTTTCCGGGCGCTGCCAGGGAAGCGGCTGCGGGCCGGGAAGGGGCCGCCCTGCTGCCTGCCGAGGGAGAGCGGGACGGTACCTGGGCCACAGCCACCTGCGTCTGCTGCTGCTGCTGGAGGAGCTGCTGCTGCAGGAGCTGCAGGCAGTGCTGAGAGGCCAGCGGGGTGATGGAGGCCGACGAGCAGGGGCTGCTCGGGCTGAGCAGCTGCTGGGAGCCAGCTGGGTACAGGGAGCAGCTCTCGGATTCCTGGGCACAAAGAAACACCGTGAGAGTGCCCAGCTCAGCCTGGCGTTGGGACAAGGCCTCCCCAGGAGCTCCGGCACCGATCCCAGCGCAGCAGAGCTGCCGTCCTCCCCCCGGCACCAGGGGGCTGTCGGGCGCTGTGCGATGCCCGGGGACAGCGCGTTTTCCAGTGGCTGCAGCGGCAGGGCTGGGCAGTCCGAGCCCGGCTGTAGCTCTGAACAGGGGCGGAGGGTCCCCAGGGCAGGCAGGGACTCGGATGCTGCCACTTCTCCCGTGAGCATTCGCCGCCTGCATTGCTGCGTTGCCTCCATTAGAGCAGCGGCAGCAGCAGCTCTAACGACAGGGCCATTAGTATATTAGATCCCAGGCAGACACCATCAATAACGAAGCCAAGCAGTGTGTCCCTTCAACCCTTCTCCCACCCCTTGGAGATATTAGATAAGAAGTGCAGAGACAAGATGACAAATTTCAGAGCTGTCCCCGATGCTGCCGTGAGCCTCCTGCTCCCCTGCTCTGCCCCTTGGGGTCTTGGGACCCCGCTGAGCCCCGCGCCTGCCGCGGCGACGCTCTCCCGCCTCCCGGCCCTGCGCTCCTGCTGCACAGGGGCTGGCTCTGCCAAGGACAAGCAGTCAATTTGCAGCTGGGCTCAGTGCACACATTACTCTAAAGTCATCCATTAACCTCAGGAAAAAAGTAATCCACAAGCACCAGGCTTAGCTCCCAGGGCTGAGCCAGGGAGGAAACCAGCAGCGAGGAGCTGAACGTGGTCACAGGAGCTGGGAGGTGCCAACGTGCTGCCAGGCAGGGCTGCCACCCTGCAGGGCCAGCACCGGGGCTAACGCAGCCGGGCGAGTTCGCAGCCACAGCACGTGCTACAGGGCCAGCCTGGGGGCTGTGACTCACGGGGACCCGTGGGGAATGAGGCGGGTATACGATGGAGCAGGGCACCTGAGGACCTTTACCACGCGTGGTGACTGAGGCCGGGTGGGTCTGCATGTCCTGCGAGCCTGACCGCAGTGTGGCCTGTGGGAAAGAGGGCCTGTCCTGCCTGGCTGCAGAGCGTCCCAGGGCAGCGGCAAGTGCTGGGTGCCAAGAAGGGAGGTGTCTGCAGTGGTATCTCCATGAAAGCCCTTCTCTAAAGCGGTAACAACAAACCAGCCCCTGGGTGGCCCCCACAGACTGACCTGGCAGCTCTTGTCCTTCGAGACCTGTCCGGGTTTCAGCATGCCAAGCTCGACCCTGGCAGCAGGGAGCTCTCCAGGTCCCCGCTCTGGCACACAGATCCCATCAGGGTCACTGCCAACCTCATCCACGTCTGTGATCTTGGAGCCCTTCATCTGGTGAACTTCAGATGAGACAGATAAAATAAACCCGAGTTCTCACACACCACTGGATCGCAGCAGCCGCCCGCAGATCGCAGGGCTGGCAGCGGAGCCGAAGGCTTAGGCAGAACAGCCAAGACTTTTTTCAAGTCTCTGCGTGTGGCAGTGGGGCAGGAGCAAGGCAGTGGGCTAACCGTGGGGCTAGTGCCTGCAGGGAAAGGACCCTTGGCCTCCATGCTCGGGGTGGGGAGGCCCAGGACGGCGCAGAAAGGCTGGAGCAGCCCTGGCAGGGCAGCCGTGCGCTCAGTCCCAAGGGACGTGCAGCTTTTGCTGCCACCAGAGCTGCCTTACAAAGGACAAGCGATTTTGGCATTTCCCCATCCCAAAGCCTCTGCCATTGCTGCTGAGGGAGCGATCTGCCCGAGACCTGGGGAGGGGAAAGTCACCTTCTAGCGGCTGCTCCTCCACGGACTTGTCGCTGGCGCCGTCCGCCTGCCCGTCGGCGTTCTGCAGCGCGTGCTGCAGGCTCAGCTTGTGGCACACCTCGAAGGCCTGGCCCACCGTGCGCACCACCCGCATGGCCTGGCTCTGCAGAGCGAAACCACGGCGCGTCACGGGCAGCAACGCGCCCACCCCTCCTGCTCCCCAGGGAAAACGCGGATCCTGCCCCGATGTGCCAGGGGGGCCGGGAGTTGCCCCTGGGATGCGTGTGTCTCAGGACAGATCAGTGCAGCCTCTTCCCAGTCTAATTCCTACCACTCTTCCTCTGCCCAGGCACCCTCCAGCACTGCCCTGCACTGGCAAGAAAGCAGGGCCAGTACTTGGTTTGGATGTAGACCCTGGCCCTGCACATCCCTGGCAGTCTGCTCGTGCAGAGACGTGCTCTGCCCTCTCTGTGCTCTGAACTGAAGTGGCTGCACTGCTCGGGCACACATTTTCAGGGACATTAGTGCTGCATCGGCCTCTCCCCCAGGACCTGGACTGGTCAACCTCAGTGCTTCCATCTGTAGCACAAGGAGAGGGTCCCCCTGTGATCTCTCGTCCTTGCGAGGACATGGCCGTGGCCAGGGAGCATCCTACCTTCTTTTTAGATTTGAAGACATTGCACCTGAAGGAGTTGTTAGCACCATCCCTCGCAATGTAGCTAAAAATTTTCAGATCTTGGGAATCATGAGACACATAGAAGATTCTAGGCAAAAGAGACACAGAGTGAATTAATCACACAGCAGACTCTCTGACCTCAGAGAAACCTCAGAGGCTCTTGTGCTCACTGAACAAACCCAAGGATAGTTCAAAGTATCCAGAAGCCAGAGAAAGGCGGCCATGCATGGTGGATGGCCTTTCCAGCAATTACCAAGGCCAGGAGGCAGCTAATTGACAGAACACTTCTTGCTTGATGGAAAATATTCTGGTTTCTAAAGCAGCTTCCGTGAAAAGGCTAAAAAAATATAGTTTTAGAGAACGTGTGTCTATTTTTGGCCCTGACAATAAATCTCTGCCCTGCTGCAGTGTAACAGAAGTGGCTGTGCCACTTCAGCAGCTGGAATTTTGCTGCGCTGCAGCTGGACCAACGCAGGGACCCCCCTGCCAGGGTGGGAGCCGCTGCCCCTCCAGCTGCCCCTGTAGGGCCGGGTTGTCCCAGCTGCTCTTCCCTGGCCGGAGCTGAGCTCTTCCCCAGCCCCTCTGCTCTTCCCAGCTGCAGCTCCCAGGACACGGGCGCTCCCCTCCGTCCCGAGCGGCTGCGCTAGCTCTGGCTCGCGGCGGGACAGGATGGGGAGAAACTCGGGACACTGTCAGAGGAGACCGGCACCAGACGGAGCAGGGACTTGGTGAGCAGCACAGAGGAACCGTTAGGAGCACAGCCCTGTTTTCTTTAATGAGTGATGATGATACAGCACAAAAGCCAGCTACTCTTAGACACATCTCCCAGGAATGTTACATTTACTCTCTTACTGCTGGAGGTAATACCTTGAGCAGCTTCCCAGAAGAAAAAGACAGCCCCGCAGAGTTTGCCTAGGTCTGCCTCTGAGCGGAGACACCACAAGATATGTGTGGGTGAGGCTTTTGTCTCCAAAATACTTTGAGATCCTAGGGCAGGGGCTAGGGAAAGTTACTGTTGCTCTGTGCAAGTTAATTGCCCATGAAAACTTATGCCTAGAGTGAGGCCCTTCTTCAGAAGCGCACGGCACCCAGTGAGCCGTGCTTTGTAGCAAAACCCAGGGAGGCCGGTCTTCTGAGTCAGAATTAGAGAGTAATTCTGTCTGGAAGAGCTCTCTGGCAGTCATCTGCCCCAACCCCTGTTCAAAGTACGGCCAACTTCAAAGTTAGAGCTAGCTGCACTGTTAGATCAGCCCGCCAGTCTGTTTGTCTCTCAAAAATGTATGAAAAGATTCCCCCGGTGCAGGAATTTTGCCCCCTCCTTAATTTTTCATGGGCCATTGGAGAAGCCAGGCTTCTTGGTGGTGATCAATCAGCAAGCAGGATGAGGAAAATGCAGTCCCTCTGGTATGCTTAATTACCTGGGAGCTGGCTGGTGTAAGGCCCTGCTGCATACCTGTACACAGGATCGTGCATCACCACCATTTTACTCTCGTCCCAGGTCCATTCCTTCCTCTGTAAGCAGAGAGGACAGAAGCAAAGTTAAAGTGTATCAGAGAAGATGAAATTGCACCAATCTGACAGGCAGGGCCGTGGAAAACAGTGCACTTGTCCTAAGCCAAAATTCAGGCTACAGTTAGATTATATTAACAAAGACTTTGCATCTTAGATGAAGAAAAAAAATTCAGATCATTTATCATATGTGATCATCTGATCACAGCTTCCAGGGCTGAAAACTGTCCCTAAGATTAATTTGTAGCATCAAATATGCAGAAGAGTAACATATTTCGGGAACAAGGCTTTGAGCTAGTGCTTAGGAGAGCTGGCTCCAGCTGCTGCCTTTGTGCAGGTGTGAACGTGGAGGTGCTAAGCACAGCCTGCGCGAACAGCTCCGCAGAGACAGTACACAACGAGCCCACCAGAACTGGCAAAAAATGGCTTGTTCCAAAAGCCTTGCTTTTTTTTTTTTGGTCAGAAAAAAAATCACTTTCCACTCTTTCTTTTTTCAGCAAGGTTTGTTGTTAGTTTGTTTGATGAAAAATGTAAAAAAATGACTTCTTTTTCTTCTGAAAATCCTGGGTGATTTTTAAGAAAAGGCCAGTTTGGGTTAGAAGTTTATTGTGATTATTCTGAGCAGCTCTAAGACATATTCAAAGCCTACATGTAAAATAAGTCTGAGGCAGCATCACAGAACCCCCACTAAGATGCAAACATGCAAATCCTGCCCGAGCAAAGCCTCCAATTGCCTCACTTTCCCGCTGATCTTTGGAGCACACTAAAAATCTACTTTGTCTACAAAAGGCACAGGCGGTAACCGAGGCCAGTAGCTTTCAATGCCCAGTCTCCATGTGACTCTTGCATGGGCCGTGAGAATGTCCAGGGCTTGCTGGAACCTCAATTTTGGAAAGGCTCTTAATCCCCAAACACAGCGGTTTAATGGAATCCCAGACCACATGTGAGCGGGATGAAAGCTTTTACCTGTCAGGGATGATTTAGGTGTGACAGATCCTTCCTCCAGCCCCGAGCAGGGACTAGACCGTTTGGTCTAGCTCTGTGAGACACGGGCAGCTTCCCTGCGGCCGTGCGGCACGGCCGGCTGCCCCTCCGGGACCGCTCTGGCTCCCGACTGCCCTGCAGGTGCTGCAGGAATCTCACCTTCTGCTTCTTGCGCAGAATCACCTTCACGCCGTCCACGGAGACGATGATGCTCACCTTCTTCTTCTTAATGTTCTTGGCTTTGAACTCATACTGTTAAGGAAAAAAATCCAGATTAGGAGAGATGCAGGACAGGGAGGACACCTGGGGCGGTAGCAGTCAAGCTGAGCTTGATCTTCCGGACTATCCTGCTTCAAGAGGCAGATTCTTCCCAGCCCTCAGTGGGAACTCAGCTCTTCTAAAATCTACTTGTGACCGTCCCCTTCCTGCAGCCTCGGGCCACCCCAGGAGCAGTGAGTGGCAGGAGGCTGTGGTTAGGGTTACACCGGAGCGTGGCAGGGACCCAGCACCCAGCAGAGACCCAGCGCAGCCCTGCCGAGATGGGGGTGCTTGGGAGTAGGAAGGGTCTTCTGAAGCACAGGACCAAGTACTGGGGTGAGGGCACACGGCAGGGAGCTGTTAATTCAGATCCGGAAAGAACGTTCATGATCTGCTGGCGTTTGAAGGGCCTTAAACAGCCCAGTGGGACTCTGTGCCGAGGTGTAGCTAGAGAGATGGTGCTTGCAGCAAAAACTAAGCAGTGAATTATGGCATCTCTAGTGCCCTTGTGCTGCAGCACTGCAGTGCTTGGGGAATATAAGATTACTTATGAAGTGTAAGGAGGGCCAGATGGGTGGCAATAATGCAATTATATCTTAGTCATTTGCATAATCACATTAACCTCGGTGGGCTCAATACCTCTGGAAAAAAAATCCAGCTCCTTATCTGCAGGTGCCTGCAGTCTGAACTCACCTCCATTTATGTTAAAAATTAAACTGCCAGATTTTAAATGCTGCTTTTGATGGTAACTAAGAAGCATGACAGAAGCCTCCCACTCTGGAGACCTGTATTTACTTTGCTGATCCTCTCTGGCCCACGTCAGGCCAGCTTCTAAATAAAGCGGTTTGCTACTCTTCGTGTTCTCCATCTGAAATCCAGCACCGTGAAGCAGCAGTCCAGTTATTAACAAAAACAGATACAATGAAAACAGGTTGCTTTTTTGTTCCCCAAAGGCTAAGGACTCGCTCCAGCTCACTGCTGAGCTGCAGCTTGAAGCATCACGAGCCTCGAGGGCAGAGAAGGGCTCCCTGCATGAAACGCGCTGCAGCCCCTGGGCAGGGACCTGCAGCCCTGCAGCAGCCTCGGGGATCAGCCCGGCTCCCCTGGGGATCAGCCCAGATCCCGTCCTTGCCGTCCAGCAGATCCCAGGCTGCAGGGTTGGTGCTTCCCTCTCTCAGTTCAGGTCGTGGTCACACACCCCACAGGTGGCCGCGCTGAGCCCCTCATATGGACACCTCTGCCTGACAGAGAGCTCTATTTATTTCTCTCTCTTTATGCCCAAACGGCTGGAAAAATACTAGCCAAGCTTCCCAAGAAAGTGAGCCATACAGTGTATTTTCCCCTTGCAGCAAAAGGGGTGCAATTACGTTCAAACAAGGCTCTTTATTGCGGCTTTACGCCAAGTCCCAGCCTGGGTCTTGCTGCGGTGGTTGTCCTCTCTGCCGTGGGCAGGCGGCCGGGAGCCGCGGCCGCGCACCCCGACGCTGCCGCGGGACGTCGCTGGGAGGACGGGCACCCTGGCCAGGCGGGAGCAGCGGGGCCGGGAGCCGCTCGGCTGCGGAGCGGGCGCATGCGGTGCCGCCCCGGGGCCGACGCTCTCGCCGGCTCCGCACGGAAGCAGCAGATGGGATGCAGCTCCAGTCCTTTAATTGCTTCCTTTCAAGCAGGAACCAGTGGGGTCATGTTTTGATTAATTGGGGTTTACATAAGGACAAAAAAGCAAATGAAAAAAATACACTGCAAGGTAGCAGCTTACCTCCTCTAATGCTCAATGTTTGTGGTAATGCACAAACTAATACACGCACAAACACGAGGCTCCCTGGTTAACCTCATACAGCTGTTGGACAGCAAAGGCTGCTCACTGAATGTTTTTTCTTACTGTTGCATTAATGCATTTTTTTCTCCAAATTTGTCAGGGTTACTGACAATGCAAAACCCAGTAGTGTTCGTTTCCTGTGCTGCCTCCCAAGATCCAGTGTTATTCCCTGCTGGTTGTGCTGTCCTCTGGTGGAAATCCTTTTGGATGTTAAAATATCTGGAATTCCCCCTTTAAGACAGCAGTCAGTGGGCAAACCTGACAGTTTCTTAGCTATGGAGACAAGATGGGCTGATTTAAAAGAAATGCAGGTCAGAAAAGGGCACTGCATCTAATTTAATTTAGCAACTTCATTAATCTCCATATTAATTCTATTTCTGATGCGTCTGACCTGGAATACTTTGTGTGTGTGCTTTTAAAATCCTGTGTTCAACTCTTTGCCTTTCAGATTGGTCCCACACACTGTTGGCATGTAATATTAACTTCTCCGAGAGCTAAAAACTGTATGACTAGAAATGTTAATGGAGCTGTGTAATGCATATTTCATCTCATAATTCCAGCCAAGCAGATATAAATTACACATGCAGTTACCAGCTTCCATCTGCTGATGAAAGAGATGGGCTAATGCACATTTGAAATCATATGCAGTTTCCAGCACTAAGAACAACGTGCATGAATAGAGTTATTCAGGGAAGCAATTCTTAATGTGATTAATTACTAAAGGTACCAGGGCTTTCATTATGCAAATGAAAACTGTCATAAAATAGAAAGTCTGCAAGTCTTAGAAAGAGTCTCAGTTTCAAGAAAATGCACCTTTCTCATTAACAAAGAGCAGAAGAGCCAGACTGAGAGCAGGGAGAGCCAGGACACACCGAGTGCTGCAGTTTGAAATGAGGTTTGCTACTGCACAGCGTAAATTGTGTCAAGGGAAACTGAGGCAGAGACTGTCCAGGTTTTTGAAACGGCATCACACCCGGGTTCACAAATGCTGCTGGGTCAGCGCTTTGTCTGCATGCCCAAAGGAAGATGCCACAAGCTTGGAAACAGACCCTGCAGCTGCAAGTATTACAGCCAGCCCTTAAACTGCTGCCCAGCCCCGTCCTCCCTTCTTCCCTGGCCGTGGTCTGCTGGGATGGCAGGATATTCGGGCCCATAAACAACCCTACAATGAGCAGCTCGGCCCTTTCCCAAACCTTCCTTCTGGCGCACGCAGGAAGCACGGCACATGGAGGTGGGAGCTGCTCGGTCCTGCTCCCCGACGCGGCCGCTCCTGGCAGCATCACGCCAGCAGGATGTGCTGGGTCCGTGCGGCGGCTCCGAGCTGGCACGTGGCGCTGCATGACACATATGTGACGGGAGCGGCGTGGGGAGGTGTCTTTCCCTCCCGCTGCAAGGGCAGTTTGCAACCTGTGACGCTCCACACGCAGGATCTGAGGCACTAACGCCGTGATGAATCCATGAATTTCTAGTTCAGGAATGCTGTTAAATTCAAACCAAACCAACGCGCTGTGGCATGAGGACGTGGTGTTACTCAACTTCTCTTTGAATTATTGATGCTTGGAGTGCTGCTGCTTGGAAATGATGCTGCACAAAACTCGGGACTTTTTTCTCAGCCAGGGCAGATTGCTAGAGCTCGGTTTGCCTCTCCAGGCCTGACAAATGAGCAGTGTCAGTTCCCACACCCTTTGGACCGCAGTCCAGTCTCAAATCCCGCTCTGACTCACCACGTCCCCGTCTGTATCCCACCCTCCAGTGACAGCACACGAAGCAAGGGGCATTTTCCCCCGCCAGCTCCAGCCCGCGCAGCCTCGCTCGGGCACTGCCCGGGCTCCGGCCTTGCCGTGGTTGGTCCTGGAAAGCACATGCCTGCCTGAATCCCGCGGACCGCGCGTGCCCGCCCGGGCCCCGGCGCGCGGATGCGGCTGGGCATAGTCTGGGTCTGTGCGCCAGTAACTGGGCAACTCGGAAACAAAAGCGACGCAGGAAGCTGCTGGCTCCAGGAGCGCACCTCCTGCCCAGTGGAAAAATGAGAATTTATGATCCTTGGAAACATAAAACTGTTCAGTGGAAAGCAGAAAGCGAGCGGGAAGCACAATAGGCGAGAAGAATGCTGGCAAAATACCCAAAGCCTTTTTTTCTCATTCAAATTAGCTCCTTCCACCATCCAACAAATTCCCTGCAGATAGTGCAATCCGTCCCCTACAGTGCTCCGAAGGGAGTTGGGAGCTATTGCAGCCCTGCGGGTCCCTGGGACCCCTGGGATGGCAACAGCTCTTTATTATGGTACATTGTATGTCTGCAGTGTTGAGAGGGGACATTGGGGTCACTGGCAGCCCCGACGCTTGGCTGGGTGCTGGGAAGGGCTTCGGGGGCCATACGTGTGTGTTGACCTCGGGGACCACAGGCTCGCGCACAGCCTGGCGATCCTTTTCTCTCCGTCTCGGATTCTACGCAGGAGCTGGCTGCCATGGTCAGGGCACGTCTGAGTGTCACCCTCTCTGTCCCCTACCTCCAGCTCAGACTTCCCTGGGCAGTTAAAACCACATTCCCACAGCAAATCCCAACAACCGGACTAACAGCGTTCCGGCGAAGCTGGCGAGTGGCTTCCCACCCATGGCATTGCAGATGCAGAAGGAGGCATTTCCTGGTGGTTAAATGGGGACTGGGATTCCCAGCTCTAGACAGGGCACAGAGTCCTCTCGTGTCACGGCCATTCCATGCGGGTACCCCAGGAAAGGCGAGCGGCCACGACCTCCTTACACCTGTGGCTAGTGCTGGGCTGGGACACCGGCCCGGCCACAGACCTGGGGCGGCCACCGCTCAGGAGCAGGAACTGGGGACGCCCTATCACACAGGGGTGATGAAAGGGGTGACAGGAAAACCTGGTCTGCAAGCTGCACCTTTCCCTGACACGCGTCACCCTGACACGCGTCACCCTGGCACATTGGCCTGAGGGGAGGGCGCCCGCAGGTTTGCTGAGGCCGGGGAGCCGGCTGCGAGTCCCTGCGCTCGGCGCTGGCTGGAGGACCCCCCTCCTCCCGCCGCACAGGGCGCTTCGTGTGCGGAGATAACAGCTTGGCAGCGCTGCCCAGGCCCACGGCCACCTGCTTGCACAGACTGAGGCTTCTGGTTTCCAGCTGGACACCACACACCTAGTGTCAAGGCCCTGAAGCACTAACAGGCCTCAACGGCCTGAGCAGCCTCAGCTGGGCTCTCCACCCAGCCCTGCCCAAGGTCCCCAGCCCCATTTAAGCTCAGTCCTGAGCCTTCCCTCCTTCCCAAGCCATGCTGTGGGAGTGCTTGCCTCCACCTGTGGCTACTCCCTGTGGATGGGCTCCCTGCCTTCGCCTTGGACCTGTCTCATCAGCGAGGACCTGCCCAGTGATTACAGGACTGCATCTGACCCTAGTTGCCCTCACTGGGTCAGGTCCTGACCTGCAGATTGACTTCCTGGCTTGTCCTCAGACCTGCTTCATCACCAGGGACTCGCCCAATTGGACTCCTGGTCAGCGCTGGCCACCAGCTCCAGGTCTGCACTGCTCAGGTACTACAGGCTGGGGGCTGCCCTGCTGCCTGTTACCATCCCTGCTTCCAGCTCCCCTTTCCTTATGGACTACCAGTCCTCACTACTCCCCGGCACCTGTGGAAGAGCGTGAGCCCCTGCACAGCTCCCGTGGTGCCCACAGAGATGCAGAAGCACCTCATTAGTGAGGAGGTAGCTGGCCAAACACCTTGTTAATGGTCAAACTCTGTGGTCAAGCTCTTGATACAGCTAGAGACGAACCATGCTGCAGATTGAAAAGGGGGAGAGAGTTCAGGGCAGTGGAGAGAACTGAAAAAAAATCTGAAATAAGCTAGGAAAATATTTGCCTTTCTGAAATCTCTAATTTGGCACTGTCAGCAATTTTTAATTGGTTTAATCTGCAGGGTTTTTTTTTGGACCTGTGCCCCACTACCCCGCAGCCATCATTAGTGTTCTTCGGCTGTGCTCAGCTAGGCCTCAGGCTTAGCTCACGAACGCAGCTCTCCAGTTGCTCCTTGAAAGTTGCCTGTAAATGGAAATGGGAGCGAGGGCTCGGCACAGCTCCCCTTGGTGCAGGCGCTGGCCACGTTCCAGACCGCTGCAGGGGGACGAGCCTTTTCTGTCTCGCTTTGGGATGCTCTTTCGGGGACAGAGGCTTCTGAAAGAGGCAACAAAGGGCATGTTGGGCATGTTTGGCCTGTGCCTCATGCTAATTCCTATTTTGGCTTTGGAGACTGACTCCAGGGCGGTGCACATGAGTGAAGCCACAATATTGCTTAGACACCAGCAAAAAAAAAAAAAAAAAAATTCCCTAGGAAGCAGTTTGAGTGCCCACCCTCCTACCAGCCCTTCAGGAGGCCACAGAGTGGCAGTTTGTGGGTAACCAGAGACCAACCCGTGGGTCCAGGCTTTCCAGACACTCCCTGCAAGAGCTTCAGGGCTCCACGTGTATTAAAATGAAGCCCTGCCAGGCTGCTTCAGCTCAAAGACCTCGTGTACTCCCGGTGCCCTCGCAGACATCCTGCCTGCTATTGTCACAGACTTCTTTTGGGTAACTTGGTGGAGTGAAAGTTCATGGAGAACTGGAGGTAGATAAGCCTGGGAGGTGCTGTTTTGGGAAAAACCGTTCCTTTCCAGCGAAGTATCACTGAGACTTTCTGCTTTTACAAGTATTCAAAACAATGAGCACTGGGAGTTGGCTAATCTGAAGACCTTTCCCTGAAACATAAGTTGTTTTTCCTTTTTTTTTTTTTTTTTTTTTTTTGCCATAAGTACTGAGTTATGGCTTTTCTGAGCTGGTAAATATTAACTAGAGCCCAAACTTGGGAAAGTGGGGCATGGGGAATGGGGCCTATTCATCAAAAGTTCACCTGGCAAGTCAAGGCAGCTGGTAGTGGAAATCTGGAGTTTCTGGCATCTGCTGCTGGTGAGAATTACACATGCTCATAGCATGGCATGTATAAGTAAGTAAGGCCCGGAAGGGCTGCAGCCCTAAGGCTCATCCATCGGTGGCTTCTGGCCTCCAAAGAGGCTCAAGACCCCATCCTGCTCTGCTAAGAGGGCTTTGCCTCTATGGCTTTGAGAGCCTATTTACAGCATAGTAGATTTGGACAGAAATACTAAACTGCACTTAACATGATGAAGAAATGGAAACTGAGGCCTGTTCCTTGGCTGCGAGGGGTGTATACTGAGTAAAGATCGGCCTGATGCCCTCACAATCAGTCAGTTGTCCTTGCTGGCCTACGAAACAGGCAGCCAAGGGAGGTGCCCAAGATGGGGCACCCCACTGAGGGCTCTGCAGTGAGCGGCGCTTCAGTGCAGCAATGTAAAGGTGAGACAGCAAAGGCAAGGGATATGGCTGGTGTTTAGGTGATGCTGGGCCAGACAGCGCGGCCTGGAGCCAGGTGGGCTGCCAGGAACCCCCAATCCTGGGGGGTACCGGAGCTCCCACGTGGTGGGAGCTGGTGGGGAGCAGCAGCACAGACAAGGGCTTCTGCTGGAGACTTCACCTCAGAAGAGCAGCAGACTGCTCCGGGATGAGGCTTCCTCGCCTCCTCAGAAAGGCTGGGATAAAGGCAGCCCTTTCCTTGCAGAGATCCTGTGATGCTGCTGCGCTCCGTCCTGGGACACGCAGCCCGCGGCAAGGTGACATCATCTGGCCCTTGGTGCCTCGCTGACAAAAGCACCATTGTGTGGCTGCCACTTGCAGGAGCCCCCTGCTGTCCCCAGGTTTAATGGGGAGCTTTCCCACGCAGCCCCCCCGGCCTGGCCCTGGCTGCTCGCGGGGAGCCTTGGTCCTGTGCTCCTTCCCACCTCCACTCCCTTGGCAGCAGAAAACCGCAAGGAGAGGCTGGGAATGCCGTGCGTGCTCTGTGCGTGCCCGGATCGGGCTTCTCCAGGCCAGTGGCAGCGTATTGGGGTTGCCAAACACCAGGGCAGCTGTGGCCGCAGTGACAGGCTGTGCGGAACGTCACCGTGCCCCTCGGCGCTGGCGCCCGCGTCCTCGCGGCAGAGCCGGGCGATGCCTCCCGTGTGCCCTGCACCGCTGTGCAAAGCCCAGCCTGCTCTTCCCAACTGCAGAGGGAAGCTCAGGTGGTTAATTAGTTTCAGTAATGAAGTAATGTCTTGGGAATGCCTGCCCGCACTCCAGAGTCTCATGTACCAGGCACTGAGCGCACACGAACAGGAAAATGCTTCCCTACCTCAAAGAGCTGCTAGATTAGGCAGAAAGCACTAATTGCATTATAAGCAGGTCAGATTCACCTGAAATAACCCTTGGAAGCAAAATTGCAACTAATACTCTGTGGCACCTTTAAATAATTCTGTATTTTTTCATAAGCATCAGTGTCAAGAGGCCAAAGCAGAGAAGGTCCTGTTGGTTGGTTTCTGCACATGTTTCATATCCTAGTTACCTTTTGGCCTGGTATGTAGGATAACAGGCAAGTTAGAGGATTTATTTGCAACCTTGTTCATAAATATTCGAACAACAAAGCTCTGAAGAGCAGGAGCCAGGGCTCTGCAGCAGGCACAGAGCTCCATGAAAAAGCCTCAGACCCCCTGCATGGTTGTGGGAAGGTAACTGAGCATTTTGTGCATTGACATTTTTCCTGTCCACAAAGCAAGGATGCTAATTTTCTACTTCACTCAATTCACTGTCCTGGTTACAGCTTGTCTCCTGCCAAACGACAGTGGCACAGCACCTAGCAGACGGGGCCCAGGCCATGAAATACTGCTGGACAAACACACAAGCAGGGAGCAACTGAGGATTTCTGCTGCTTGCTCCAAAGTCCCTTTGGTACACTCAGTCCCCCTCCTCCCTGAGAGCTTTGCAGGTCTGTTTGCAAGGTGACACATTCCTGAGGTGTAAGAGCCTCAGGGAGGGAGATCAGAGGAGCAGGGAGATGCTGCTTGCCTAATGCTTGCGTGATGTTGCCCTAGCCGAGCTGTGCAGAGGGAAACAGGAGAGGAGCTGATGTTCCTGGAGATCAGGGCAGAAGGGGCAGGGACGGTGGTGATTAACGGACTGCTTTGCTGTCTCCCTGGGAGTGGGTGTTTAGCGCCTTTTTACATGGCTTGGTCACAGGCAGAATATACACTAAAAACCCGTTTTTCATTGTTCCATGGCTCTTTGCAGCAGTGTTCCTGACGGTTGTTCCTCTGGGAGCGGAGCAGTGTGTGGCTGCAGGAGCAGGCAGGCCGCATGCACTGCCGTGAGAGCTGCCGTGCCAGGACAGAGACGTGCAGGGCGTTCAGCGAGTGCCCGGGGACGGGGAGAGCTCCTTGTCCTGCTGCCACGCTCTCAGGGAGGCACATGCCAGGGTCTCTGCATAATGCAGCGCTTCCCTGCGTTTATGTAACAGCACTGAGGGAAGCAAAACGAAGGAGGGTGGCAAAGCAGGAGCCAGGCAGCCAGCGAGGCAGGCGGGATGAGCCGCGCAGGAGGACTCGGCGAGAGGCAGGGCGAGAACGTCAAAGGAGGAAGAGGAAAGTCCTGTCTGCCCTGATCAGTAAATAAATCTACCTGACCCAGGCCTGCTCCCAGGCTGGACAGGAGCCCTGCTGGTTCCTCCCTGCACCTGAAGCTCTGTGGTCAGAAGAAACAGCCTGGTTGCAACCCTGTCATTAAAGCTGCTGTGGTTTCTGCATGGCAGGGGACAGCGATCCTGAGCTAGCCCAGAGGAGGAGCAGAAACCCAGTCTGCTCCCAAGAAAATGTTGCAAAGCCACATCTGCATGGCTCAAATTTTGCAGGGAGGGCCTCTCTTCTGGCTCCTGACTTGCTATCAAGCATCATGGGTGTGCTGGGTGCTCTCCTCTAGGCCTGCACCTCATGGCTTTTCCTCAGTACCTGGTAGAAGAATTTGCATCTTCTTTGAATATCTGCACCAGAGAGGAATTTGGACGAGGCATCTCTGCTTTTGAGCAGGCAGAATTCAAGCTAGAATGAAAAACTGATCCACATTTGCATTCAGAAACAGCATTTGATTACAAACTAGACCAGAATGAAAATGTGAGGGGTGCAGAGCTGCTTGGCGTGCTGCTATTTGCAGGCTGTGTTTCATGCCTCATTTGCTAGGTGCAATCGGGCTTCGTTCTCTGCTCATGGCAGAGCGCCCTTTGCTAGCTCAAGCCCTGGGTGCAGCTGAACCATTCGATTTCTCAATGCCAGCTACTTTCCTAACACGCTTGCTACATACTGATGGGAGGCAGTGCATGCTAACACAAAACCTGCCTTATTGCCAGGCAAGGAGCCGTTCTGGACACTGTGCAGTGCCTCTGTTCCTGAAATGTTTTGCCTCCGTGGTAAAAACCAGCAGAAAGTCAGATGTGGTGTTTAGATACGGTCTGCAAGAGCTGGGACGGCACCCGCTCTGGTGGCGAAGGGTCAGCCCCACGCAGCGCTCCCTGCCCTGGTTTGGGGCTTGCACGCCAGGACGCAGGACTTGCAGGAGACCAGCCTTACCCCACGGGAGGTGACCATGTTAGAAGGACAAAGTGTTCCAGGGCTGCAAGTTTAGGCCCAATAATCATTAACTGGAGGGAGCGGTGGCTGCAGCAGGACGGAACCAGCCTGCGGTCGCTCGGGATCGCTGAACCATCGTGCTCCCTGAGCCTATGTGGCTCTGGTGGCTGCAGGACAGAGCAAACGTCCTAACCGATGCTCCTGTCCTGCTGCAGCAGAGAGCAGCCTGTGTGTTCCTGGGGTTCCATGATTTTCTCAAGAATGAATATTCAGAAGCACCTGAAGATCAAACTGGGCGTTAAGCAGGGAGCCGTGCAGCTGGCAAGCAGCTTCCCAGGGCATCTCGCCCTGGAATATGGGATCCCACGGCACAACCCTCCAGGAGGCTGCGCTCGGTGCTGAGGGCAGCAGCAGGGCCAGGCGTACCGAGGGATGCACGTGCCTGGACGGAGCTGTGCTCACCCCGCTGCAGCCAGCTGTGTCTGCTCTGCCCATCGCACTGCATCTAACTTAACAAAGTCACTCTGCTCTGCCACGACAAAAAGGAAGAGCTTATTTTTGGAAGGAAAACTCTGGAGAGCAGATAGTCTGGGATCCCTGGCTGTTAGACTTGGCTTTGCAGCTAGCACAGTGATTCAGGGCTGTGATGCTCTCTGCAATGCAGGAGGCTGCACCCTCCTTTCCAGCAGCACCCACCCTGGTATTTAGTCACCTGCAGCAGAGAGTGACAGAAGGATGGAGGAAGGGGGAAGTGACTCAGGTGCCCTCAATACAGTCAAGCAGTTACCAATTAGTCCAGATAACCCATGCGGCCCAGGCAAAGGCCATTCAGAGGATGTCTAATCGCTGCGACAGCAAAGGAGGCAAATGATCGTGTGATGCCTTTTAAGAACCTCCGCTCCCTCATCAAGGTGTCCCTCCCCTAGGGATCCATTCAGGGTTTTTATTCTGTAGATTTATCAGAGAGTTATTTGGTCCAAACATGAAGTAGCTTGTCAGAGTATTATGCTAGGCAGCGTGGATTCTGTTTGCCTTCAGGCCTCATTTAGTACGCAGCAAAAGCAAAACGAAGAAAGCAAGCACCAAATCGAGCTCTTGTTAGCAAATCTTATTTTGTTAGGCTAAATTCTGCTTTGCGGTCACGGTCCCTCAGGGCCTCCTTTCCTCAGAACAGTGATCCATAAAGTATGAAAGGCTCTTGTGCTCGGCAGGAACCAAGGCAGCATCTACAAAGGTGCCCATCGCTGTGGTGCCAGGCACCCTTCTGCCATGCCGGGGGCCGATATTCTTACCTCAAGAACCAGAAAGGCTGAGGTGAAAGCAGTAGGCTGGCACTACAGCTGCAATCTGGTTTGCTCTGCATTGAGACAGCTTCACCCTTGGGGCAGGTTTAGGTTTGCATTTCTTTCACAGGCTGCTGCACTTTGTTCCTGCCCCTGAAACACATCAGACTGTTCTGGATTCGGGATGTCCTTGGAGGAAAGGGGGCAGGGAGCCCGCATCAGGCGCACGAGGAGGCTGCTCTGCTCCTCCTGGCCGCCCCCAGCCTAGGGCCAGCCCCGCTCCTCCCGCACTTGCCCACGCGGCTGTCGCTCGGGTTAAGGCACCTTTGCATTAGCAAATAAACACGGGGCGTTCGCTACCCCCCGGCTGCCATCTCAGCTACGTTTTTTCAGACACCAAGAAAGCTGAAGCTTTGAGTCATGGCTGATTGTTCTATACCATAATGCAATTCAAAATCCATTATGTTGCATCTCTTTAGGACTCTACAGCTAGTAATATAATTGTTGAAAAAGTTACTTTATTTGAAAATGGATAAAAGCTTTGCATAGATTTCATATGCTGATATTTTAGCCAGTGAATTCAAATGCTTCTGTAATATAAGGATAATACTATGAAAACCACTTTATGATAAAAAGGTACCTGCCTCATTGCCAAGATTTAACATCAGACAAGCAGCTCTGCCTTGTTCTGTTTAGCACTAACATTTTAATTTAGCTTTTATCTGCTTAACTGCTGCTTTTATTAGTCTTTGACTAAACCCTAATCCATCATAACTCTTATGCAAAACAATATCAATATGCCTCACTAGTTCGACCTCCTCAGTGGAGAAGCCTCCCAGTTTCCAGTAGTGCAAGGAAAGCATTAAAAGGTCACCGCTGCTCAGAGATGACACATTTCACTGGCTGATCCCTCCATCCATCTGTTATCAATCATACTGAGCTCACTTGCTGAACATGATAGCAGAACTGAAGCATCTATAATCACCGCTCACTTTTGAGTAACTAGGTCAGAGCATGTGGCTGCAGGAGAAGCTCAGAGCTGTCTCCTGTTACAGGGTCTGTAGCTCAACCAGTCTCCACTCATCTCTACTTAGAAGTTATGTGGCAAGGGAAAACTGTAATCACTGTTCTGTGGCAAGAAGTCCAAGGATGATTTTGGACTGTAGATGAGCAGGCTGGAAATGTGTACGGGATCCTAGGAGAGGTGGCTTTACCAGGCTGTGAAACGCCCCGAGCCTGGAGCAGCAGGCGAGGTTCTCGGCACAATCTGCAAAGAGTTTATTCCTCTCCCACTCAAGAAGAACAAGTAGAGCAGAGTCAGTTCTCCATCACAACCGCACAATCCTGCTTGGAAACACTGTTATGCAATAAGCCTCAGTAGAGCTGCCTCCCTTTGCCTTGTGGCAGTGTGGAGAATAGAAATCAGATAAAACAAGCTTGCAGTGGTTTGGGACAGCAGCTTCCACATTTTTTAAGCCATTTCTTCAATTTATGAAAGTTATATTTGCTTAAGGGCCAGTAAAACAGCACACGTATGAGACGTGGCTGAACCTGCCAAGGTGGCCACAGACTGGAGGCCACATCCAGAGATTGTCTAAAGGGTGGCCCTGGCTCCAGCACGGTCCTGCTCCCACTCTGCCTCCCCAAGCTCAGCTGGCCCCCTCCTACCCACTTTATGGCACAGGACTTCAGGGAGTTGTAGTCCCACAAGGAGCTTTGGCTATTCCCAGCAGGCTGCAAGGCAAACTGGGAGCAGGAAGAGGCTATAAAGGCCAGTGGTGCAGAGCTCCTTGCTGAGGAGTCAGAGCAGGGTAGGGGTGAGGTAGCACCTCAGCTGGGGCCGCTCATCTTGCAGGTGCTGGGGACTCTGGCCAAGCTCCTGCTGCAGAGCTGCCCGGCAGGACACAGCGAGGCCGTGCTGCAAGGTAAGGGCTGCGACGCGCTCGTCGCCGGCTCCTGTGCCCCTGTGCCCCTGCTGGGTCTGCTACCTCCCCTGCGAGCAGCGGAGAGGCTCTGGGAACCAACTCTGGGCGTGTTTGCAGTGTGAAATAGCTGATTTTTTAGTAGAGTAGGACACTGAAAAAGAGAAGCTTCAGTATCAGCTAAACTTGCTAAACCCAATAACTAATCCTCCAACAAGGGAAAAAGAAAAAAAAATGTTGAGGAAGTTGCATTGGTTTTGGTTCCAGTGAGCGAGAGGAAGGGAAATCCCCTGTGCTGTGAAACCAGGCCGGGATGTGTGTTGTGGCAGAGACTCCTGCAGAGCTGGGGTCTATGTGGGAACGACATAATTTAGGCCTGAGGTCTCTGTCTCACAGCAGCACCTCATCCCCTGGGGTAGGAGAGCTAAGGGGCTGCCCTGTGCGGCTCGGCTAGGGCTGCCCTGCGCTCCGCAGCAGCCGGATCCTGGGCAGGAGGCTGCTGTAGAAGCAACAAGTAGGGGAAAACAAACTAATGAGGCATTAGGACTAAACTTAGCTGCAATTAACACGTAATTACCATCCTGAAAACACTTGCTGTATTTTGCCATGGCCCGGAAAGGTAAAAGCAATTAGCTTAATGTTGTGTGATAGAAAGCTTAAACTGCTTTGATTCTCTGTCACTGGGTAAGGGAAGGGTCCCTGCCTGGGTGGCAGCCTCTGCTTAGGGAGGTTGTCCTGGCCCCACCGTGCAGGTGGGAAGCAGTGAGAGCCCCTCCTGGGCTCTGCTCTGCGGCAACCAGCACCGACACTAGATCTGCTCCCAAAGGTGCCGGGCAAGCACCTACGTGCTCATGTACGCTGGGTTTGGACACCTACAGCCACTCCTGTGCCCTGGAGGCTATCGGCCCCATCTCACGTGTATTAGTGTAGGCAATCCTTGCCAGCCCTCTCAAGAGGAAGGGAAGGCATCCTAGAAAAAAAACTAGTCTCCTGGAGCCATGTGCTGTGGGACAATATGTTGTCTTTTGGTGATGGAGGGAGAAGGAGGAGGAGAAATGTACAGGCATGGTGAGACTTGGCTATCTGAGGTCCTCCTGTCTTTCCATAAAGTCTGCTCTCTGCCTATGTGCTTGCTGATTTAAATGTTAAGTGGATCCACGACCCCAGCATAGGACCGTCTTTTGACAGTACTGTTCCTCACGAGGTGCAGTGAATGTCACTGAGTAGGTGATGACAATATTTATTAAAAGGCCTTGAGTAAACTGACATGGCCCAGTCCTCCTCTCACACAGCATCCAGTACACAGGACTGTGCTTCCATCCTGTACACGGAGCGCTTTCCTATCAGCTGTGTTCTTGCCTGCTCACAGTGTGCTCGCCACGTGGAGCAGACTCGTAAGATGGCTTGTGCTTTCAGCTCTAACCATGCAATAACAGGAATCCATTTTTCTCAAAATTTCCTCTGAATGAAAGGAGTGTGTACGGTATTCTGAGAATCAGGCAAAGTCCACACCAGCAGCTTGAAGACTGCTGAAGTATTTTAAGGCATTAGCATTGTTTTTCTTCGTGGCCCAGGGCTGTCATTAGCTGAGCACTTGGACGCTCTCCTAAAGAGGCTGAAAAGAAGAGCCCTCCAGGGACTGTAGCAGCACGAGCTCCCGTCCAACACCACCACATCCTGGCATGCAGCTACACGGGCCTATGGCAGGGCGAGCGCTCCAGCACTTTGCTCAGGGATCTGCCATGCTTGGGCCTGAGCTTCAGCCGCAGCCGAGTCAGCAACTTCACTGAACCCCAAAGCCCAACCAAGAATCCTGCAGCTTCTGTCCTTTTTAGCACTGGTTGCAACTCCTGCTCAGATTAACACGGAGCTGTCAGGAAAGCTTAGCTCCAAGCATAACAGCTTGGGAAGGGCTTGTAGGCAGAGTATTTCAGGGGAATCTACACAGCCAAGATTCTCACCTGCCGTAAGAAGGGAGTCTGCCTAAGAAAACCAAGGGGAGCCTGTTCTAGAAGAGTTCCGTGGACAACTGTATTAAACATCTCTACCTCTGGGGACCTTCCACACAGGGACATTAAACTGAGAGGGCTAAAGACGGTCACCTGGCCCTCCCCCAGCTGCTTCCTCTCCTCTGCAGCAGGAGCAGATAAACGGCACCTGTATTGGCTCCTGAACCAAGACTGCAATCCCTCCTCACTAGAATACTGTAGTGAGAAACTGGAAGACTTTTGAGGCCTTGCTCAAGAACAAGAATGCAGCAAGAACTAGCAGGACTGGAGGAGGAGACTTGAGTAGGAACCAGGTTCCTGCTCCAAGGACAACTTGGACATTTCTGCTGTGTCCTGATGTAAGTTTTATAAATGGTTTCTGCTTTTTGGCACACTGGCCTTTGGAAAAGAAGATTTCTCAATTAAATTAGAACTAAGAAATATGATGGTAACAGAAGAAATGTGTTAGCCTGCATGCCTGTCTCCTGTTTATTCATCCCAGTGCTTGGTGCAGTGCCCATCCAGGAGGCTGTTCCCTTGTGAAGTGATTAAATCAAACCATCCAACCTCTGGTTGCTTTTGAGCATTAATATTTGCTCAGTCACTAATCAGATCTTCCAAACAAGCCTGGAATTTTTAAGCTTGGTATAATCCTACGTGTAAATCGCGGGTAAACCAACTCTCTGCCTTAAAGGTAATTAAATGGAGTGACTTTGTGAGCAGTTGGCTAGAGGCCAAGCTGTGGGCATGACGGCTCCGACGCGACTCCAGCGCTCTTGGACAACTCGCCCTCAAACAGCAGCCGTTCCCCGTGGCCGCCTGCCTGGCCGGGAAGTGCTCCACAAGGATTAGTGTGCCCGAGGAGGGGAGTTATCTGACTGTTTCTCCTCTGTGGGTGCTAAGTCTCTGGAAGCTGGAAAGGATGCGTGGGATGTTGCTATGCTAACCCTCTGCACAGAGCCCTCCATTCCCTGCTCTTCCTGGGCAAGATTTTCCAAGCAACCTCAGGCTCTTCAAGAAAATGCCTGTGGTTTACGAAACTCTTCTTTACCCCTAGCCCTGTACCGTAAGCGTCCTTAGCAAAGCTTTCCTGCTACTGCTGTAGCCTCACTGCTGCCTGGGCTCCACATCTCTCCTCTTACCATCTCCATTGCCTCTTCAGTGACAGCCTTCACCTGAGAACAACTTGGCTGTCTCATTGTTCTCTAACAGACGCTCAAGAAGAGTGTATTTAGGGAAAACCTAAATTTAGGGTGACCATATTGCTAAGTTATTTGAAAAGTTCTTGAAAAGGACTTCTGCATTCTTCACACTAGCTGCCACTCGACTTCTGCTGAAAGAAAAATCTTGTATTGTACATAAGCTCCGTAGAGTTTGGAGGAGGCTCAAATATCTGCAGATGAGTCCACTTCAGGGAAGGGAGAAAAAAAAAAAAAAGGCAATTTCATGAGAAAACGGCCTGTGAGAGCAGAAGCTGGAGGGAGTAGGGTCACACCAGGCCTGGACGGCCACAGGCAGCAGCAGGAGACTGCGCCGCTGCGCCGGCTGCTCCTCCGTCCGGAGGAGGCTCCCGCCGCCCCGGAGGCGCGGGAATGCCTTCCGCACCCGGACCTGCGCCCGCGCCGCGAGTTCCACCCGCACAAACAGCTCCTGGAACTCGACGTGCCTGTCGGAGCACGGGGCGGCAGCGCTTATTCAAGTAGCAAACCAATTTCATCACCTCCTCTGACAGGACAAGAGGAGGTAGAGGGATTAGCTTGAACTGAGGATCATATAATAACATGGCAGCTTATACAGAGCTAATAATCCACTGGGAGGATTAGCAAACTTAGTGTCTAGCTCTGCATAATGGGAAATCAAGAACAGCAACTTCCCTGTTCTACCTTTGCATCCTCTCAAGTGGAAGCACAAACACGATGAGACAAGGTTTTCCAGTCTGTTATGAAATGGGAATCAAAACTGTGACTAATGGAGTATTGCCAGTAATTCCACAAGCATCCTTTCAGCAAGAAATCTGGATTTAAGCTTTACTATAAGAGTGCTTCTTAGATCCCTACTGCAAAAGAACAGATCATGGTTTCAGCAGGCTAATGAGAAACCTGTCCTTTGAGGTTCTGTGGGAGCAATGCCCCATACCTGTGCTCTGCTGGTGAGTGGAGAACACCCCCGAGTTTCTCCTCGCAGGCACTCTAGCATGACACATACGTGAGTGGCAAAGGAGTCCAGTGCAAAACACCATGGTAGTACGATGCCATGGAGCAGGCTTAACGAGTTGTGAAGTTGCTGCTTGCCTTACCGTGTTCACTCTCTCTCTGTACTGTGAGGCCAGCTCAGGATTTTGTCCTACAGGGAGAGCTTTTCATCACTAAGCAGAGACCAGAATCAGATGTGGGAGGAGGCAGGCACAGCCTGCATTGATTTAGTAACAAGTAACTAGAGCAACCAGCTCTGTCAAAGCCTGCAAAAATAAAGGGGTTGCACTGTCTGCAGAGAGGAGCTGCGGCTCCTCGTCCTCCTCCCTGCTCCCGCTTTGGAGCGGCAGTGGCAGTGAGCAACAACCTGCTTATGCCACGGGCTGCCCTCGGGGCCTGCTGGCTCCCGGCACGGGCGGCCCCGTTGCTGAGGTTGCTCCGTGTCGCGGGGCAGCGTAGGGGACGTCATGCCGGGGCTTGTGCTGTGTGGCGCGGCTCTTCCGCTCCGTAGAGAATTCCAGCCGAACACTGGTGTGCACAAAGGATGAAAGCTCTTGCAAAACGTGTCCTTGCCAGCGCTTGGCAGGGCTTGCAGGACCTTTCTCACTTCTGCAGTGCAAATAGGCACTACCCCTCACAATAAGATGGTAGCAGAATACAAGCTTCTACCAATGGCTTCTTCCAGTATTTCCTCCCCGTTACAACCAGCGCTGCCGACAGTCCATGGGAAAGAACGTTAGCACAGACAGGGCCTCTGCATGCAAATGAACACTGCATGAATAACCCCATCTTCCCTCCAGTCCTAGGTTGTGTACTCTGTGCACTAGAATTCTCTTTACAGACCTCCCAGTTCATTCTTTATGCTCTAATTAAGGATCAGTGCCAATTAACTATCGTCAATAGAGGAGCATCTTCCGCTCAGCAGCCAGGAAGTGCCTGAATGAGATCCTGCTGTACAATACACACATGGAAAAGGAAGCCCTCCCCCTTTGGAAAGGGCTTCCAAGATTAAAAACCCTGTAGAAAATACAGGATGCCTACTTCAAAATATTGTGTGATAAGATTAACTGATGGGCATGAATGCCCATGAATGCAGGCCAGTTTGTTCTATGCTCCACGTAGCACCCAAGCATCTTACGCTGTTGAGACTCAGGATAGGCACTGTGTCATCATGGCAATAGCAGGTCTGAGAGCAGACTCACATTTTCTAGGAACTAGTATTAAAACTCTTATTTATTTTTTAATATGACTGTTACTTACTCAAGGATCAGCAGTTACTTTTGCCACACAATATCAAGGCAAAAATTTGATTCGGCTCAGAATTTACCAGTAGTTACATCGGCATCTAAATTGCCCAGGACTATTCACCACCTGCCCCTGCATCCTGTGGATGCTCACCTGTTCCATAAATATTGAGACAATTTGGATTGTCGCCCTGTGTCCCGACCAAGAGTGGGTAATAGTATGAGCAGGGAAGAGCAGAGAATCTCACTTCTGTGCTTGGCTGGAGCTGAATATATCAGCTCCCCAGCTGGTTATGACAAAGTTTAAAAAGCACTATTCTAAATGAAAATTAGATGCTTAAACATGGTGGGGGGGTGTGAATGGGATAATCTCTTCAAAGCTTTACACAGACAATACTCAAACCTGCTTCAGCTGATGTGAGACACATGAACAACCTCAAAATTAAGACCTCTGCAAAACTTCAGCCAGGCATAGCAGCAGCACTGCCTTACGGGGTAGATATGCTTGAACTGGGTATACAGAAAACAGATTTAAGTTAGCTACGCTGCTGATCACAGCTAAATCTGGTGACCATTCACAGACTGTTTGAAGAATAAAGGGCTAAAGGAAGAAGAGTGGAGACTTGCTGATGAGAAACAGCAACTGTAGGACTGCATGGAGGATGGGGTAAAAGCAAGCAAATTGTTCCATGAGCAGCAGAATCCACAAAGTCTAATCCAATGGGATTTACATCCCTCCTATCTGCTAGCCAGTAAAATTTCAATGTGCATAATAATGGGATATATTTGGAGCCAGTCAATGAATTCAAGAGCTTTTGTGGGGCAGATTGTGCGTGTCTCATCTTTCACAGAAAAGAAAAAACAGGCTAAATAAGGCTGTTAAGGTTCCAGGAGAATCCTCGCACCTTCTCGGCAGGAGCTAGGGCACTCTCTTCAAGCTTTAATGACTGATCCCTTTGCAAAGAACAAGGGATGAGTTGATCCTTGCATGCCTTGGGCATTTCTAGAAAAGCACATTACAATCCTCACTGCTGAGATCTGAGCTCCCACAGAGGAAGGGTGAGGGGAAAAGCCCAAAGAACACACTGTGCTCCAGTGAATACAGCCTCCTATTCCACACAGGATTCATGGGACTCTACTGAACTTACCCGAATCCTCCTCATGGCTGCCACAATCTCCACGCGGCTGTTGGGCCTCGGAACATCCAAGCTCCCGATGTACTGGAAGACATAACAGCAAGGTATGTGTAAGGAAGTGCATGAGCTAATGGTGCAGGCTTCTGTGGAACAAACTGCATCCCTTTGCTTGGTTAAAGCCCTCTGCCATAGGGAGACAGGAATATCTGCCGTGGATCAATATATGAAAGTTAGGGATCTATTAACGGACTTCTAACTTTAGGTGTGAGTCTCTGATGTCATTCAGATTCTGGATGTGCCTTTAGAATCACTGGACAATCTGCTATTAAATTCATTGAATTTTCTGTGGAAATGTTCTAGTTCATTGCTTCGTGCAGGTCCTAGTGCTCCGTGGGACAATGTCAGTCACTGATCAAATTGTAGTGGTGTAGGCCTGCAAATGGGACTGTCCGTCTTGGTCATTCCTCTGCTACACTTGACTCAAGGCTAACGGTGCACAAGGAGAGGGACAGTTGCCAGGATGTGCAACAACTGCCCTTGCTGGAAGAGGTTCAAACTCCTCATGTTCCTGGCGTAACTTTTCAGTCTGCACCATCCTTTGCTCCGGTCAGCCCAACTGAACTGTCTGCAGACTCCCAGTAAACACCCCCAAATCTGCATCTTTTACCAGCTGTTTTTAGCTGCCCTCATGGGAGCTGCAGTCCTGAGCAAGGTGCCTCGCTGAGCTCGTCAATGTGAATGCTGCTGCCTTTGGCACACGGTGTCTGCATGGAGTGTAAACATCAGTCTTTCTAGCAAAGGTAGCAGCTCTTCTTACGGGAGCTGAAACCCGAGGCAGATGGCAGTGCTGGGCTCCCAGCATCTCCACCTCTCCCCGTTTACAGCACCTACACTTCTCTGCACGCTGGTCGCCTGTTCTCTCGTACATAGTGTCGTTCTGCCGTGGTGCTACGCGGGCTTGTTGGGGAACACCTGTGGGCAGACGGCTCCGTGTTTCTTGCACTCTTCCCTCTGTGCTGACTGTTCTCCTCCCTTATGCTCAGGTTTAGGCTTATGTGCCAAAGCAGACAACTGAGGTTAGGCACGTGCTGGTGGAAGAGCTCTGTGCCAGGGGGACCCCGCTGCAGCACAGCGGGTACGCGAGGTGCAGGCGAACAGAGCGCTGCCGGCGCGGCCCTGGGGAAGGGGAAAAGGGGCAGCTGCGCCGAGAGCGGTACTACCACGTGCGGGAAGGGGTTCAAGGAAGGGCTCTGCGTGTCGAGGATGTGTTGGGGAGGCGAGAGACAAAAAATGCCATCTGCCTCCATGCACGGTGCGAGCTCCGCGGGCAGCGTGGATGCTGTCCTCCCTGCTGCGTCCGTAGAGCTGAGGGAGGGTTTGGGATTGGGACGGTCTTTCCCATGTAGTGGAGCCCACCAGTATTTTGCCAGCGCTGTCCGTCAGTTCCCTCCCTGAAACCTGTGGCTCATCTCTCAGCACAGCTGGAGCAGGAAGATTAGCAGGGATGGAGGGCAGTTTGCAAAGCCCAGGCCCTTTTTGTAAGGCCATTAGGTTCACGAGTAATGTCTGGTTTTTGAATGTGTGGTTTGGGGCTTTTCAAAGGTTGCTTTCCTATGAAAATGTGAGGAGGAAGTGAGATAGCTAGTTAGGATACCTCACCTCACATACAAATACTCAAATACACATAAATACTTCCAGGAGGAGCTCCATAGCTATTGCCGTTACCAATATGGTCTTTCTGTTTCTCTGCTCTAATGCTTGCAACTCACAGGATCACGTGTCTTGCAATAGGTTTTATTTTGAAAATTTCAACTTAATTTGGCTCTTCAGAGATAAATTGTCCTGGCTCATTATTTACTGCTCTTTTATCTGCCTTGAAATAAACACAGCAAGCAATCTGAAAGGTCATCTGCTTTTCCTGATGCATCTGTAAATGTCTGTGCAAAATGGCATTTTTAAGAGCTGTAACTTCAGCTCTACCCTTTTGGTAAAAACCACAGGAGAGCCAAACCGCTCGGACCACAAGAGCTTGAGGACAGCAGGGAAGGAAGAGAGGGAGCGAGGGCTTCCCTCTGCCCTCGCTGCGGAGGGCACATTGGGATCGCTGCAGAGCGGTGGCCTGTTTGGTTTGGAAGTATCTTGCTCCTGGCTCCAAAGTGTCTGTCAGTGCAATTGTGTATAATTCAGAGCAGCTCAGTGCACTGCGCTGGCTTTTTATCTGTGAACTTCAGAGCTGAACTGGGCAACAGTCCACACTGTAAGAGACAAATTAATAGGTAGGGGCAGGAAGAGAGCTGGTGACAGCAGGAACATCTGCCCTATGAGGAAAGGCTGAGAAAGCTGGGCCTGCTCAGCCTGAGGAAGAGAAGGCTGCGAGGGGATGGTCAGGGGATGGTCAGTGTATGTAAACACCTCAAGGGAGGCAGTGGAGAGGATGGGGCAGCCTCCTTCAGTGGCCACCAATAGGACTAAAGGAAACGGCCAAAAACTGAAGCACCAAAAGTTCCACGGGAACTTAAGGAGAAATTTCTTAACAGTGAGGGTGCCAGAGCACTGGAACAGGCTGCCCAGAGAGGTTGTGGAGTCTCCTTCTCTGGAGATCTTCAAAACCTGCTTGGACACAGTCCTGTGCCATGTGCTCTAGGTGACCCTGCATGTGCAGGGGGTTGGACTAGATGATCTCTAGAGGTCCCTTCCAACCTTAATGATTCTATGATTCTGTGACAGAAAAGACACAAAAGCAAAGAAGCAAACTCTGCTTCATCTTTACAACCAAATTTGGGTACCCATGTGCCTATATAGAGCTCCCCTGGGCTCACTACACTCTACCCCAACAGAAGAACCCACCACAGGGGACTTGTGGCAGTGAGCTCTTAACTTAAAGGCATTAAAGTTAATCCCTGAAGACCACAGGGCAAGGAATAGAGTTTCGTATGTACAGATTAGAGGCTGAACATCATCAGTAAGATCATGGGGTGCAAGACCCTGGGTAAGGGGGGAGCAGCCTCGTCATTCCGAGAGCTGCAGCTAGACTGAGGTACCTACCCCAAGCACTTTAACTGGAAGAGGCAGACGCTGGAGCAAACTGAGCTGGTTGTTACTAAGGGAATGCAAACTCCATCTCCGACCCACACGTCTTCCCGCATGTTATCCTGTCTCTGAATAGCACTGTATTCCTAAAGCTGTCAATCTCAAGAAGCCCATTTCACCCACTTAGAGGTACAGCTATTTCACTTCTAAAAGTGAAAATAAGTATTTTTCTTCTCCTTAACATAATCTGCTGCATAGCAAATGTTAATTTTTTCTTAAGCAATTCAAGATTGCTTTTCTCCCCTAAGGAAAGACCAGATTTTTAAAATAGGTGATTAACTCTCTGCACAGATCTATATACTGTATAAATCTTACATCTCCTTTAGCAGGAAGATTGAAATGCACAAAATCCATATTTTAAAGCTTTACTTGAATATATTCCCTTTCTTTACAGCTCAAGAGGCAGCAGGCATGAATTCCATTTTTAATCTGTGTTAGGCCACCTGCAAAGAGGAGGGGGGCGGAAGCCTAGAATTGCTCCAGCAAAACACAGTTCTTGGCTAAATTATAAACTCATTCCATGTGCTGTCTACAGAGTGTCAGCTACAAGGAAGTCCCTTACTCCGAAAAGTCATGTTGTAATGCCAGACCATTCCTCACAATCAGTGTGAGATCTCTGACAATATCAGCATTTCCTCCTGGCACCTCAACCTGGCAATTAAGACCTTGCCCGTGTCGCTTTTCACACGGTGAACAGGTCAACTGGAACGAGGTGCCAAAGCAGTTTTAAGCACGTAACATCCCGCCGGTTTCCAGGGGAATTGTGTGAACTCGGAGGGAGGACACTGTCCTGTGTGGTGCTGCAGGTGGTGGATGACAAATGGAGCAGGGCTACGGGGGTGGCACATGTGCTCCGGGCAAGGGGTGTCTTTCTGGATCAGTTCTCAAAGGAAAGGCACAGGGAGGTTTCTGAGCATTAAGTGTCAGGAAAAAAAAAATGCTAGGAAAAAAAAACAACAAAAAAACAACTTGTTTGATTGTGATGGCAAGCAGACAGCTTTTAATGTTTATTGGCATTTTTCTTCAGCCTCCCTTTGCTCGGAAGTGGCAGCAAGGTGCACAGGAGCCATGGGAGATTTTTTTGTGGGGGATAAGCACATTCCAAACAGGTCAGACACCATCACCCCCATTTTCCCTTCACCCAGCGCTCCGGGCAGAGGGGGAGCCCCAAACCTCCAGCCCCCGTGTTGATCGTGGGGGCTCCCTGAGGCAGCAGGGCCCGTGACCCCCCTCCCAAGCCCTCCTTTTGGGGTCCACCTGTGGGGCTGGACAAGGGGCTTGGGGGGTCGATCTGTGGGGCTGAGGGGCTGCGTCAGGCCGGGCTCTTCCCGCGCTTTCCCCCCGCCACGGCCGCCGCCTCGTCGCTGAGGGGAGCCGGGCGGGACGCGACGAGGCCGGGGCGCCCCCCTCGCCGCCGCCGCCGCCGCTGCTCACCTTGGCCTGGAAGTGGATGCCGTGCTGGAAGGCTTCCTCGTTGTGCAGCGGCACGCGGGAGTCGCAGCCATCGTCCACCAGGTTGTAGCGGTTCTTCACCGGCATCGCGGCCAGACGCCTCCCTCAGGGCGCGCCCCGGCCCGCCGCCCCGCGCCGCATCGCCCGGCCCCGCCGCCGCCTCCCCGCGTCGCCGCCGCCGCCACCACAGCCGCGGCGCCCCCCGCGCGCGGCCATGGGGAGGAGCCGCGGGCGCCCGCGCCGCGGCCCGGCCGTGGTTTGAATGAGCAGCGCCGGGAGCCGAGCGCGGCCCCGGCCCCTCGCCGCGCCGCCATTGGCCCCGAGCTGCCTCATGTGACGCGGCGGGGGCGGGAGGGCGGCGGCGGCCACCGGCCCCGCCAGCGTGGGGAGCCCGCGCGCGGCCCCGGAACGCGCGTGGCGGGAGCGGGGGGCTTCGCCCTAGCCCGCCTGAAGGCTGTATATTGTTCTCCCCTGTTTGTTTTTTTGCTTTGTTTTCCCTTTTGTGTGAAATCGAACCCTTCTACAGCCTCCCCACAGCTCGCGTGCCACATATCAAACCTTAACCAGGGTTTTGTCACCTTCGTGCCCCCACCTGCGGCCTGTCACCGCCATGTCGGTGCCCTCTGACTGACAGAAAACACGTTGGGGACATGTTTGTTTGTTTGTTTGTTTGTTTTTGAAATAAGCCGCTGTGCCTGGGCATTGGTGGCCTTTCCAGCTCACCCATGGCTGTGGGGCAGCCCCTGCCCATGTCCCCATTGCCCAGGACACCCTCGACCTTGGCATCGCTGTGGCAGGTCAGGGATGAGCCATGGGCGAGACCCACGGGGCTAGTTCAGGTGTCCAGACCAAGTCCCAGGTCTTGGGCTAGAGCGGCCACTTGCTGCTTTCAGGAACTTTGGGAAGTGTGAACCGTGTGGGATCAGAGGAGCAGAGGCGCATGTTTGCTCCGCTTGGTTTCATTTGGTTTTCCCAAGAATTAATTTGGCTGGTTGTGTATGGAGCAATCAGTTACAACCTTTTATCACACAGATACTCCCCAGCTGGAGCGTTATTAGACACCAGCTTTTATGTGGCTTTTACATTAGCCTATGATATATATATATTTTAATCCCTTTTATTATCATTGAACAGAATCCAAGATGTGGCGTTTGATCCACGAGGTGTTGATCTGCCCCAGTGTCTGAAGCCCGGCGGATGGCGAGTTCCCTGCACGGAGCTGGGACCCAGTGCTCGCTCTGTAAGGCAACACACTTTTTCTCCTTCCAGTCTAATCCCTTAGCTCTGTTCCTCCTCGGCAGGAGTTTCAAACCTTTTCAAATGATTGTCTTTTGCTCTGCCAGTTGTTTCCCAGTTGCTGTCATTTAGTCGAGAAAATCTAAGCCTTTGCTGCTCGCTCCCTGCCTCTGTCTCATGACTGTAATCAGCCTGGGTTTCTTGGCACCTCTGAACACACACAAGTCAGTGGGAGATGGGCAAAAGCCAAAAATCCAGAAACTTATAATTATGAGAGGGAGAAAAAGCCCAAAGAAGTACTGCTAGTTCCCTGACGGTGATTCCAGACGTTCAAGTATTTTGTGGTATTAGCAGCTCTCTCTGACACTGTGGGCACCATAGCGTGGGCTGCGTCCTGCGGTCAGCTTCCCAGGCTTTGCTAAGATTTTCTCTTTCCAGACAGGCGCCCTTTTTTTTTTTTTTTTCCCTCCCTGGTTATAAAGTTGCGTTAGTTTTCCATTTAATTATTCACATATTCTTTTTATTTATTCAGCATAACTCAAAAAGGGTTTTGTCTTAGGTATATAAATATATATATGGAGTTTTGTCCCATATGCTACTCTAGATAAAATATCTCACCTGGAGATTCATGAGTTTAGTTTTGCTGTTAATTTTTCTATGTTTTGCTTTGCTGATGTTTATTGAACACTTGAAATATTTCATGGCACTCTTCTTACTTTGTATGACCTTAAAGAATAACCTAGATTTTGTGCTCAAATGTCCTTGGACTAATTGAGTAAGATTCGATCCTCTGGCTCTCCTAAGCCCAAAGAGGAGATGCCATAAAGTCAGCATGTGCTAGTGCCTCCTTTAAGTCTGTGAAGCTCAGCTGGTACGGAGGAAAAAAAAGCCAAACACAGCCACTACTTGTGAGTCTGTGCATTAGTTCTGCAATATTACACTTTAATTGGGGCAGGCATGAACCTGTCCTGGAGCTGAGCTGTTAAAAGTTCCTCCTCGCTGTCTTCCCATTGCCACAACAGCCTTACCACAAAAGTGGGAAGATGCAGACTTTGGGATAGTCAAATCTTTTAATATGATAAAAAGAATTAAATGAAATAACAAGAATGGTCTTTTATATATATATATTATTTTAGTTCTGATACACTCCAGTATTTCACAGATTATAAAATCCTTTAAGTAAGGAGAAAGAAGTACCTCACAGGAATCCTGGGAAAAATAAGGCAATTGTGAATTAATAAAGCTTGTAGTGCCAGAATGTGTTAATATCACGATTGAATCGAGGTGTCTAATATTCCATGTTCATTAACCTCCTTGAACTTTTCATAGGGCTTAGCTCTTCTAAGGGTAATGCTTGGATCTGGGTTTGAGAATTCCATCTGAAGGCTGTTTAAAAGCTGTTAGCTTTCTAGTTCGTTTGGGAAAAAAAAAAAAAAAAAGTTCTCAGCTCCCACTGCAGGTAGGAAACGTTCATGTTGAACTTACAATTTGGCAAATATATGGAATGAAATGGTTTTATACTATATCATGAGAGATTTGATGTAAACAACCCCCTTCCTGACCTGAACAGTAAGAAAAAAATTGTAGTGGGTGTTCGCATCAGATGGAGATACTGAGCTAGTTGTTCCTTTGATGTGCAAAATGCACATAGAAAGTTCCATTTCTCTGAACACAGTAGGAGTTAAGCACCAAAGACAGCTTCTTGGCTTACAGCTTCAAGTCTTTTTTTTTTTTTTTTTTTTTCAGAGAACAGGTTTATATGAGCTCTCTTTCGAAGCACAGGCTACCAAGGTTTCTTTCCTTCTCATGTTCTCAGACATGAGCATGTTTCTGTCTTTCCATTGACATTCACTTTGCATTGCAACCCCTCTTCCTACACAGTTTCATACTTTGGAGGGACCTTGGATGTGGCGTAAGCCATTAGGACGCTGTCCTTTCCTTGCTTTTTGAGTTGGTTTGCATGGAAGATGGCTCTCGCTTCCATCTGAACCTGGCAGGTTTCTTCCTAACACACCTCCACAACTCAGAGAAAGGAGTTGCAGAGGCACTGCACACTTTTCAAAGAAGATCTGGTTTTGATGCCAAGAAATTTACCTCCCTTCTGCTAACCATTTTAAGCACCTATTTCTGCACTGTAGAAACTACAAAAATTTTAAGTGATAAATAAGAGGTGATATAGCAAGAACAAGAAGAGAGACATCCCAAAATGGCTGAGAAAACCTCTCTAACAGCAAATCATTTCCACATCATACTTGTAAGATCAGAGGATCTCTATATTTTACTGTCTTAGCAGATCTGTTTTGTCATGCCATTTTTATCAAGAATTATTAATACATGCTTGTGCTGATGCATTTCTTATCATGCCAACTTGCAGCATGCTAGTGGACAGCCTTTGAGATTTAACACCTGAATTCCCTTGCCACTCTGCAGGAGTTGATTATTTGCTTGAATGTGGTATTTTTCTATATATATTTAATAAAGTGACAAAATGTCACTTCAGTTATGCCCAATTCAAAGTTATTGGGAAAACACATTCGTTGCTGTAAAATTTCATTGATTAAGATGCAAGAGGCTGAGCTGGCTCACTGATGGCTTTATAGGCAAGAAAGATGAATACATCTAAATCAAATGGGGTTTGCTTCAAAGTAATAAAACCTTTCATTGATTTCTATGCCTTTGGGTTTTATCTCAGTTATAACTTTTATAATAGTCATTTAAGACTGGGGAGTGGTTCTTTTTGCATAATACTTAGAACCAGATTCTTTCTCCTCTTCCTGCAAAGCAAGATGAGCTGAGCAGTGTGGGGCAAGTGGAGGACAGCATATTATGGCAATAAAATGCTCTACTAATGATGGCAAAAAATTGAATGCCACAGTTGGATTTCCAAAATTTGAGACATATTTTACCTCCCTTATAATCACTTCCTATATTCAGGCTCTTGCTGGAGCAAAATTAAGCAGTATTTACCACTCAGGAAAAACATTATTATTATTATCATTATTTTTCTGATGTCTTAAAATGGTCAGTGGTCAAAAGTTAGGGCACAGACATAAGGAGGATGCTACCTGGCATTATGTAGCGTCAGGAGTCCTGCACAGCATAAAATGTTGTCATAAAGAGCTATTGCACAGTGAGTGTTTTGTATGTGTTTTTTCCTGTCATCCTAGGAAGCTGTGCTGTCTCCCAGTTATAAAAAAAAAAATCTGGAAGCAAGGGGGGATAGATGAAGGAGTTTAGAAAAGTGTTTTGACTTGCAGTTCCTCTTGTTCTGTTCACATCAGATAACTCTCTATCATTCATGATCACTAGGTGATAAACTAAAATCTTTGTTTAACCACCTAAGCCTGGAGGCATCAACCATGTCCTATAAATGTTGCTGTGTGATGAAATGTGGAGGCAAGTTAGATAAATGAGGTATGGGTGATGGAAACTGTGTGCTATTCCCCTTTGTTGTATCGTGGGGGTGAAGAAAACAGGCAAAACTCAAGAGCAGAATCTTTCAGCGAGTCCCTGGAGCTGCTACATGCCACGAACTCCGACGTGACATGCGGAACAGGCTGCTCCGCTGCCTGTTTCAGTGCCCTTCAGCCAGTGACATGTATGTCTCTGCAAGTACAGTGTCTGCTTGGTTGGACGATTGTGCCATATTTTGTTTTTCTCAAGGAGAAACGGAAGCTTAATGTCTCAAAGTTTCAGCTTTGTAGTATAGCCAGGAAATCTGTCCATTAGAATCACAAGCCTCTTTCATGCATGGCCAGTTCCAAAGTCCTGTACAACAGGGTTCAGGAATGGAAAATGTCATCTACAATTATGCGTATTTTCATCATCTTCTGTCATGCAAATTCCTCCCCCCAAGTATGCAGCGAATGCTTTGTTTGCATATGTAGGTCAGCCACAATCTTAAGAGGTCTAATATAAACACTGTAAGCAGAGGTTAATGTAAACAAATTTAAATCCAGTCTGAGAAGCATAATTACAACAAAGACATTTTCCAAAGGAGTCTGTTTACTAGATGTGTTTTCTTTTGACTTTTCAGTTTATAAAACATTGATTTCTAATTCATTTATGAAAGTACAAAGGACAGAAAATACTCAACGTAGTTACAAAAGGGACTATTAACTTCACACATGGATGGATAGCTCTTAATGAGTAACTTATTTTTTATAATAGTTTTAGGAGTGTGTTGTTTTTCAGTACGCTATGCTGAAGTCTTCCTGCAAGTAATTCTTATTTTGCCACTGGCACGAAGCCAGTTCTAGAAGTTGTTTTTCATAATTACTTAGGTTCTTTAGAAAAGAAAACACAGAAAAGTGGTAGGATTTTTTTGTCCTTCTGATGCAAGAGAAAAGCTAGAAATATCAATCCAGATTTATTAACAAAAGGCTAACTAGAAATTAAGAAAAATGTTGTGACTTTTTAAACCTGGGAGCTTGTTGTGCTCCCATGTGAGACTCAGGAATCCTGTATAGCACAGGTTGGCAGTACAGTCCAGCCTCAGCACGCGAGTTGCTTGGATCAGCGCATTATCATGATGCAAACCTCAATTGCGCTGTTTCTTGCCTGGGAGAGTGTAATTCTTAGACCTGGGTTTTCAGTGAGTATATTTCTGCATATACATGCAGGATACCTGCTAGCATAATTCAGTGAAACAGGTTGATCCATGAAATAATATTGATGTATATCTCTGTATCTATAAAATTGCTGTATGAGCAGAGTCATCCTTGGACCTGTTGGTTATATATGCACATTGCAGGCAGGTACACACAAATGCCAGTTTAACTGTGATATAATGACCAATAAGCTATGACTCCGTAGGAGAGTACATTTTGCTTTGTCCTCTCTACAAATACCGTAGCCAGTATTATACTGAAAGGATGATTCTGAGAAATAATTCAATATTTTTTTTCCAGCATACTCCAGCAGATGTACAGTCCTGGAACAGAATACACAGATTACTTGTTATCCCAAAACAGCAACAATTTGCTTTTAAACACAAGCTTATTTTCTGAGACCTTTGCTCGGAGGGATTTGTTGAAAACACACAGTAACTTTACATTTCTCTTCTCACAGAGCACAGACAATCTAAAGTTTCATTTGTTTTCCCTCCTGCCACTAGATCCAACCTGCAATATTCAGCAGGGTACACTCTCCTTCAGCCATTACCTTGCTACCTCATTACTACTCAACCTATACTTTACTCCCCTACCTTGCAATACATGAGTACCATGTGCAGGCTGATTTCATGCTGTACGCTACAGACAATCCCTATTTATCTCAACAGGAGGTGGAGGCTTTATCCATATAGTACAAAGCAAACTAGGTATCTGATGTATTACTGCTTCTCCAGTAAAGAGACTACTAGTATGTTATTAGCCTGTAAGAAACATGCATATTTACTAATTTGATACAAAAATATTTCTGCTGTGCAATCATTTTGTTTGGTATTTCCCATGCTCTAAAGCTTGTTAATGCCTTGACCCATCTCTACTATATCCCTGGCTTTGCTTCAGCACTGCTGGCGATAAATCTCTTAATATATGTTAAAAAATGCTTATCCGGGGGATGAGCAATAAGAGACTGTAACAGTCAGGTCACAACTCTAAATCACACTGCAGTTGGCAGACGCCAGCAGTTGCTCCCATCTGGTGCCGTTTGGTGGGACCGTTACAGGATGTCAGCGGGCAGACAGCTGTCATTTTTACACCCGTCAGAGCTGGCTGTAGCTGACACCTTTTCAGGCTACCGCAGCAGAGAGGCTAAAGGGAGGCTGTAGGTAAATGCACTAGTGAATGAAACCTAGGGAACTCCGGATGAGCATCTTTTTGGTGGTCCTAACGTACAGCTTCTAGCAAGGCTGCTCCTGCAGGTGCCTTTATGTGTTGTTTAGGAGACAGAAGAGCCCAGTAATTAAAGTTTCATCCCTAATACCACTGAGTTGCATGGAAAACAGCCAACACGTGCAGCATTGCTGTTGGCCAGGCACACTGTACCTTGTTTCTGTCTATAAAATACATGTTGGATGAAAATGAAGTGATAATCCAGGTGTTCCTGAAACCTGATCTGGCATGAGGAAAGCCTCTTATCTCTTTCTGCTCTCTGGACTGAACTTAATTTTCCTGCCATGACTGTTTCATTTTACCTGCCATCCAACTGGAAGTCCTATCTTTTTGTGGCATTTATTTAAATTTTGCTTTCATGCAAGTTCTGTCCCTTCTCCATTGCAGCAACACAGTTCTGTTCGCAGCGATTTCATCCAAAATCCTGATTATTCCTATCTTTTTTTTTCTTTCCACCCTTCCAAAGTTTTTATTAAACCTGAAATACTGCAAGAAACGCTCAGATTTCACGGAGTGCTGCGCCACCTACTGCCTACGGTAAATAAGAAAGCAGTTTATTTTCCAAAATTTAATATAGCTAGATATTATGCATCGTTTTATATATAATTACAGATGTAATTAATATTATAATTATGCTAATGGTTATATGTTACGTATTTATACATGTGTATGTGTTCAGTTTGAAGTTTATGCATTTGGGGGGAATTTTTTGATAAAATCAGTCCATTCAGGATCCAAGAGCCATTTGGAGTGAGCATTTTGGTGACTGTTGGGCCTGGAACAGGGGCTCATTCACTTGACGTCTCAGACATGCCAATCCCCATAGGTGGCTGTTGTTTAAGAATACTGGCATGGGAAGGTAGTGAAACCAGTGGGATAATAGGCCTGGCGCAATCCCAGGCAAGGAATGTTGTCGCTGCTGGACAAGGGCGAGGGAATTCGCTGATTTAGACGAGGCTGCGGCCCGGCGGCGCGGCCGTGCCTGAGGTGGAGAGTAACGGGCAACGCCAGGCGCCCGCTTCCAAGATGGTCGCCGCGGCCACAGCCGCTGCCGCCGCCGCCATCGTTTCCAAAATGGCCTCCGCGCATGTCCTTTGCGCAGGGCTTCCTGCCCGTTGCCAAGATGGCCGGCGTGGCCGCGATCACGTGAGCGTGGGCGGTGCCGAGGCCCGCCCCCGCGCGGAGGCGGTTCGCGTGTGGCGGCGCGTGGCCCCTCGCGCGCTCCGTCCGCCGTTGCCAAGCGGGCCGCGGAGTTATCATGGCAACCGGCCGCGCCGCGGCGGGGCCGCCCGGGTCGAGCCGGTGCCGCCGCTGATGGAGCTGCCCGGGGCTCTGCCCCGGCCCCGCTCCCCGGCCCCGGAGGCGGCCGAGCCACCAGGCTCCCCCGCTCTCCCCGCCGAGGAGCGCCCGCCCGCCGCGCAGGAGGCGAAGCGCCGCGGACCCGGCCTACAGGCTCCGGCGGAGTGCGGGGCACGGGCCGGGGCCGGGGATGGGCGCGAACCGGGCGGCCGGGCCCGGCGGCCGCGTGTCACCGTGGACAGCTCCAAGGCCAAGACGTCGCTGGAGGCGTTGAAGATCAGCCTGAGGCAGCTGCGCTGGAAGGAGGTGAGCCCGGCCCGCCGGCGACCCTTCCGTGCTGCCCTGCGGGGCCCAGCCCGGCGCGGAGCTGCCCTCTTTTCTCCCAGCGCCTTCCTCTGCCGCGTCGCAGCGCCCACTGCCCTGGCAAAGCCCTCCCGCTGCCTCCTCCTGCCCGAGTCTGCCGTTGCCAGAGCTTTTCCCTGTCTCTTTCTTCCCTAGTGTCCCTGACCCACGGTGAAAGCGACCCCCTTCAGCAGGCAGTTCCTTCCAGTTGGTGTTTTCTGGCATTTTTCCATGTTGGTTATTTATAATTAGGTTCAAGGCATGAAGCTGATTTATGACCCACGGTGGCATCAGCAGTTATGCAAGCCAAAATAGGAGTAATCGGATCTTACCCTTCAAAGCTTAAACTCATCCCTGGAAGGGGCAAGAAATAAACCTCTCCCCCATGTAGAAATGTTTGTGGAAAAAAGCATCTCCATTTGCAGCTTTTCTTCCCTTTCACCCTTATCCCTTCCAAGTATGGGGATGTGATATTGAGTAAGAGAATATGAGCCGGTAGATCAGCCTTTAGGTCTGAAGGCAAAACCTCTGCTTTGTAAATTATCTTGAGGCCATGTTAAACAACAGAGGGTGTGAGTAAATTGATACTGAACAGTTTAGTATGACATACATAACTTTTGGTCTTCTAAATTATTGTGCTGAGAGAAGATATATGTATATATTTTTTCCTGCAACTTTCTCAGCGCAGTGTGAGGAGGCCCCTATTGTGCTTGTTTGTTTTTAAACTGGAAACCTGGCAGTATGGGAGCAGGAATGAAAGTGATATTTTGACGTTATTTTAGTCCTGAAGAAATTTCTAATGTGTATCTCACCACAGATGCTAAATAGTTTTCAAGTTGTAAAGATCTTTCCACAATTACTTTATAAATGGCTTCATAGAAGCCATTACTCTTTTGTAAGAAAGAGGGTATTTATAATCCATTTGGAAAAGGGAAGCTGGAGGAGTCAAAGAGGACGTGATCTGTGGCACAGCTGCCCCATTTGACAAAGGCACCGCTGGGATGAGAAACTTCTGTCTCTTGTCTTGTCTCTTCCTCCAGGCCCACAGGATATTAATATTTCCATGCAGCTGACGGTGTTTGTTTGTTTTGCTTTTAAATAAAGGGTAGGGAACATTTGCACATAGTCTGTTCTGCATTGTTTAAACCTGACAATTAAAACCTACAGAATTGTTTTCTGGAGGATATACTTGTATTTGTTCATAATATCTGAAATGTTCAGTGCCACAAAGATATATGCATCCTGCCATGAAGCATTTAATGCATTCTCATTTCAATGATGTACAGAACAAGGGTTACATTTAATTTCTTTATTCTTGTGGCAAAGTTTCATATCCAGAGTACCTGGATAGTGTTACACTGAGTGCTTGTGATTTACTTGGGTTGCCCTCACGAGTTATAGTGGTAATGAGACACGTTTGCTGGTTGACTTTTATCTTTCCTGTTTCCTGAGGTTTGACTGCTGGGGGTATCTGATTCTCTGTGCGGGGTGTCCTACCCTAGACTTGGCTGGTTTCACAGGCTCCTGTTATCTTGAATATCCACACCGTATTACCAGCATTCTCCTTCCTTCTCTGTATCCAACAATAGCAGCTGCTTTTGGCTTTACTTAATCTTTGTTTGTTTGCTGTCTCCCTTAATATCCTCTCTCCTCTATCTGCTAATTCAGTCAATATTTCTCATTTAGTTTGTTGCTTTCCCTTCTGACTTCTTTGTAGTCCTCTTAATAAAGAAGAGACCAAATATTGAATTTTGAGACATCTGTACTATCTAAACAACTAATAATTCATTCCTTATAAAGTCACTGAAATTCTTGAGCCTCATATGGCTCAAGAGATGAGTCGGTCTCTCAATGGCAATTAGCTGGAATGTAGGAAATGCCCTAATAAACACTATGTGGTAGTAGGGTTTGTCTAATGCCAATTAATATCAGATCCATACCATGTTTACACTTTTAAAGCAGACCCATATGTAGGGGGATTTGTTTGTATGTTCGTTTTATTTTCAGGGGACACAGAGAGCATTTTGCAATATACTAATTGTTCTGTATTGAACAGCTAGAATGGAAAACATTCATCTGCCCACTTGTGGAAGGGAGAGGTAAAATTGCCAGTTTCTGCATATGCAAATATTCCCCATTTATATCTGAGCTATTCCATAACTCTTTATTTATTTCATTTCATTTTATTTTTATTTTTTTACTATGAGACAGGTAAATGGCAAGAGTATTTTTCAACTGGCAATATTCAAGTCTTGTTTTCACAAAATTCTATTTCTCACTTTCATGCAAGAAATCAATCTAAATAATGAGATATTGCATGGGAAGTCTTGGGAAAATTGATTGGTATTTGAGCGGCTGCAAACACAGTATATTGCAGAGCAATAGCTGTAGCTATGTGACACCTTTAGAAAATCTCTAGTCCAGTGGAGCAAGTCTGGGGAGAGAGGGATTTTTTTTTTTTTTTTTGCTTTTTAATTGGCATTTTAAAATAGTAGCAAAGATTTGGTTTAACCCATACTTCTGCAAAAAACCATGAATATCCATCCAGCTCTACTGGTTTGATACAGTTTTCAGCTATGGAGATCTTGAGTGAATTAAATTATCAACTGTGATAGCCATATGTTAGCTAATGTACAAGGGTGGACTTCCTAAAAGGCATTGCAGAATTTCTACGTGCCATTGGAGCAGTTACCGACATCATTAGATTGCTGGCTGATTTGGTGTGTCAGATTCTTTAAATGAACATGATATGCCAAATGAGGTAATGGGCACAAATTGAGCTTGCATCTTGAGTTTATTCATTGCTTAATAAATCATTTCTTCAACTGGCTTTCAATTACCAGGAAAATGGAAGAAGCGGGTATCTCGGACATCAGATATCCCAGCATCAAGGGCTTCATTCGTCTCACTGGTCGGTAGATGCACAGAGGCATAGAAATAGTTTGAAATTTCATGGTAGGGAAAGTGGACTGGGAGCCATGATGTCATTAAGCATCACAGAGCAAACTGATGTGACCCGTGAGACAGAGTTTAAATTACTGCATTCCATTCAAGAGGTAGAAATGACCTGTCAGATGAATTAGACCGTGATTGATAAGAGTCGTGAAAACAAATCTGCTCACTTTGCAGCCTCCTGTTTTTGTTCTCGTGAATGCCCTCCATGTCCAAATACAGAAAGATTTTAAATAAATCCTTTAAAGAGTTAGTGAGTTGTTTGCAATGTGGAGTTGTTTGCGTGAGCGCAGGGCTGTGCAGACGGAGCCGGGTCGCTGCGGTCCCAGCCGTGACGCGCGTGTCCATCAGAGCAGGGCTGGGGCCGCCGCGGCCTGGAGGCTACCGGAACCGGGGCACTTCACTCGCCCACCCTTCTCTTTAGGTAGCCTCGCACCAGACTCCGGGAGGGGGCAGAAAAGCCTGTTTGCACGGGTTTAAAATGCTTTCATATCTGCCTAGTGCTGCCACAGAGCGCTGAATAATGCAGCTTGTTTGTTGTTCTTTTTCTCTTTCTAAGCACTGTTGTTGTGTTAAAATATGATGCAGATGATAGTGAATGTTTTCCAGCCCATTCAGGAGATTAGTTTGGTCCCATTGTTACACAAATCCAAACAATACAGGTTTTTTTCAGAAGTAGCCAAGCTGCTATGCTATCTGAATCGTGGATTCTGCTGTAAAATGGCCTCCGTTTTGCCATGCAGAGGTGCTTACACTTCATCTGTTGTGAAATGATTTCTGTGCAGTGTTCATAAAACGCTTTGATATCCTCTGTAGATGAAAGATGTTATATAAATGCAAATTTCATTCCTTTCCTTTCAATTCCATTTAATAAATAAATAAATTGTTCAGGTTTTAGTGGGAAGGGAAGCTTGAGACCTAATACTAAATCTGTATTCTGCATATACCTGTGGAAAGAGGTTAAGGCCACTGATTGTCTTTCAGAGCCTTACAGAATTAATTTTTGGATGTACAAAATCCTTTTTTTTTTTTTCCTGTCTGAATAATAAGTGAAGAATCCTCCAACTCTGCTACTGTGTATTTCACCCCTGTGAGTAAGGAAGTAGAAAAAGGATACATCACAAAATTAGCATTCTAAATTTAATTTTCAAAGCTGTTTAGTAAATAAACTTAAATTTTAATTAAAGTAGCAGCTAAAGTAAATAATTCACTCGAAAGCTTTATGCTTTATGCTTTTTTTCATTTCTTTTTTATGCTGGAAAGGAATCTAAGGCTTAGCGGAATACACTATCGGAAGAAAAAACAGTTTTTGGGGTAAAGAATTAGTAGTTTTTGCAGCATACTGTGGTTGTTAAGGTACATTTGCAGAGTTTCTTTTAATATGTTAACTATTTTGAAGTTATGGGGTATGGAAGATGGTGGATATTTAATAGAACTGGATCCTGAAAATGCTGTAGTTGTAATTATGGCATACGGTTTGAAAAAGATGCAATCTAATAATATAATAGATTTTTGGGAATGTACCCATAAGATAATGCACTCCAGTTACCATTGGAAATTTATGGTCAAATCTTGTGTGAATGGGAAAATAAAGTCTTTTAAGTTGTTAGGCCATTTAATATTCTTGGCATAATCATCTTAGTCCTAAAAAAGTTAAAAGTATGCACTTAGCAAGTGATTAGATAAATATAGTTACTTCACTTAAAAGGCTTTCTTTGAGTAACTGTTAAATTTTTAATGCAGCTTGTGCATCCACTTAGCCTGGCATGCTCAGAGTGCCTTGCAGTTAGGGCCTTCTTGAATTTTGGAAGCTTGAACTGCTGTTGAGTGGTTTATGCCTTATATTTTAGAAAAGTAATGAAGCAATATTGCCATTTTGTTTCCAAACTTCTCGTATCTCTTTTGCAGTTTCCATGCGGCAGACGTTTGCCGTGTGATATCTATTGGCACGGGGTGTCGTTTCACGATAATGACATATTCTCAGGTCAAGTCAACAAGTTTCCAGGTACCTTTCTTCTGCTTCCGATTTAAACAAATGCTTTAAAAAGTAACAGTTTTAGTTGTTTTTGTGTTTTACTGTTTTCTTCTGAATCACCTGCCTACCTAGATGACAGTATTTTCAGAATGTGATTTTTGGTAGGTGATTTCTGCTCAGGGGAGAATTTGGGAGAGGGATGGTTATAGAGCTTGTGTGGAGGTGAGGGGATCTTGTAAGAAATGAAGACAAATAGGCTTATTTGTCAATCTGCATGTGTTTGAGAGGGTAGAGGGTTCCTCATAAATTTAGGTTAGTTTTAGTCCTTTCCTTCTCCTAGATTGTCTTTTGGACTTCCCATTGCTATTTCTCTGTGGATTATCCCCTATTTAAGTTATTAGAATCATAATAACAGATGGAATTTATTTGAAGTCCAATGGGTTTCTCATCTTCAGCTTTTGATAAATCTAAATACACTAGGGATGATATGAAGAGAAAATAGTATATTTGAATTTGGCATTCAGCCTTTTTGGATTGCAGAGTAAGCCTCTCAACATTACAAATATGTATGGGATTAGAGTTAGACTATGTGACCAGACCAATAAAAGTAAAAGGCAACATTCCCATTCTCTTCTTCTAAATATTGTACGATGAGATCATATTCCTGATTTTTGGTTAGTCACATACTAAATAAAAAGTGTGTTCTGAGTTCTCTTTATTGAACATACTTATATCCTCTTATGAATTTAGAAAAAGACTGAGTTTTAGGATATGATTTAAGTGAGGTAAGTATGCAATTGTTGTGTGTTATTTCACATCATTAGCAGTGCTGAATATGTGAATTAGTTTTGTTTTTAGTAGTGGGGAGCAAAAATCTGTTTTGAGCTCTGTCCTGTTTCAGGGAGAACAGACATCCTCAAGCGGATTTTTTTAATATTGAAGAGTTCACGTCAGCCCTCATCTTATTATGACTATTCTTCTTCTTTAAGCTCCCTTATTTCTCATTTAATCCCGTTTGAGAGCTCTCTAAACAATAGCTAAGATCTTATGTATTGACTTACCTAAGCCCTTTGCTTCAGATTTATTGCTGCTGTTAGTATGCTCTGAGAATAAGAAACCTCAGGCATCGAACTCAATGCTCTTTACCCTGGCTTTCTGCTGTCTATGGACAGTTCACACACTACTATCAAATAATATCGTTTTCTGGTGGTTTAAATTGAGCAGTATTGTGTGAATGTTGCCCTCTCTTCTCTGTCTTCTATGCCCCTATGCAAGCAGAGTGTGTAGGTGTCAAGGAAAACAGAGTGAAGAGGTCATCAGAGCTGAACATGTGTGCTAGGAATGTAGCTTTAGTCTGATGCTGCGTTTTGCTAAATTCTTTCTCCTCGAAAGAGGTCTTGATTCTTCTGTTGTTTAATTGTGAGATATACAAAAAAATCTTAAAAGGATTGGTCCTCAGAAAGACTTTTCCATAAGGGTAGCTTCTGGGGTCACATCTGTTTTGTTGTCTGTATGTGCCCTGGTGCTTTCTCGCTCCTCCAGGAAGCTCCGGAACCCACTGGCCAAAATCAACCACACTCAGCAGAGGCAGAAATTTGCTGACAGGGTGGTAAATGCCTTGGAAAAAGCTTTGATCAGAACGTACTAATCTGGACATGGGATGAACCGATCTTCAGATTCAAAGCTAGAGGAAAACAGACTTCCTAAATTCTATTGTTTCAGAGCCTATTCTGACAGAATTGCTTAAATAAATGCAAAGTAAATACAAAGTGGTTTCTTATATTTAAATTGAATTGTTTTCTATTTTTGTAATGATATCAAGCCAAGATGTTAGTTGTGGACTACAGCAGAGGCAGTAATTACTATTAGACTAAAGCACTTCTGTTTGTTTTTCTGAGCTCTGTTTTGGACAGCTAATATAAGGCTCTTCTCATATGATACAGTAGTCAGGGGAGCGGTACCATTTTTTGTCAGACTGGCTAAAGTTTTGGTCACACTGAAAACGTAGGCAAGAGTGCCTGCCTATACGGTGAGTAATGGTATAATAATTTACTTTTACAATGAGGCGTCAGTGACAATTCTTCATTGCCTTTAAATAATATCTATTATTTTCCGTAGGCATGACAGAGATGGTACGCAAAATTACACTGAGTCGGGCAGTGCGAACAATGCAGTATCTATTTCCTCTTGAATATAACTTCTATCCGCGATCTTGGATTCTGCCAGATGAATCTTCCTTCTTTGAGAAAGAGGTAGAATACTTTTACTCTCAGAATAATATAATTTGTTACATATGGTGGTCATGTCATTCCTTAATTTTTTTTCCATTTCTACCTGATCGTTAAAAATCACACTTACATAGGTGCTGTGGATGGCATTGTTTTACATTTGCCTGAGATCAGAAATAGTGTGGATGAACTGCTTTTTTTTTTCCCTAGAATAAATTTAAAATAATTGAACATCTTTGCAATACCAGAAGAAATGTTTTAAAATTAAGCACAATAGAAACATAAATTCTTTCCCCTCATACCCTACTGAGTTTAAGGGGACTGAGTATTGGGAATCTAATACTGTAGTTTGTGGAAGATGTTACCTCCTCAGGTTCGTTACCACTGAAGTCTTGTTAGTCCATCCTTCCTGTTTTATCTGAATCCTTCAGAACAGTTTTCTGTTGCGTGTTGTTTTAAATATATAAACATTTTTCTGCATAATTGTTTGAGTGTCCTGTCAGACTGTTACTTTGTTTAAATATTAAAAATGTAACAACATGCCATTCTTTTTTCAGCTGGTGTTCAGTTCTGTTATTGCAAATATTTTTAAAATATTGTATGTGTTTGTTTTAACCCTGTCTGACTCGCCCAGTGCATTCTTGTATTCTACAGTATCCTCTGCTTGGAAAAGTGAGCAGGAAAAGGTATGGACTTTATTAGACTTCTATACTGTATGTTACTTTTTAGATAACTATCATTTCCACAATCCAGTTAAATCCATTATCATCTTTTAATATATACTCTGCAAGTATGCTGGGCCGCTGCCATGACACTGCTAATAACAGTAAAAATGAACACAATTCCAATAGTATTTCAGGTTTGTTACTGAAAATGCAAGACCACTTTGTAAAAGTCTAAGTTATGCAATCAATTTAGGTGTGACAGGTGAATAAGTAAAAATAACGTGAAAGTAAGCTTTCAAATTGATGCACTGGGGTTCTCGCTGTGATTCTTTTGGGAATTGTTCTTGTCTCAGTTACAAGGCACTGATTAAACTGAGCAGCGCGTGGAGATGTGCACAGTACCCCACGGTGTCAGCAGGTGGCACTGTAAATAAATATTTGGGGGAAGAGGATTTGGGTTTTGTTCCAAGAATAACAGATGTCCAGTAACACATTCTTCAGAATTTCCTTTGCATATGTTCTTCCATCTGTGTTTGAGAAAAGCACAGTTCTTGTTATAAAACACTATATTTTATGTTGTAAAAGTTTATATTCTACTTAACAGAAGTTTGTAATGTAACCCCTCCAAAACAAGAAAAAACACAAAACAAAAAATCCCAAATCCACTATGAACCCTAACTGATTCAGAACTCTTTTCACTTGGAGTTCTCTGATCTCTCAGTAGGAGCTTTCCAGTCTTTTCTGCTCTTTATGTGTGCATGCATTTTTTTTGTTTGTTTGCTTTACTATTGAGGAGCCTTTATGTTGTTGAAAATGTCATCTCTCAAAGACTGAATTTTTCGTTTATTCGCAAACAGCTTGAGCGGTGCCTGCATTTTAGACATACCCGTATAAAAACTGGCATACGCTTGAATTTGTGATTGCCATATGGGCATTTACTTGAACAGAAGATGACTTAACCATCTCAGGTACTTCTGGAAGTGAGACTGTATTGTCATGAACTTCAGCAACTAAGTAGACAAGTCATGTTGAAACCTGTGCTGCTGTGGCTTCAATATTATTGGTATTCAAGCCCATTATAGTAAAGTTAATTACCAAATGTCACAATTTCTGTTGCAGCATAGGTACAAGTTAGACAGGAGAAGATAATTTGGTGCCATTTATAGTACTGAATTTTATCTCCAAGGGCTGGACTGAGAAATTAATGCCTATGAGCCTTTGTATTAGAAATGATTACTAAAGGAAGAAATTCATTGAGAATTTCAATCTTGCTACCTCTTCCTGAGGCACTCCAACATATCCAAACAGCTTTCCTCAAATACTCCTACTATGCCTCAGTTATATCCTGAGGCTAATGAATTTTTATCATACATATGTAGTAATAGCTTAATCGATTGCCACCAGTTTTCTGCTGTTCCCACTTTCCCACACACATAACCCCAGGTGGAAAATGGCATGACAATCTAATAATTAATCTTGCATGCTATAAAAGCCATTAATCAATGAGAGCTGCCTTTTTTACAGTTGGATGTAGATTTGGTTCATACTGGGAAACACCAACAAAATGATAGTTCCCTTAGCAGCATTCATATTAAACTGAAATAATGTTTGTTTTTTTAACAATAATTTTAAAGTTTTAATCAGTAAGTATGTGTTTATTTTAATTATTTACCTATTTTTGTTTCATCAAGCCTTGTTTACTAACATGTCACCATATCAGAAGATGAGATACAGATAAATTTATCGGGGGCTGTGGCTACTTCACTCATTGTTAGAAAAGAATCTGCTGGAATCTCAGCACTCATAAGAATTTGTTCCTAATAGGAAACTCTAGTTTCTAAAATGTAATCAGCTTGGGATTCAAACCAGGACCTTGGTTACTCTCGTGTTGCCTCCTGCATACTGTCTGTGAGGATGATGAGTAGGCCTACTGTGATTAATTTTTAATAAGAATCTAATTTGGGCAGTCTCATTTCCAGTGCAGCATATTTTTGGTGGTTTAACGCGATTTTCAGTTATTGGACACCTCTTAGACTTATTATAGGCTTAAATATTCTGGCCTGTATGCTGTCACATCTTATAGCCCATTTTATATGTTTTATCATTTTAACATATTCATTCAACCAGTGTTGTACTCATTGAAGATAAACCTGCAGTTGGACCAGGTTTACATTCCATCAGGCATTATACTCTCCCTCACTGCTGACTGTAAATAGTTAACATTAAAGATAATGAGTCAGCTGAGTTTGTCATTTTGCCATGCGTCTCAGTGCTATTTTGTTTGGAACCATGTCTGCATCAAATGTCACAAGTATTGTAATTAAACAAAAAAAAAACCCTCCAAACTGAAGCATTTTGCATCTCCCTCCAGTTAGTCTGCATTGAAATGTTACATTCTGGGCTGTCTCTGTAGTAAACACGTATCTTGTTCTGAACTGAAATAACAGTCAATGACTGTTTCAAAATGCAATATTTCAAAAGCAGATTGCCATTGCATCTGCAACAATAGTCCCCAGAAAGCATTATCGTTCTCAAAAAAGTGCTGCTGTAGCAAAGCAAAAGTCGCCTGAGGCAAGAAGAGCAGAAATGGGGAGCAGGAGGCAGATTGTCCTTATTCTGTTAAGGGAGAGAGAGTCTTTATTACTTTCTGCCCTATTAGACCCCGATTGGCACTATGTACAGAGGACTAGGATTGTAGTACAGCATTTTTAGTAGTGGGTATTTAAGATTAATCAAATACTCACTGGAATGCTAGCATTAACTAGAAAGAATCCTCTAGTATGCACTGTAATATCCTTTAAGGGGAGGATTATTACAAGGGGATAAAATACTGCTTTCCTTATTTGCACATCTAGGGCCACTGATCTAATTGGGCTTATTTATCCATACACTGTTTATGTAAGCCTAATCTCCATTGTGTTGTTTTGCTCTTTCAAGTGACCTATTTTGATGAAGGATCTTTCATTGCATTAGTGTGATTACTTGTCCATGAGAAAAATCCTAATCTAAATAATTAAACTTGTATTTAAGCTGTAGTTAGTGGGAAGGTTTTTAATAATGTGATTCTCAATAAAATAAATAATTGGATAGAATATAACCAAAAGTACTTTTGGTCCTTGGAAATGTCAGAGGGGAACTAAAGCGTGGATTGGTTGCTTAGCATAGTCACAGAAAAGAGAGTTGTGTCCGAAAATCATGATTATGTTAGTGGTAGCTTCTTCCCGTTATGTTAGTGGTAGCTTCTTCCCGTGTTCCAGTTCTTCATTCTGCAGCGCCAGGGCTCACTGTGGCAATTGGTTGTTTTTCCTTTGTTAGTTCTTGTCCTCGGGCATCAGTCAATCCCCAGTTTTTGCCAGGGAGAGGCAGGCTCGTGGGGGAGACGATGGCAGCAGCTTCTTCCAGCAGGCCTGAGCTGGGAACGGGCTCTGCAGGGCACTTCTAGCGTCTGGGAATGAGCAAATGTAAGCCAAGGATTGTCTGTACTCAGAATATCTGTGGTATTTCAATATATTAATGTGACCGTTCCATTTAGTAGGAAAATTGAAGTATTTTGCCTTTCCAGATCTCATGAGCAGCTGATAAAGTTGCCAGGCTGGATCCTGCACTTTTTTAGCTGCATCCTATGTTGGGGATGCCTTGCCTTGCCTGGGTGCTACTATGAGTTTCATGAACTACAGTCTATCATTGTCTGTTCATGAAAATGTGGATTTTATAGCTGCGTTTTGAAATTTACAATTTGTGCTCTAACAGTTTCTTTCCTCACAAATATCTGTGAATGCAGTGGTGCTGGATTCAACCTCATGGATGGTGCTGGACTCATATCCTACTTTCTGTGTGAGGATGAAGACACCTCTCTATTACACACTTTGTGTTTCAGCAAATAGGTTGCATCTGGAATTCTGTAGGATATTTAGGTTCTGCCAAACCAGGGATATTCCCCCTACTCGGTTTTCATTTCTATTTGAGGTAAATCAATTCCCTTATTCACTTCAAGAATCAAAGGCACAATTTTGAAAAACTCAGGATGAGGAGACAAGCTTTATACCATATTCCTAGATATCTACAAAGCACTGAGAGAACTGGTACAAGTATCAACATTCAGGTGGCTGTAAACAATACAAAAATAGGCAGTTTAGTTCTCCATCAATACTCTAACAAAAATTAAAGCTGACTTTAGTAAACAGAGATGTTTCATAGCAAGGTGCTACAAACAAGAGAATGAAGTCAATTCTAAAAAGTACTGGTGTGCTAGATTTTGTGGGGGCTTTATCACACTATTTCTCTGGCTTGCTGTTTATTTGTATGCTCAGAGAATGTGAATAGGTGTCAGAATATCTCACCTCCTAGTTTCCTTTATGGGGGGACATCTCCCTTTACTGCATACATATAAGTCCAGTTGTCAGTGTGTCTGTGGACAATATGTTTCCTGAAATCATTCCACTAATGCCATTTTTTAGCTGTCAAGTAAGTTTGACATAATCTTCAAGAAATCCACAAACCAAAAGCATTTTTCCCGAGAGAAATACAGCGACTTTTCTAAGCCCTGTTAGAAGCATCGTGCCTGGGCTGGTGTTGGTGCTGGCTGCGTGGCCGCTCGCTCGCGGGCGCGCGCTGCGTCCCGTGGAGCCGCAGCGCCCGCAAAGGCAACGTTGCGCTAGCCCTTAACTCGTAGGAGGCACATTTTGTGTTTCCTTCTCCCACTATTGTTTGATTTATACCTCAATAACTAAACTAATTTCCTTAGATTAATGGCTACTTTTGCTTGTAGTTGTTCGAAACACAGCACAAAAGTTTAGCTTTACAATTTCATATACGTTAGTGAGTAATATAATGGACCTCATGAAGTATATACTGTAAATTGTTACTAAAATTAAAAAGAATTTCCTGGTACCATTTATGCAAAGGCTTGTTGTATAGAAAATACTTTTATTGGCACTGGTAACTCCCTACTCATGCTTTTTTGTTGTTGTTGTTGGGTTTGTGCTTGATGACACTGTTTATATTCTACCTTTTTCGCACGGTGTTTATTACTATAGTGATGTGATCATATTGTTTTTATTATTTTTGCTTGTGAATGCAATTTGTTAGTTTTCTTTCTGTCTTCCCCACTTTTAGTGTTCTTCAGCATAATTCTTCTCTTCCTTGTAGATTCGTATGATGAAAGACAGGGATCCATCCTGGAAGCCCACTTTTATTGTAAAACCTGATGGAGGTTGCCAGGGGGATGGAATCTACCTCATTAAAGACCCTAGTGACATCAGACTGACAGGAGGCCTACAGAGCAGGCCAGCTGTGGTCCAGGAATATATTTGCAAACCACTGCTTGTTGACAAACTGAAATTTGATATTCGTCTGTATGTCTTACTGAAATCTTTAGAACCCTTAGAGATTTATATAGCCAAAGATGGACTTTCTAGATTTTGTACAGAACCCTATCAAGAACCCACTCTCAAAAACTTGCACCAGGTTTTTATGCACTTAACCAACTATTCATTAAATATTCATAGTGGGAACTTCATCCATTCTGACAATGCAAACACTGGCAGCAAGAGGACTTTTTCAAGCATTCTGTGCAGACTGTCTTCCAAAGGAGTCGATGTCAAAAAAGTGTGGTCAGATATAATTTCACTGGTGATTAAAACAATTATTGCCCTAACACCAGAACTAAAAGTTTACTATCAGTCTGACATACCATCAGGAAAGCCTGGGCCAACTTGCTTTCAGGTGGGTTGGAATTTTTGCTAACAATGTTATTTATATTTTATATGTATGGATTAATTTTATGGATATTTCATTCCTTTTCTACATTTTTTTTTAACTGATTTTGTTCATCAGTGAAGGAAGCAGGGGGAGAGGTGAATAGCAGTTGTAAACTGGCCAGCGCCCTTTCGAGTGGACTCACAGCTTAACTTCTCTGCACCCAAGTTTTAGCTTAGAGATCACTGTCAGCCAGTGTTACTGCTGGCCATAAACAGACAGAGAATTTTCAATAAGTATCAACTATTACCAGCAATATTCTCCCCAGCTTCTAGATGTTTATAATTGAAGCGTTGCAGCTTCATAATGCAGCTCTGATGGTGGTAATTTTAAGGCCTCATTATTGTAGGTGCTAAGATTCCATGTTGATAGATGAAGTATGTAGAAATGAAGGTACCGTGGAAGTAGATACTGTGCTAAAGAAAAATGGCTTCAGTAATTATTCAGCAGTACTTCACAGTTCTTAGTTATTTCTCTTCTCCCTCTCAAAAGGAACATGGTTTAGCAGATGTGGTGTTGAAGGCTTTACGGTTGGATTCGGTCTTGAAGGTCTTTTCCAACCATAATGCTGCTGTGCTTTTATGATTCTTTTGAGGAAACACTTTGGTGCAAATAACATTGAACTCTTCATTTCCTCAGTTGGGATTGGAGAATGTTCCCACAGATAGAGGAAAGGATGTTGTTGGAAAGGAAAGCAGAAAAGTTATGCTCTCTAAAGTAATAGTAGTATAAGTAGAATAAAAGTAACATATTGCTTTCTATGCACAGATTTTAGGGTTTGACATTCTCCTGATGAAAAACTTGAAGCCTATGTTACTTGAAGTAAATGCAAACCCCAGCATGAGAATAGAACATGAAAAAGAGGTAAGACCTTTCAAATAGCAATGATATTGGAATGAAATTGTTTAGGGTTGCTTTTTCTGGTCTCCTTCCTTTTTTGAAAGATGAAAGCTGTCTGCTAATATACAATATCCAAGGTTCTCTGCAGTTTTCTGCTTTGAAATCATTGCTAATCTTATGCCCTTGAAATATGACTTATTGGACTTTTGAAAGCTCTCCATCTTCTTTGCCATAAATACGTTTATTCATTGTTCCCTGCAGTTGACTTAACTGTATTTCGGCAGTGGTAGTAATTTTTTTCATGTTTGTATACATAATGGTAACAGTAGTAACTTTTTTTTTTTAAATTGCAATTTAGCAAAGACCAAAATCAATGTAATATCATATTGAAAATGTTACAGTATCTACTTATTCTTTAAGAAGTATTCTGCAATCTGTCATTATGTAATTAAAATATACAGGGTATGAATAACGTTTGAGAAGATGTAGAATAAATAATCATTTCTACCCTGAATAATTGTATTCTTTGATAACTTAAAGCTGTCTCCTGGGGTGTTTGAAAATGTCCCAAGCCCTGTAGATGAAGAAGTGAAAGTAGCTGTTATCAGAGATACCCTTCGTCTAGTGGACCCTCAGAAACAAAAGAAAAAAGATGTCCAGTAAGTGTATTGACTTTTTTTTTCCTCTTTTCTTTTTTGATTAGTCAGTGAGAAGATAAACCATTGGGCTTCACAGCAAGGATGGGTCAGTGGCACAGCTTGCTTTTTTTTTTTTTTTTCCAGGGTGATCTTGTTTAGTTAGCATCTTGTTACTGAGTATCTTCACATCATCATAAGATGATCAGTAATCATAACTGTTACATTTATGTTTATATAGTTGTGGGTTTTTTTGTTTGTTTTTTTTTTTTTTTACACTGGTTCTTTACTTTTCTGTACTGATACATAAGTGCTCAGATGTGACAACTACCTTCCATTCAGCTCAGATTTACCCTTTCTATTTCCAAATACTTTTCCTTGGGCTTATGCAGGTATGCCTCTCTTTGGAGTTAAGTCTTCAACTGAAAAGTTTCCTAAAGAATAATCTTGCTGGAACTCCAATTACATGATGTTTCAGGGGATTTCAGAGGATTTCCATTAGTTGTAACATGTGCTTCGATATTCCTTGTCCAAAGGCTCCTCCCATAATTAGAGAAGTGCATCTTTATGTTTGCAGTACAAATGTAGTAACTAACTGTCTGATTACAGAAAACTGAAGAGTTGTACATCCAACCATTGTAATACTTTTGCTATTCCAATTCCAACTGTCATATTAATGTAGAAGAGTAACTCTTTCAGATTTTTTTTTGACAACTAACCAGGCAGTTAACATTGCAGACTTTATTTTTGATGCTAAGTTTTAGATGAAACTTAACAATAACACTGAATACACAGGAGAAAAGCTGAGACATTCGAGCTGTATCTCAGGTAAATATTCTGCTGTGGGGGCAGATTCGATTTCCCTCTAATTATCTACCAGATTAAAATAAATGAAGCATCTAAATGAAAGTGAGTTTTAGAAGTCATCCCAAAGCACTTCATTATCAGGAAGGATTAATAGCTCAGAAATATTTGGTAGCTTAATTTTTCTTCATCTTTATGGTTTTTTTTTTTTTTTTAATATCCCTTCTTTTCATGTGATACGTAACATTGAAATGTAAGTTGTGCTGCATCACAGCAGTGCAGATTATTATGCTGTACTTATCTTTTTGTTTTCCAACCTTTCATTCTTTACACCTACTAATCACTGACAATTATCTTGGCCATGCCAATAATTACTCATTGGAAATCTGGAGCAAAACAGGTTCAAGTGAACATATTTAAATGTATCTAGTGGTTATTGTTCTGCAGTATGTACTGATCTTGTCTTTGTTTATGGAATTAGTCTGGGTCACTTCAATACTGAGGCTTCTGTTTAATATTTTCTGCATGTTTAAATATAAAGTGAAATAGATGTTAGGGTTTTGTATCACTGTTTAATAGAGGAAATTTCTGCAGTTTTAGAGATGAGGGAAGGCCTTGTAATGCAGAGAACAGAAGAAACCCTACTGCTTTTGTCATTACTGTTGACTGAGTGAAGAGGCTAGTGATGGCCAAGAAACTTGATTTCTGTTCTGAATATCTGTCACCGCTAATTTCAGAATTATAGTGGTGGTTTTTCTCCAGTTTACTTTTTGTCAGCTATTGTAGGTCTCTTGAGCTGAATTTATGATCTAGTGAGGACCTTCAGTACGAGATTAGCCAGATGGTCATTATATCATCATGAGGGAGTTTCCGCTTTGAGTGAGACATCTAATGTAAAAGCAGGCGGGGAGAGGGGGGAGGGATGTACTTTGGTTGTCCTTAACATGTGCAGAGCATCGCTTGGAGCAGAGGTGGCACATGCCCCTTCTCGTGACCGGGCCAGGTCACGGTCCGTTTCTATCCAACGTGCTGCCGGGCCAGGAGTGCCGGGAAGGCTGCACGCCCCGGAGAGCAGCCGCTCTGGGGCAGCGCGGGCTGGACCGTGCTTCAAATTAAAGCTTTCTGTGATTAAATTTGCTCTGGATTTGCTTCTTGCAGCTGAGATGCTGTTCCCAGCCTATCCAAAGTGGGATAAGTGACTCGATCTAAAGCTTTGCACAATTAAAGGAACGGTCTAATGACACCAAGCAGCATTTGAAGTACATCAACATTTTGTATGTAAACAGCAGCTTAATTAAGATAATCACTGATGCAAATCATTGTTTATATTGTGCCCTCAACAGAAACTCCATTTTAAAAGGCTTCCCAAACTTTTACATTTTTGTGTCTAACTTTTAATCTCTGTAGTACTAAAACTTTTTAATTTCACTGTTTAAAGATTTGATTGCGTAATTGTAAACAATTTATTCTTTAAATGATATTTGATTTGAGCCACTAAAAGGAGTCTGAGACTGTTATGCAAATATTCTACATTCCCACTAGATATTGGATATGAGCTATTTGACTGGTGGTATAACCGAAAGTCGTGTGTATCATTGAGAGGGGGTCTGCTCTAAATGTTTTAGAAATATAATTTGTAGCATCTCATCAATGTTAATGATTGCTAACCAGTCCTGACAAAAATATTTATGTCCTAGTTTATTAACACTGATTAATTCAGCAATAAGAGAAATCTTTATATTGGTGCTATTATTAATTTGTGTTCCAGTATGACCACTTGGATTTATGTGCACAGGTTCTTATATATCTCAAGAAACAGAATATGGCATGTTTGTTATTTTTAAAAATCTGAGTGGTTCACAAAATAAATTTGTTTTTCGCTTGCTAGAAATGAAGATGCAGACCCCTAAGTGATGCAATGACTCTTATTCAGCACTGAAATAGCCATTGTCAGAAGAAAGAATTGAAGCACTTTGGGAACCAAGCGTAATTAAAGCTATGGCTGTTTTAAAAATAATCAATTCATTGTGCCTGCAAAAAATAGTGTTTTATTTATTTATTACCTGTTGTGATATTTCTCTTCCATTGCTGCTTTATCTTCTGGATTTTTATTCTCTGTACATATCCCTTCATGCTTTTCTGTTTGGAATTGCACCGTGAAATTTATTTTTGTTCTGATTCTTCTTTTCTTTTTCTTTTTTCAAATGTTTTATTTGCACTGCATTAGACCCATTGTCTTTCCTATTTCTGTTTGTTTTATTCCTTCATTGGGCAATCTGCCAACTTCAGGATCAATATTGTCTGCCACTTTAGCCCACATGACTCTTTCAGACAGGTGGAGAAGTCTTTTAAGGGTGATGTTTGTCAATGTTGCTTCAGTTCAGATTAGTGAAACAGTACTTCAGTTTTCTCTAAGTTGCAGAGTATTTACTACTATTTTTCATTCTGCCTCAATGACTCTGTCCACAGTTTTGTGAAGAAAATACCACAGGTGCCGTGTTCTTTGTTCTCTGCTCCTGCTTTTCCAGTTTTTTGTTTCCTTCATCCTTGAGAGCTTTTTAACGTTTCCTCCCTTGATTAGGACCAGCCTTGTTGAACTCCCATGAACCAATATGCGAATTGTTGCCCTGTGAAATGAAGGGAAGGATCTGGTAGTGCTTGACTAGCAGAACACTCTCACAGTGGATTTTAAGAGCCACTTAAAGGGCTGCTCCACAAGAGTGATTTACTGCAACAACAGCAAATATCATATTAAGTCCAGAAAGCAGCAGATAACCTGAATGTGCTGCAGTAGCAATTCTAACGTTGACCATGAAATCTGCTGATAGAAGATCTCATCTTTCAGTTTATAAGTGTCCTTATTTCACTTGTAACCTGAAATGTTTTAATTGACTATAAAAAAGTATAGCTTAAATATACATAAGCACTGACAATGTCTGTTCAAAAATAGCTGAAACTATATCCCTAGAATAGTTGCATTAAAAGTTCAGTAAATTCATTCATTACCAGTCTCATTTGGGATGTTATAATTTAAATGGATTTTTGTTAAAGTTGTTTGCTGATGTGATTTTCATTTTTGTTCTAATTCTTACAGCTTTTTGCCAATAAAATTGAGAACTCATGAAATATCTTTGGAATTCACACAGTACTACCAAACTCCTTGTTTGGCAACAGGTTATTTTATAGTTATTCCCGCCCTAACAGCATTTTTTTCAGTGGTGAAAGTTATTCATTGTCCAGGTTTGCAGTTGTGTTGTGTTGGTCTACCCATACATTGCGCAACACTAGTGTTTCTAGGGTCAAGATTCTATTCTAACTTCCACATAGAGTGAATTCAGCCTTATTTTGAATCTGTTGAAATGACCCAATATTTAGGGCAAGCTGGAAGTGGTAAGAATATCCTATGGAAGAAAGCTGATGACAGGCCTGGTTCATTTAAAAATTTTAATGGTCGAGAATTGATAGGAGTTGCAGAATTTTGAAAGGTTTAGTTTTCAGCACTGTGAAATTAATTGGTTAAAAAATGGAGCATGCTTTTGCAGTAATTGGTGTGCTGCAGTGCCCCTAGCTCTGCTGTTAACCTTAGTCTGTTTTTATGTTATCAAACTGCGAATGGGGACTGGTTTGTCCAATTAGACTTGAATCATAATGTTTTGAGGTGCAGCTAATCTAATTACACTTTTAATGACATCTGTTTTCTTGCTTTTTGGTCTTTAAAATTGCAAGTTCAAAATAGAAAGAGGTTTGGAAATAAGTAAAATAATGTGATCTGTCAAGAATTTTTCCATAAAATCTGAGTTTTCCAAATATTCTGATATACTGGAACACACTATAGCAATTACATTTCCTCGGTGCTCTCACCATGTTAGGTTTTCAAGCTGATCGCCAGGATCAGAGGGGGCTGGCTTGGCTAATGCAGCAGAGAAGTCTTTTGCAGCACGGAGGGCTCCTTGTTTGCAGCCCCCGAGCCTGACGTGGCTGCAGCCGCGACGGGTCCGTGTTTGTGCTGAGCAAGGTCTGTAGTTGCAACGCCCGTCAAGCCGCTCCGCTTGTTCCTGGCTCCTCTGTCTCCATCGTCCCAGCTGCCGTCCAGCTGTGAAGCCAGAGCAGTTTGGCAGAGTGGGAGCTCTTGAGTTTAAAAACCATCCTGTGGTTAAAGCTGAGCACGATGTATTTATTCCTGGAGAAATCCACTGAAGAGGGTGCTATGGAGGGAGTGCTGCTTGGCATGCCAGCTTTCTTGAGAGCAGATTGCTCAGCAGCACTGTGGATAAGGAAGGGACTGTCTTATGAAACTGATTTAATTGAAAACTAATTCTTCCCCACATACGAGGAAAAAATGTTGATTCTTTGTCTTCCCTACACATTCTGCAAGTGCCATCGCAACTCTTCCTCTTCCAGAACGTGTTAATCACAGCCTGTCTAGTGTGAAGAAGAGGGGTAAAATGAGCAGTTGTTCTGTGATTTAAGGGACCTACTTAATTCTGTTAAATACGTTTTGAAGAGATAATGCTGTGTCTTTTTTTGAGAGGAGTGGGGGTTGCTATAATTTCTGCTTTAGTTTTTGATACAAGAAAACTGTTTGGTTTTGAAGTTAATAACCCTTTTTTTTGTCCACTCCTATCTTTAAGCAGGGGGCAGTGGCAGCATCTGCTTGCCTCATCTGTCCAAGTGGGCTCACTTAAGTTTGCATTTTCACATAAGAAAGGTGATCAGTGCTAAGCTTGAGTGCAAATTATATTTTCCTGACACTTCAATATGCTAATCATTTGAGCTAGAGCTCCTGCTATCAGCAAAATAATCTTCACCTCTCCCTACCCTGTAACTTGCTAGCATAAACTATTTTTAGGTGATATTTTGGCTTACTGAAGGAATAGTGATTCAACTGCACTCTTTAGTAGGTGACTTCTGCATATAGCATGATTTCTGTTAGCCACGTCCAGTAAAATACTTTCTGAATGAAATCTGATCTTCGGAATCTTGGTTAATTGCCTTGTATAAAATTATGTATGTGTAAATATTATTTTGCCTTTTTCTTTCTTGACAGTAAAATACATGTCCAAGTTTACTGCAAAGGTAAATTGCAGTGTATATATAGTATGTGTTAGTGTGTATGTAGATACAGCATGTTTATATGTATTTCTATATAGTGTAAAGAATATGTTAGCTGTTTCCCTGCCATGGTTAAAATCTGCAGCTAAGGCTACTACCAACTGTGATAGTTTTGGTTGCATGAAGTCAGGAGGCTGCAACAATCTGGTAGAGCCTTTTGGACCTTTTGTCTTAGTTTCCAATTATATCTTAAATTCTCCATGTGACTGCTCACAGTTCCTCCTCTTTCCCAGAATGTATCTTTCCTCTGGGAAAAGTGTTAATATATTATCCTCTGCCCCTCCTCCTGCCAAAAAGCTGGCAAGCAAGAATAGATGGAGAATGTGCAATAAAGGAAAAATTGAGATTATTGCCATGATTTTGCAGGAACTTTGTTATTCTTATCAGCTTCAGGCCATCAGAAAGTTACTTGTTCTCAGATACTGCATATAATGAGTATGAATATTAGATCATAACCATCCCTGAGAACTGTTTGCTTCTTCCCCTATTTATACTTGTGTAATAATGGCAGAGGAGTGCAAAGCAGGTCTTTAAGGGACAGCAAAATTAAGTGCTTGGGATTTTGGCTTGACTTAAGCAAAGGCATTGAGTAGAAAAATAACATTTTCCCTCCTAGAGATATCCTTCAGGTGTCAATTCTGCAGTATCCTGGGTTTATTACATCAATCACAAGCAGCTTAAGGCTTCCAAAAACATAGTCGCAGACAGATGTTGAGCCTGTCTAGGGATTAGAAATATCCTCTTCCATTAAGTATAAATTAACTTAATCACCAGGTATGAAAGATAAGCAGCATAAACATCATTCCCTGAAGCTTTCATTAAAATTAAAATTCTATTTAAAACTAGGCTCATATTTTCCATGACTTGATCCCCCTTCAAAGAGATTATATCTGCTATAAATTTTTACAGTGACAGAGTGACAGAAATTAATGTATTGGGGGCAGCGATGTTCTCTATAATTTAACTTCTGCTCCTAGTCGTCTTTTAGGAAGAGAGTTGATTGGCTTATTTTGTGAGTAATAATTGGTCTCCAGTCTCTGGAAAATATCGCAAGCAACAAAACTGCCTAGCACCCAGACAGCACAATGACATGGAAGCATCAAGCCCCATGACTTGCAGTGGTGCAATTGTCAGCAGTGTTATTTTGTGTATGTAGTGTTCCCCTACTCTAATAGGAGGATTAGCACTGATAAAATGCAATTGCAGGCTAGCTCTCTACTCCGCTGGATTTTCAGGGTAAAGCTCCTTTTCTGCCCTAGCATAAGCATGTGGCTGCTTTCTAAGAATAATTTTCATAGGAAGAGGTACCATGGAGTTTGTTTTTTTTTCCTGTTCTGCTCTGGCACTGGTATCTAGTTTAATATTGGTCTAAATGTTGTATTAAGCCTTACAACTGTTCTGTGTTTGTTGTATCCTGTGTTACCACCTTTAAGGCATACATTCCTGTATGAGAAATAACAATGAGAAATAATAGGGCATAAAGGTACCTTAAAAGCAAATACTGAACACAGGCAAATCTATTAGGAATAAGAAAATCTACTTCCATAAAAAGATGAAGTTGGGGATCATATTTAATGACCTTTGTTCTATAACTGTTTTTTGCCACAGTGGGACAAAGTCCTTTGATGCAGGTTTTGCATTGCTTATGCATTATTTCATCAGAGTAATGCAATATTTTCTGCAGTATTCAAATATATGACAGGTAGTAGCATAAGCTTTCACTGCTGCTGTTATGTTAGAAGTAATAAGTCTTTAGCTATTACTGATATTCTTAAAATTATAAAGTTAGAAATAAAAAGCCTCAATAATTAGGAAATAACTCTTTTTTTCAGTGCACTGTGTTTGAGAATCCTCAGGTGCCTTTCTTGATTTTAATGATTTAAGCTCTGTATGAGGAGTGCTGCAGAACAAGGAGAGGCCAAGCTGCTGCTGCGGGGCCGGCTGGAAGGGGAGAGTTGGCCAAGCCCGGCTCGCCCACAGCGGCGCTGGCCAACACCTAGTGAGGGGTATCTGCTTTGGACCTGTTTAATGGACTGAGCTGCAGCGGGAAATCCCAAGAGAATTACCTTAGCCTGAGTTAGTTCTGAGTTTTGATCTGCATAATGGATTTGTTGGAAATCTAACCATTTCTTTTCCTGCATGTGTCTTCTTAAAACACCTGAAAAATACTCTGTCCGCTCTGGAAGATGCTAAGCTCACAAGCTCCTAAATTGTCCAGGAAAGGTCTAGGAGAGTCAATTCCTCACTGGTAATTATTGGTATTATTGTCACCCACCACTTCGTGTCCTTTGTGTGGAGCAAGCCAGGTTTTTAGCTTTTGCATCTTGGAAATACTCATTAACAATGTGTTAAGAAGGCAAACTTTCTCAGGCTTGTTTTCCTTCAACAGCTATTTAATTTTTTATGAGAGAAATATTTACTTTTATAATAAATCCACCCCATGTGAAGAGGCAGTGAAACATCCCTGTCACAAAGGGGACTGAGTGTGTGTGGATCTTACAGAGTGTGATACATGGTAAACAAGCAATACTCGTGGGACAGCAAATGGAAAGCCTGGAAGGAGCAGATACTGCACGAGAGCTGCTTTGAATGTTGATGATAGACTGCAGGGGTTTCAGTTCAACTTTTTAAATAGTCTGATAAATTGTTTTGTTGTTATTAAGAAGTCAGCAAGGCCATGGAGTATACTTCGAATTTGTCTGTGGGCTCATGTAAAATGTATTTGTTTGCTCCTTCTGAGAAGCAAACTCAGCTGCTCTGTCCTTGACCCCACAAGTACAGATGACTTGTGCTGTCAGAGTGCCTTGCCCAAGGCGCCAGCCAAGGTAGACCCACACTCACAATGTGCTTACAATCCAAGTGATGTAATTTGACTGCTTTATTTCTCTAATTGAGACACGGATTCTTCTTTTTTGAACAGATGACAACTCTAATTCTGTTCAGTACTCTTCCCATCTCCAAGAGACAGGAAATCCACTCCATTTTCCAAATGCATTTTGTATGATTTGTAGTTGACTGTCAGCCATGCCGCAGTTCTTGATCCTTATCTTTAATGTGATTGATTCTCTTTTTGAAACAAGGACTCTTTACTGTTGTATTTTGACTGTCACAGGGTATTCTCAAAGTGTTGAATGAGCTGTGTAATAGTAGTAATGTTTCTAGCATAACTGCAAAAATTATTCTTCAGTGTTTAATATATTAATATTTTTATCTCTGTATAAGATTTTTTTTTAATTACTATTTTGAAAGGAAGAAATTCTAGTGCTGTTTAAATTTGCTATTTTGCCAGGGCGTAAATAGGGAATAAATATTCACTATTTCTTCAAATGAGACTAGCAAACGGCTATTTCAAAACAAAATGTCACAAAATATAGTCAAACTGTGACACTTCTTGCTATGGCGTACTGTGAATGCTCTAAGTCTCTGTATGTTAACAGAAGTAATAGGGTTAATTAATAAAAGACAATCCATGAATGACTGTTACAGCCCCAGCAGTGGATTTACAGAGCTGCTTCCCAAACAATTTACCTCTGTGCCTGCACGCAAACACCATAATAGCGACTTACCCATTCTGGGGGGAGGTCCATATGCTCTGCTGGTGAATGGGAGGATAGATTTGTCATGCAAAATCTTCTGTGTTCTTGACTGTGTTAACATACTCCTTGCTTTGAGAATAGAGACTCAGCTGAGGGAATAATTATAGCTTCAGTATCCAGAACATAATATTTTCTTTTCTTAGGTAAGCAGCTGTCAGCTGATACAAAAATTGCTTAATACTACTTCTAGCAATGCCCTAAACATTAAATATACCAAGCAACCATTCGTGTATTAATATCACAGTTCTTACCCAGTTTTACTCCCAACTTGACAGCTGAAATTTATATACAAGTATACAAAATGTTGTGATTGCTGAAGCCGTTAATTAATAGTGGCAAATTTGTTTGTCCCTTAGCAGCTTGTATTTGCATAAAGATTAAGGCTAGTCTGAAAGAAACGGATATAACATACATGGAAAAAAATAATACATTTGTAATTATGAATAAAAGATAAGTGGTCTTAGATGTTGTTTCCATAAGTTTTATTAAAATTGAAATTCCTTTTTTAAAGATGTGGTTAATAGTTTCCCCACAGTTGATTATTTCTAAAAAAAGATCTGTCTTCAGTGGCCGAATTAGAGGAATTAATGTATTGAGGTCAGACATCAGTATGCAAATTAAACATTGCTTTTATTTTGTGTGGCACCAAGAGCATTACCTTATATTTGACCTTTCATTCATTTAGCTTGACTCAGCTCTGTCAGTCAAAACAATTAATTCTGAGTAGCAACTTTAAAGCATGGGGCTCAGCTTTCTTCTGCTCCCTTTGCCTGCTGAAAAGCCCATGAGAAAGGAGCTAATGGAGAGAGAATCTTTGCAAGTTTTATTGCTGGAGATTTGTTTCATCATCTTGCAGTTTCTGATTCCCCCACCACGATTGAGCTGCAGCGCTTGGCCACAAACCTGCTCCAAGGTTTGGAGAGAGGCTAGGACTAAACCCCGTGGTTCCGGCAGGGACACCCAAGATGAAGCTCCAAGTGAGATTATACATAAAAGGTTGGTGGAGTAGGAAAAAATGGATAGTAAATATTCCATAGGAGGTTTTTTTTTTTTTTTTTTTTTTTTTTTTTTTTTAAGTCTTAAGTGTCTGAAAGGTAACACTGCAGAAATGTGTACTCCTATATCGTCCAATTGACTGATGAATTAATGGTATAAACGGAGGTGAAAATTCCCTGCAAACTTTCACTGCTGCTGTTCTTCAACTTCTATTTCTGCTCTGCGCTTTACTGACAATGCTTGAGCCAGCCTTTATATGATGACCCCTTGGGAGTTATGTCATCCAGTTACCCTTATGGTGTGTAGATGGCAGATGGCAGCTGAAATATAGAAAAAAATGTAATGGTGCATTGCAAGGGAGTGTAATTTATCTAGCAGTGGGGGGAAAAAATATGTTGCGCACTGTTTCCTTGCAAAAATGTGCAGATCACAGTAAAATTCTGTTTTTATAGACACCGAGTCTAGTTGTAATATTCCTAGCTTGGCAGTTTTTCTTAATTAGTTGTGCTGAGACCACACTGAGTTTGGTCTGTACAAGTGAGTTGAACAGAGCTACAGAAAATAAACTTTTATTGAAACTTTTATTACTGTCCGTGGTAGCAGTGGGGAAATAGACTCTGAATATTACCCTCGATGTAAGTGCTTCCAGTTAAGGTGAGCATGCGGAATAGTCAAGTCTATGTCAGTTCAGTTCCCAGATATGGACAAGGTCTTACATGGGCTTGTTTTTGAAAGGCTTGCAGTCATTAACAGTGGAGAATATAATTTTAATAGAAATTATGTGATCAAATTAATTAAGGTCTGTAGCATGTTAGAAAATCTTGATGGGGAAAAAAGCTAAAGAATGAAAGTGCAATATTAAACTTTGTAAAAGCAGAAACCAGTAAAAGCAATTTAAGAACTATATTCTCTTTTTAATTTAATGGAAGTCTAAGATTTGGCAATAAAAATTAGGATTAAGTTTTCTTGTTATAATTTATACATTATCAAATCCTATAAAATATTTAAGTGGAAAGGAAAAGACATTAAATTAACATTCCAAAAAGCTGCTTTTGTTTGAAAAATACTTTTCAAAAAGTCATACAGTTTTAAGAGCTATTCCAATGCAGATGTGAAGTGGGATACTGGTTTTGTGTTTTTACCTGCGGTATCAAGGAAGCTGTGGGTTTTTCTCCATAGAACAGGGGAAGAAAAAAATACTAGGTGACACCGTAGAGCCTCTGCTGCACCTTTTTGAATGCACCTTCGATGCAGTAATTTATATTTCTCTTGCAGGCAGATGGAATCTACTGTGTTTTTTGCACCACTTCGTGCTTGGCCCTATATGTAATAGCAGCCAAACACAGCCTGATTTAGGTATTTGTCCAGAAAGTTCTTAGAGTCAATAGACTAATTCTATTTCTGCATTTACAAGCCTCTGCCCTGAATGTCCAGGGGATCGGGTACACACAGGATGTTTTCAGCCACCACAAGGTAGAAGATAACGCTGCCAATTTCAATTTTCCAGCCAACAACTGCTGCCCTATCTCTGTTCTACGGGGAAACGCTTCACCCATGGCTTCACGAGCAGCAGCGTTAGCAGTCGAGACGAGCGTGTTTTAAAGACTCTGTTAGGTGTCCTACCTCTCTTTCCTAATAAATAAACTTGTCTTAGTAACTGTTTGGGGAAATGGAAGAGAGAGAAGGGGGAAAGAAAAGGTCTAGACAGATAATTGATGAAATTACACAATTATTCTTTCTGAAAATAGTGTTTTTTGTGAAGCTGTATGCATACATCAATTCCCAGCAGCAATACGTCTAGAGTATTCATTTGCCATTGTGTTTTGGGTGTTCTCTTCATTACCGTTTAACATTTCTTTGAAGATAAGGGTTGACAAATGAAAGGCTGAAAAGTCTCTTTTAAACCAATTTGCTTCCTCAGAAGATCCAGGGCCTGTTATGTCAGCAGCAATTTGTGGTGATTCTGATTACTTTTCCTGTGCTTTCTTTATATATGTAGTCATTCAGTACTATAGTTTATGTGAAAAAAGTCAATTGAAATTACGTCCTGAACTATGCTCTGTCAATGAGTTTTCAGATGTGTCCTCTATCTCACAGGATCAGATCTTTAGGTAATTAAATGGAGGAACAAAATTCAGGTGCATGAAGTAAGAATTTTTTTTTTACCGATATATTTTAGCTGACAGACTGAGTATATTGAGAACCTAAGTTCAAAGAGAGTTGAAAACATCACTCAAAAAAAAATCTTTTAGAACTTAGATATCCCAATTTAACTCACTTTTTTTTCCCAAAAAATTATTGCAATTTTTTTTTCTGTAAGGGGCCCTTATCATTTTACAGTTCCATACATTTATTTGCAACAAACCCATGGCAAGAAGTAAATGTATTACTTCGAAGTACTATGCACTGAAAAGGGACCTAGGATGTCTATGGAGTAAATCTCTTTCAGGGAAATTTAGTAAAAAAGCAAAACTTAAAAAAAAGCATGGGATATTTGTTGTGGATGACTGACTGCAGAATGGTTATTGGAAGGCTGAGGAAATCTGCTGCCTTTGAGAAAATGAGTTGGAAGGTGCAGATTTACTGTATATTTGACAGGATAATTTTTACAGTGCTGTGGGTGGATAGTAATTACGTTGATTGTTATTCTCTGCTGGAACAGAACTTTATGAAGTACACTAAATCTGCTCAGGAACACAAAAGAGCAATGTAAAAAAGCACTGATTTTTTTTAGTGCCTAGTGTGAATTATACTTATTCCGGATGGTGGGTACTTACAAAAATGACTGCAAAAAGACAACCTGAATGTTTAGTGGGTGCCAAATAATTACCATCAGCTCTCAGACTTTCTGAACTTAGAGAAGCTTTCTTTAATGTTCTCTAGATATGTCCAAAGTAAGGAAAAGTATCATGGTGAATAAACATCTAACATTTATTTCAGAGCATCATTATCTCTGTCAACTTTTACTTAGGGAATTCAACAATGACAGAAAGAAAATAATATATTTTGACAGTATGCACAGAGGATTTCAAGCAAAAAATAATGGGACTGTGCAGAAATTGTCTTCTCAATACTGCCAGTATGCATTTGTGTATACAGTAATGCTTGTGAATGTTACTGGAATTTGTTTTCCTTCATGCTTTTTAATATAGGTTGGAGATGTAGGAAAGTGACTGTCATGATGTTACTTATGCTTTTTTTTTTTTTTTTTTACTGAAATTATATTATTCTAGCTATAATAAAATGCATAGAGCAGCTATAGAGCTACCTAGGAATCATGACTTTATTATTTTGTTTTTAAAGAAACAGATGATTTACTTTTATTTATTTTTCCAAGATTCAGTGACCTCTGCAAAATTACTCTTTTCTCCTACAGGAAAACCATCCAACAATCTAGAGAGAATTGATTTTTCTTGAACATTTCACCTACTTTAAAAGAATTTGAGTAGGTGCTCCTTTTATCCACAGCAAAATTTTTAAGCATTTAAACTTTATTTTTTACTTGCTTGAGGGATTCTGAGCTTCACTTTAGAAGGCTGCTGTCATTTACATCTCCGCTCTTCAGATTTGCAATTACACTGCATGTTGAAGGTGCCCAGAATACTTACTTTTCAGATTAACTGGCTTCTAAGGTTGATTTCAAGAATGTTTTTTCAGTGCTATTTTAAAAACCTTCATTGAGGAGATTCTTCTAATCCCATTTACAAAAATGTTTAGGTTTTAATATTTTACTATGTGGATTTAAGGAAAAAAATAAAAAGAGCACCAGTAATTGTTGGCCTCTTTCTAGCACACGGTAACCAGAGGTCTGTGTAAAACCAAACGTGCCGGGTCAGCGTGACCATGGGGGTGGCGGTGAACTCCCATCCATTCTTACTTTTGGGGAGAAGTGCAGTATGTTTTATAATTAAAAAACAAAAAGCTTCCAAATGACAGTACTGAATCTTACAAGAGCAAGGATTATAAGATACAATCTCTTTCTTGTGCTGCAGACCTCAGACTTTGGAGCACGTGGCCGACGCAAAGGAAGAGATGTTGGATGCAGGACCACCAGCCAGGCCGGAGCACGATGTCAGCACCACCACGGAGGCTGCGCTGCCCTCCCTGTGTCTCAAGCAGGTGTTTCCCAAGTACGCGAAGCAGTTCAACTACCTGCGACTCGTGGACAGAGTGGCTGCCTTGTTCATCCGATTTCTGGGTGTCAAAGGGACAACAAAGCTGGGGCCAACAGGTTTCCGAACATTTATAAGGTTAGTGACGGGAAGGTTTCGTTGAGTTGCATGAAGTGTAACAGAGTGGAGAAACCCAAAGCCATTCTGTAGCGCTGCTGTCGCCCTCCTTACCTCAAGTTTTGTTGAATAGAATCAGGCCCTGATAGTGATATATTTTTAGCTCATATGTTTAGTAATCCCTTCTAAAGGAACTCTTCCCCATAAGATCCTTAGAAGAACTGCTGTACAATCTTTTGTAAAATTGATATATTTTTATCACAGCAAGTTCCCAAGGTAAATGCTTGGGGGCATAACACAGGCATTCTGTTTTATAATTACGCTTTTGCTGTGCAGTTCCTCCAATCCTGTCATGTGGTGTTAGAGTGATGGGAGCTACTGGCACTATGGTGGCTCACGGTGCCACCAGCGCACCGCTGTGTGACAGCCCCGAGCTGGGTCTGGGGCCTGAGCGTTCCTGTCTGCACCTCGAGGGAGCATCCCCACTGACAGACGTGTAGACACACAACATTGCCAATGACATTGCTGAGATTGTCAAGGTTTCCCAAACTAAGAATTGTCTCAGGGATCCTGTCAGGGGGTTGAGCAAGCAAATGTTCTCTTAGATAAAGAGTACAGAGGATCTAAGAATCTGTGATAACAATGTAGCATAATTGACACTGTGCAGAATTTTGTTTAAAAACATGTTTCTACATTGACCATTCCACCAAGTGAAAGGACTTCATGGTTCATTTACTTATAGCAGCTGATTCATTTGAGTTCTCAAAGCTGTTTTTGGTGAGTTTCATGTTTTGTAGTTGGAATTTGCTAACAGGTTTCTCCCAATAGGCAGATAATTAAAGGAAAAGTTATTATCCTCTGAAAACCACACATAAAACTTGTACATGAAAACAAAATCAGAGGTACTCTATTTTTATCATAGTGGTGTTAGACCTTTTCTTTAATTTATGCTTCTCAAGAAGGGACAGAGGAAGTCAATTGCATGCCTATTGTCTTAATGTATCTTTATAGTATCCTACTCCTGAAATATACTATGCCTGCCCATAAAATAAAAGCTAAGTACATATATTTCTCTTTCCCTAAATATATTAGCTCCCTGTAAATAATTTTTTCAAAAAATGCATAAGAATAGCATGTAACAAAGTTGCTAAATACATTTTTAATTGGCATTAGCTATTGTGGCAATTGCCATGGTGTCATAACCTCAGGATGATTCATTAATTTGCAAATAAGAAGCTGATACAGGCAGGTGCTGATAAACAATGATGGAGCGGGTAGGGGTGTCTGCGTCAGCTGAGGTATGTTCCAGTCTCCAGCTCCTGGTGCTGGCACTGAACGTCCTGCCAGAGCTTTGTGGCAGATATTTGTATGAAGTTCCTGTGTCTTGCTGGGAAGAGATACACCCTGTGTTCAGAGGATTTGTGTTCCAGCTTAGAAAATAGCCTGATGCTTTGTAAATGTACAGATGCTCCAGAGCTCTTTAAAGCTTCAGGCTAAATACCCTTGTAGCCGGAATCCAGCGGGAATAGGCAAAATGAGGAGTTTTCTTCACCCTCTTAGTTGTGTGTAGGAGAGGCAGGTTATGGAAACACATGTAACTTAGATATCATAAATGAGGAAAATAATAGCACGAGGATAGGGAGAACATCCTTCTATGCTCTTGGTATTTGGTAATGAGTCTAATCTTGCAGAAGCTCCATGGTACTTAGAATAAGGTGAATAAAGTGACCCAGGAAGCTAGTAGGTACCCTCAGCTCTTCATTTTACAGCAGATCAGTAACGACTGGAAGATACTGTTTGCAATCCTTGTCAATATGTCAAGCTTCTGGTGAGCCTTAGCAATACAACCAGATCAGTATTTAAAAATTAAGATAAATGACAAATGAGGTTGGCCCATTTGAGATTTGTGTTTACCAGCTGCAGGGCATAGTCTTCTGCCCTAAGCCAGAAGAGAGCATTTCCTAATGCCAGTTGCTGATGCAGTGTGCACTAAGGATTTACATCATGAAATTGCAACTTGCAGTGGCAAGAAATTCAATTTATTTTTTCATATACTTTTTTTTTTTATGGATATATCTGTTACTGTCAAGGTAAAGATATCTCATTTTCTTTCACTGCCTATGACAAAAGAAATAAGCAGAGGCAGATGTACTCTTAAAATACAAAGATCTGTTTTTTCAAGTAGAGGTCTTTACCATTTGAGAATGACTATAAACAATTATAAATATATCTGTGTTTCCCACAGATCAGTGCAGGATTGTTTCAAGTTCTGAATTTACTATTGTTTAGTCCAGTCTTAACTTGGCATTTTTTAGATGAGCAAAATATAAATGCCAGCATTTTCTTTTAATATTATTAAAATAGCATATATCAATGAAATGGTGTTTACAGTTTCCTGAGGCCTTGTATTTGTTTTTTAATATTGGCAAATATATATATTTTTTTCCAAAGAGGATTTTCACCATCTGCACGGCCCTCTTGTGAAGTGCTGTCCTTATTACTCATTGCAGAAATCAAATCATCTTTCTAAACTGTGTGCTGCTGCTTTTTCAAGAATGAGCTGCTGGTGAGACGGGAATGGTGCAAAATGTGGCTCACGTTCTTGCTTGGCTGCCGCCTAAGGTTGTCAGGACTGTCTAGGTCATACCTTGACTCTTCTCTGCGGTAAGGCAGTCTGCTTAGGCTCCTGAAGGCCAGGATTCCTCTGAATTACCCTTTTTTCTGGCTAGAAATTTTGGCCAGCTCTTTGGCATGTGCACTAGTTCCAGCCAGGCTGCCAGACATCTGGAAATCCTGGATAGATGGATAATTCTCATCTCCTGATCAATGCTGTACTGCAGGCTCAGCCCACGCAAGTGTCAGATCTCCTAGGCATGTGCTTATCACCAAATGCCTAAGATGCATCTGGAAGAGGGAGAACTGCTGTTTTTCATGCAGTGTTCAGTAACACATAGGATAATTCTGTTCAGTATTCAAATATACAGAAGTGATTCTGTGCCGGAAAGCTTTCCTCCAACTTTTTTCAGACCAATTGTATCGGTCAAATTACTATAATACAATTTTGCCTCATGTAGACAGTCTGTGCAGATTTGTATTGGCTTTTGCAATGTATCAATTCATTCCATTCTGTTATGGCCTCAAAAAGAAGAATAACAATAGTCTCTGTGAAAGCTGGAACAGTCAATCAAGTCATATTTTTAATAGAAATATTCACAATTCTAATCTTTTTTCTTGTTTGTTTATTGCCAAACCAAGATAAACCAGTTAATCCATACTATGATCTGCTTCCTTTCTGTTGCTAGATATTGACCTGAGATTGAATGTACGAATATGATCTGAATGCTCAGAGATATGTTTTTGCAGGGATTGTTTCTGTGTGATCTGAACTGGTGGCCAGACTAGTTACATACAGGGAATGATTTGATTCAGGGCTTTTACCATTTTGGACACTTATGCCTAGTAAATGCTGGTTTGATTGGCATCTGTTGTACACTTTTTTTGGACTTGGCATGTTCCTGTTGATGACATGGATAATTTTTTTTTCATTGTTCTCTCAATTGACCTCACAGATTTTTTCCTAACTTGCAAGTTCCAAAGTAATCGGGCTCTATTTTTCTTTATTTTGTCTATATTTAACAGAAACTGCAAGCTGAGTAACAGCAATTTTTCCATGGCTTCTGTAGATATCCTATACATTGATATCACGAGAAGGTGGAACAACATGGGAGTTGATCACAAAGAATCAGGTAACAGTATTTTTATTTAAAGATAATAAAACATGATTTTCCTGTATTTTGGTAGTTCCAGCACATCTCCAGCTTCCAGTTCGAATAAAGGGAGCAAGGTTCATGCCTCTGACACATGTTTATGTATGATAAATGTTTCTGTTTAGGTCCAAGGCAGTTTCCCTTTGTGTACAGAATAGACACCTTAATTTTCAGTTTGTTTGTCAGAAAAGTCTTCTGTAAGCCCCTTTTTTGTGCTTGCTATTTTGCATTCATAATTCCTGGTGCTGTTTGCAGAGGAACATTTGAAAACATTCCTAGCAGAGCCTCTAACTTAATCACAGTGTAAGGAGATGTGTCTGTATTAGAGTAACTTCCACAGTCTGGCGAAACAAACAAGCTATGCAGGAGCTAAAAATAAATAACCTTAACTTATCTTTTTATCTCCATTTTCCAAACAGGTTACTTAAGGGACAAACAAAACTACTGTATTTTCCTTTATTTCCAGATAGTTCCCCCCCATCAGTATACTCCTCACTTTCATTTTCATTGCCTTTGTGGCTGCTAAGGGAAGAATAATAGGTTCCTGCAATCTCACACAATGCTCAGGTATTAAGCTAGTTCCTGAGTCTTGTACTTATAAAGAGCTGTGTTTCATAAAAAAAAAAAAAAAAAAAAAAAAAAAAAAAAAAAAACTGTCAATAATAAACCTCATAGAGCAGTGAGGTGGGGGTTCCTATCAAGGTGCTGCAGGTAACTTACTGCAACTGTCTTGGCGATATACAGAAGGATTTAAATCCAAATCTTTAAGGGTAAGTAACCTTCTTAATTATCATTTTTAATAGTTAAACGTTCTTATGTTATAAACCAATGCTTAGATTTTGCTTATTCTTTAGTAAAATAAAAAGAAAATCCAGTCCACCCATCTCCTTAGTATTAAATGTCTAATATGATGATGGAAACAAGGACAAAGACAGCAATGTATATACTCCTGAGTCTTTTTTGAAAGATTAAAATAGAAGAAGAATCAGGTTGTGTATATTAATTCAGATAAGGTACAAGGAAAATATTAAAATAGACTGTTCAAAGGACTGATGGAAATAATATATCCATTCCTAAGTTTAGAAGGGAGAAAATGAATGCATTATCACACAGGACACAGTGTGGCTGATTGTGGGAATTCCTGTGCTAGTTTAGGCAGGTTAGAGTCACTTCAGTTTCACAGGTCTGAAAAAGCTGCCAGGTGCTGCAGATAGCAGTTAGCTAGATTTGTTTTTCGTTTGTTTTTCCCACAGAACACCTGACACCTATGGAAATTTTGTGTATTTGTATTTAGAATTTCAATATGGGCATAAGTAATTTAAGAGGCTGGTTGATAGAATTTCACTGACAAAAACAATAGACGTGCAGATGAATCTTCAAGCCCGGAACTGAGCTTCCAGAATTGAAAAGATTTCTTTTAAGTCTCAATAAACTACATGTTTTCTGGGTAATAATAAAAGTGTGGGGGGGATGAAAGAATCAAAACCCAACACTAAAATGTAACATTACTAAAATGTAACATTCCAGTATGTAATCTTATCGAGGTATCTGTGGCTTGGCTTTGTATTTGGCCCACTTTTAGCTTTAACCAACACAATAACTATTACTTTTGTGATAAAAGAGCAGCTTCACGCTTTTTCATTAAATGCTTCACATGAGTGTCTTTTTTTTTGCTACCAAAGGTGCTGTCTCTGCCTGTAGCTCACCATGACTGATAAAATATTTATTGAGCTGGCAGCTGCTGCTTTCAGATAAACCAACATTTTTTTGCAAGCTCTTTTATAGCCAAAATCATAAAGTGACCCAAACTGCACTCTTAGTTTAGAGCAATTATACTTCAGAATGTAATTGTAATATTATTAAAACATGTCTTTCCAGCAGTATCAATACACCAGCATTAAGTTAAACAATCCAAATATTTCAATATCTCATCTTGAGATAATGTTCTAAAGTGGATGTTCGAACTGGATAAATGAGTTAAACACAAAGTTACTATGACTGTTCCATGTTGCTGGCATTCTAAAAAGCTGCTTTGTGGTCTGGCTTCTTGATTAAGAATTAAGCAGGGTATTATTTAAAGGTTGAAAATACAATAATTAGCATTAAAATGCAGCCACTGTTTCCAGTACCTGTTTTAATATATTATTAGCATGATGTGATCAAACAACATCTGAAGAATTCCATCCTGCTGCATTCGGTTTCTGTGGAGTCCTTTTTGTTCATGAAGGGGGCAGAACAGTGTGTTGCTATAGCAGAATTTGGGGGCAACGCTCTGCTTTCCTTTCTAACATGCTTCAACTGTTTGTCTACCATCTCATCCAAGAATTCTGATATTGCAAGATTGATACTTTTATTTTCAATTCATTTCTATAAATCTATGTCTGACTGGTTATATTGATAGTGTTTTGAATAAAGAAGTAAGAAAGAGGATGTGTAGGAAACCTCTGAGAGCTGCTGATAAATAAAACCCATTCCAGTATTTGGCGACCCCCTCCATTACATGTCATGAATCAAATAAGCCTTCTGTGAATACCTTTCAGGTTCCAACTTTTGCATTTGTCCTGTGAGGAAGGCCAGTGTGCCCAATCTCCCATTCGTAGTAGCGTTCTTTAGTTAGTATTGATGGCTATGCCATGAGAAGTTGCACTTTGCATATACAAGGGTTGAATACATTTACAAAAAGTGTAGAGACAGGATTTCTGAATGGGGTAAAGGTGGAGTAAAACATGTAGCTGGATGCTATTTAAAATGCAGATCGTTTGTGCAAGAAGGTGTAGAAAGGCCCAGTCCAGCTTTTACTGCAAACTGCCTTCCTTACTGAAGTCTCCAAGGTGACTGACAAAAAACTTGCCTCTTTGGCCTCCAAAAAGAAGGCTAAAGATTCATAGACACTGCGGTCTTAGCAGCCGGAAAGGAACACTGAACAAAACCCATTACAGAGGTGAATTTTATTCCCTCAAGCTCTATATGATAGTATGTATTTGATCTGGTTTCAGCTTAACCTTGCAGCAATAGAAATCATATCTGATCTTACATCAATTTAATTATACAATACCTTAACATCAGTTGCTGCTGTAGCAGTTTTCTTCTGGATGCCAGGCTGCAGTTTGCAGAAATCCATCTCTATTTCTGAATAGCCTCATTGATTGAGAATGTGATCCATCTATAAAGTGGCCTGGGCATACCTGGTGTACTGAAACACTGTGTGATCTGACTTGTGTGTCATATGCAGAGAAAATGTTGTCTTTTTGTCTTTGAAGGACAGATACTTTTTTTTTTTTTTCTTAATGAGTGCCCTAGATGACTACTGTTTAAATCAAAAGATGTAAACTAACATGATTGTATGAGTACATACCCTGTCACATACACATTTGGACCTGCTTCTGAAGAAACAAAAATATTTAGTTTAAAGAATGTAGTATTCTGGAGAATTGTGTTATGAATCTCCTGTGCCCTCTTTTTCCTTGCAGGGATGTGTTGGCAAGCATTTGTGGAAGCTTTCTTCTTCCTGGCTCAGAAAAAATACAAGTCACTCCCACTTCCTGAGCAAGTGGCATCACTGATTGATTTTTGTGAATGCCATCTAGCTGTTCTGGATGAGAAGCGCCTGGTTTGCGGCCGGGGGATTGTAGAGCGCCGAAATGCACTAGTTACTTGCCCAACAGATGGACTTCAACTTGCACCAGCTGCTCATACACCCCTCCTGAATCGCATGGCTACAGCTAGTAAGCTTGCAGATTATAGAAACCATCAATAGTAACGGTGCTATTTTATCAGGGCAGAGCAGGGGGAGACTGATGGAATTGAGAAATAATTTCCAGGTATGTACGATAGGAGGTGAAACAGACTCTTGAGTTCCTCCATCTGATAGTCCCAGTTATTTTACAGCTTTTTTTACACTATTCAAAAAGTCTATTGCAAGCTTCCATTTACAAATAATGACTTTTCCTGGGTACACCTCGAGTGACAAACTGTCTTTATTCTGCTTGTATAAAAAACCATGCATGAAGACAAACAACAGAACAAATAAGGAGTTGATAACCAGCATCATGAGATTGGTTGCACTGATTGAGGCAAGTTACATGAAAGGAATTATGTTGCTTTCTATGCACTGGATGTATCGTGGAAACGAAGAAAGGATCTGCAGTCTGAATGCCAGCCGCGTGCTTTGGCAAGCTAACGCCTCGAATGATGTATGTGGTCAAAATTTATGTCTTGACCATCTTTTTTGGTAGACTGTACTGAATTTGTTGGTATCAATACTGATTTTATTTATTTACTACAGATATGTATTTCATTCATATTTTAAATTAATCCTAAAACATTAAAATCGTAATATTTTGCTTCTATTTCTTCATACATGACTTTGCCATGACAACTACTGTTAATTTTTTAAAGAAACACTAAAGCTGTTTACCCATTTTGCTTTCAGAGAGCCAATAAGCCTGCACTTACTCACAGAAAAATTAACTTTATTTGGTAAGTCAAGTGCTGTTTTTGTCTTCAAAGAGCTCTGCTTCTGCAAAGAGCTCTGTAAGAGCCTCTTTGCAGTGTAAAGGCCTAAGAGTTCCAGTGAACTAAGAGTCCAGTGAAATCAGTCACTGATTTCAGGCTTCAGGATTCTAGGATTGAGCTTTATTTTCGTTTGGTTTTGGCTGTTTACTATCCTATTTGGACCTGCAATAGCATTTAAAGTAGATTTGTGTATGCTCTTTCTATTTTTATTTATTTATTTTTTCCTTAGGTAACAGTATAATTGTCTAGAAATTAGAACTGCATTATGCAACAGGATATTTTGTCAAGAATGTAGGACTATACCATTATAGCTTTTTTGAAGGAGTTATATAGAGTATTTTCTTTTAAAGAAATAAACCGTGACTTTCCATAATCACACTTGGGGGGGTCCTAAGTAGAGACATTAGGATAATTGAAAGGACCTGAATATGCTGGCACTTCAGGGCTGTTTAGTCAAGGCTTTAAAAATGATTTTCTAAGAAGTGCATTTTCAGTGCAGAGGATTTAGAATCTTTACATCCATTTGATGCTATGGACTAAATGTATACATAATATCGAGTGAATTCAGTAAAGGTTTGGAGTTTACATTCTTGATTTTTAGTTTTAAGTAGCATACTTTTTTTCATGTGGTAGCAATCATACCAAGCAAGGCTGCATGATGTAGAAGTCAAGCTGAGGCCACAAGAAACAGTAACACCCAAAATATATTAATATCAGATGCAGAAGTACCACCTTTATCCTCTTGTCTTGTCCTTAACACAGATAGAAATAGTAGTAATCTATTTTCTATAATGGCTAGACTGTTTGAAATTTTATGTATTATACAGTAAAGAGAATGATTATAGACTAATGCCGCTGCCCTCAGCTTTGGTTAAGTTTCATAAAGATTATTGCAGTATGAAGATAAAATGCCAAACTACAACATTTGGCATCTGTCAGAACAAATGAAGCTGAAAGGGTCATTTTTTTCGCAGTTTAATTGTAATATATCTGAAGACATTCACAAGTTGAAAAATGGTTACTTCTCATTTTGTGACATCTGACATTTGTCTTTCGATTGGCAGTGTGTTACTAGAAAATAGCTTACAGTTCCTCTCATTTTGTGATTGATGTCCTGTAGAGACAGACTTATAGAAGAGTAGGATTTGAGATGTTACAAATGTGAATGCCTTTCCTTAGAGCTTTCGAGTAGTACAACCCATGCCCTAAAATACAATTTTTTTGCTACTGTACAGCAGTTATCTTGATATCTAGGTAAAATAAATTAACTATTGTATATAATGAACATTGATAAGATCTCTCTCTATTTTGATCATCTTTTGATGATGCAGATTTTTTTAACCTGTTCATACAGAGGCTATAAATCAAGCATTGTACCTAATTTATCTCCTAATATGGAGGTCCCTTGTAAAATAGTCAAAATATTCAGTTTTCTTTATCCAGTAATCCAGTGTTTGTATATTGTTATAATTGGAAAATTGAACACTATATTATTCTCTGTGGGGAAAAAATAGGAGTGTATTTCAGAGATTTAATAACAAAGTAGCATTTCTTCCCTCCCATCTAATGGAATTTCCTCCCAATGTCATTTAGCAATTTCACATAGCCCCTAAGTTAGTCATCTGTGCACACCTCAAAATGACCAGATATGCTTAATTGAGAATATGAATGCTAATCACTAATGATGATCTGTTAATCTTGAGGTACATTGTCAGCAGGAGAAACAACAAATGAATGATAAAAAAAAAAAAGAGAAGACAGTACTTTTCTATATCTTCCTTTTAGAAAATAAGGCACATTCAGAATTCCATTTAGGAGCATACATGATCACTGCAGGCTAGTGAATCTTTCTCTTATCAGACACATTGGGGCTGGTGTTTCCCACTGCATCTATATCAAAATAAATCACTTAAAACCATAAAGCATATTTGAGGCATCTGAGTCCAGAATTTCAGTCCAGACAGATCCCTTCCCTCTAGGTTTGTATCTCACTTGCATGTGCCTAAAGACAGTAGGTGACTCTCTGTTAGATTTTAAGCTGAATTCTGCCTCTGCATTTAGCCAGAGCCGTTTTAGTCTGAATTACTTGAAATTTATATTCTGCCTGAACTTGCCCAAACTCTCCACTGGCCATGTCAGAGCCACTCTGAGATTATTGAACACAGCCAGGTGGATCAGGTCACTTGCTGTACAGTTCTGGTTGCTTTCAGTAAAAACCAGCTGCAGAGGGAGGTGCTCTTTAATCACACAATTAACCTGTGTTCAGCTGGGAGCCCCCATTTCACCTGCTTCCCAGGTCTAGGCTCCTCCACCCGGTGCCCTAGGGGTGGCTCCTGCTACCTGCTCTACCCCTATGGTTGTGCCAATCCTGGCTTCAGCCCCGGGCTTGGAAGTACTTGTGCTTGAGGAGGGTTCTTCTCTCTCTGTGTTTTTAAAGAAATAACACTTGTATAGTCCTTTCAAAATGAGGGCATGTGAATATCCTCACGCTCAAGTGCAAGTGGCTTGAGGGACAGGAGGTCTGTGGTGATTTGGCAGGTGTGCCAGGGACATTGCTGCTATGTTGTTGATTATGGAAGCACTCCGAGCATTAAAATCCTAGGAGAAGCTGCCTAGGATGGTGCCTGGATCCTGTTGCTCTTTTGTGAGCTGTAAGTTATGGACAAAACCTGCAATTTCATAAGGATGTGCAGCAGGCCCCATCCAGCACTGTGCTTGCTCGCTCGTGTTTGCTTGCTAGGAAGCAAAATGCCTGCCGTGGTCTGCAAACCAGTCTCTTGGGAAGTGCCTCTGCTTGTAGCCAGCCCAGGGTCTGACCCGGCCCTGATTGCTGGGGGACAGACCATGACAATATGTTCCTACATACTACTGGGATCCTGTAACTTATTTTCTTTTCCATCATGCTTTGTTGTTTTTCCTCTTAATCTCCTGGTTCTGCTTTTTCCGCTTGCCATCAAACTGCTGCACTCAGTTTGGCTGGATCCCATAGCTTAACTTCCCGCCTTGTTCTACGACCTTTTCCGTAAGCCGAGCGTCTTGGTTTGGAAGGGGAATCTCTCCTGCTCTGTCTTCTGTGGTGTCAGAGCACATCAGGCCTTGTGGACACATCAGCTTCAGACTTTTCTGAGCCCGATGGGAAAGACGCATAGAGGGGAGTGCTGGCCCTCTGCCCTGCCTCCAGCCTCTTCGGTGTCTTGGACACACTGGTTTGTGTTGTGGATTCCTCAAGTTGCCCCGGGCTGGGGGCATTCGTGTAGGTGTCCCAAAGGTGATTTATTTCAAGGGCAGACATTAGCGTGCCCTCTCCTATGCATTTGTGCTTCCGTAATGGCCTAGTGTGGTGATGCAAACGGGATGGCTGCTGCTGCAGCACCAACACTCGCTGAGTGACAAAAACACCGCCTCGCACTGCTCATGCAAACAGCAAATGCCACTGCTGTTTTTTTCATTTATTTTCCTCCCCACTCTGCTTTCAAAGCTTTGCACTTTAATTCCGCTGATGTTTTGACCCCCTTCAAATGCCCCCTGCCCGCCTGTGCCACTAGCCATGCGCGTTTTCTCCCTGAGTTGAGCACTTGGCATTGGCTGCTGTCAAACGTTGCTGGTGTGGAGAACACTGCGGTGTAAAATAAAAGCTGCAAGTGGTTGGTAAAATGTCTTTGTGTGGCATTTTTATTTACTCATTTTTAATTATTTTCAATAAATGCGTTGAGTTATTTAAATAAATGCGCCGTCTAACTGCGGCAGCGGAGCCGGGGGGGGGGGGGGGCGGTTCTGGAAGCTTCCCTCGGCGACCGTTACCCGGCGCCCAACGGCCGTTAACTGCCGCCGTGCGGGCGGGGCGGCGGCCGCGGCGCGCTCCTGTGAGTATGCCTCAAAGTGCGATTTTCTCTTTGTATTGGCAAACGTGCTTCTGCCTATAAATGTTGGGAGAATTTTATTGCTCAACGCACGTGGAAACTAACCGCAAGAGACTAAAAGGGACTGGAGGGCGCGAGAAATGGTGTCCAGAGAAGCAGAGGAAGGGCAGTCCCGGGGCGGGGGTGGGCTGTGACACGGCTGCCGCACCGAGGAGGGGGCCCGGATGGCATTGGCACGGTTTATTTTTTTGTTATTGTTTGCTTAAATGTTAACAATTTAAGGCATGGAAGAAGATGCCTTTAGTCCTGTAGATCTGAAGTGTGTTCAATTAAGCAATGCTATGAAATGTAAAACACTGGTCTTAATGAACTGGTCTGAGGGGACTTAACAGCAATTCCTGCCCACTGTTCTTAGGTAGCTTTTTGATAGTTTTTCAGTATAGTTCACTGAGTTAATGCGTGGCAGTTGCCTTTCTGCCACACAGATGCATTAGAGGACCCTGTGCAGAATGCATTACAAGTGGGCTCAAATGAGTGCTTGGGATCCATTGAAGGATTGTGTATGTATGTGTGTATTAAGGCTGTTTGAAAACATGTTGGTAAACTAACTTTGAAACTGGAATATTGAACTTCTTATGGCCTCGATGTTCTTGTCAGTTAACTGCGTGTTTGAAACATGGAAGCTGGAATCACTTCTGGTTTGGTTGTATTCCTGAGCTCCACCTAGCCGGACCATGGCTGTCAACATATCTGCAACTGCCCAAAGCCCTGATTACTGGGGGAACCCAAAAAGCTAGATTTTCTCTGGTGTGCATGCAATTTCCAGATAGTCTGCAGTGAAAGTGGTGGGAAAGCATAAAGAAATACCGAGGAAATTTGTATTTCTATGCAGATGACATCAGAGCCGTGCACTCTGCCAAAGGCCTTTACCCAGGCAGAGGAAAGAGGTTAAGTCTTAATAATCACTTCGCATCTCTTGTTTTGCAGAGATGTTCGTTTTGAGCATATCCCTCAGGTGCTGACTAATTCAGGATCCTAACTTAACCTAACATTATGTATGTTAACACTATTTAGTAGTATCTACTTAATATGTCAGACAGCTCTCCGAATAATATTTATCAGCTGCTAGGTTTGTGATTGTATAGTCCTGAATGAAATAAGTCACTTCCTTCTAGTTGTTACTGGCCTCCATCCATGAGGACACAGACTGCAGAAGCCCTGCTTGCCCTGTGGGACGATTCACAATAGTTTGACAGCTCTGTGAGCTTGCAGATGTGCTCCTGTGCTATCAACTAGTTTGAAATAGGGAGAAGCTGTTGGGACATCTGCCCTCCCTTCCCTCCCATTGTCATTATGAAGGAGGGGAGAACTGAACGTCTATCCCTATCCCTCTCCTTGTCCTGATGATTTCTGGTGTTATTGTGAAGTTAGATTATTGAAACCCATGGTTTTCAATGATATGGCTCATTTTACAAAGAGTTGCTTTATGGAGAAGTTTTATCTGAAGAACGTCACACTCTTCCCAGTAGCTGAGCTCCCCTGCAGGCCCAGGCAGCTGGAGGGGAATGTGGGGCTTTAGGTCGATCATGTCTTTCTGCTTCTGTTTCCTCTAACAGTGCCTTGTCCCAAGGCCTTGTCTCTGTAGCAAGCTGGATACCCAGGTCCATGCTGTGTGTACCTGGAAAGCAGTGGTGGAAGTTAGCACAGACTTGCTCACTCCTGGATGCCTTTATCTTCAGCATCTCAGTTATGTGGGTGGATCTACCACAGACCTGCTACAGTCCAAATGCTTTTTGTAGCTGTTCCAATTTCTGTGACGAACAAGCAGATCTGTCATTCATGTACGTGGCTGCCTTAGTCTCTATTTTGTGTGTTTACAAAACGGTTGTAAAAATCTCCCATTAGCGAGCTCAGTAATTTCAGCATTGGTTATTAAGTGCTTCCTTTTAAAGACGCTTGGGAATAGCTGTTCTCTGTGCTCTTGTGGCCGTGCATATTTGTAGTCCCACACTGCAGCAGGCTTCTTGTGGCCTTTGTTGCCAGCTCACTGTCAGAAACGAGTCCTATGCCCATCCCTCTGCCTTGCTAACCTGCAGCTTATGCCAGCCTGATGTCCCAAATTCCTGAGCAGCTGCTTTGTTTAAAGATGTCTTGTGCCAGTTTGTTGTCAAGAACAAACTGCAGGCAAGCTGGCCAGGCATGCAGGCTCCAGAGATGCTCTGTCCTGTTCTGTGCAGCTCTGCTGGTGAGGATCGCCTTTATTCTCTCCATGTTTTGGTGGTTCTGTCTGGCTTCTGCCCAGACTGCGACATCATTTTATATTGACAGGGGCTGCTGGACGCTGAAGTGCTGCAGGTGATGTCTCCTGGCTGCCACAGGACAAGGACTCATCTCCTCCCTGCTCCTGATGACAAGGAAAGTGTATGTTTAGCCACCGACTGGCACTGGCCCAAGCTGCTTAGCCTGGTGCTTAAGAGTGCTTTGCTGTCATGTAGACTCTTCCCTTACTGGTTTAACTGCCATAAAATGATAGGTAGCTTTCTGCACAGTGATAAAGGGAAGTGCCTCACGCAGGCGCTGTGCTGCGCTGCAGCGGTTGTGGTGGAGGCAGCTCCTTATGGAGGCTGTTTCTCCACCCAGCACCTGGCAGTTCTTTCTGAAGATGCTCCATTGTGCTGCTTGCTGCCCCCCGAGCAAGAACAGACTGCTCCAAGTTCAAACGGAGCACCGGCTTTTCTTGGGCAATGACTTTGTACAGTTGTTACCTCCTTTTGGAGATGTTGATTATCATGACTGGTAGTGCGTCTCTGCCAGCAAGAGAATAGAAGTTCTATAGCAAGCACTCAAGTGTGCTGACTAATTAGAAAACTGTCCTAAAATATGTGGGTGCTGTCACTATCTATCTTTATGTTTGTGTCTCTAGTAGTGCTGCTGCTCAATTACTGTCTTTGTTAGCTGTCTCTGCTTTCAAACTTGTTTTTGTGTGGGAAAGAGATGTGTTCCCCTTTCTTTTTGATGCATAGGTTTGCAGGGGAAGATATAAGAGCACAGCTCTATTCTGAGTCAGTTTACTTAAAAGCAGAGGCCTCCAGCAGCAGTGCAATGGGAGCACCCAGAGAGCCTCAGCATTAGCCAGCTTGGTTGAAGAGCACAGGCAAGATGCTTCGCAGTGGTCAGCTGCAGTTTTGGCTGGAGCCCTCTTCTGTGCCCACCTTTTCCCTCTGCATGAGGTTACTGTACTAGTCTAGAGCCTCAGGTGTCCCCAGTGTGTGGAGGGAGAGCTCTCACTCTCCAAGGCTTCCTTTCCTGAGACTAGCTGACTGTCTTCTAGGCTACAGTGAAAGTTGTTCGATAAGAGATTACAGCAAGAAAATACCCAGTCTCCAGGTCTCCACTGTATACTGTGTCTATGGCCATAATAAATGAGAGGCTTTGGAGGGGGTGACTTTACAGAGCTATTGTCACTTACCTGCAGCTAAACCTTAGCTGTCTTGACTAGTAGAGAGCAGCAGAGCGGCGTGCCTTTGGGGCCCGTTACAGAGCCTCCAGGGATGGGGCTCCCTTGCCCTTGCACTCTTCTTCGGAAGTCATTAGCTCTGCTCAGGCACTGCTGTGCCCTAATGTTGGGAAAATGTGCTTTCTATTAAATGAAGTCAAGCATGGTATTTAACTGACACTATAATTTCCCTTGTTTACAAAGTGTGGGAGTTGCCATCAGCACAAAATATTAAAAGGGGCACTGTCAGGGGCACAGTCACTCCCCTCGAAAGCAGCTTGTGTCCCTGCCAGTGACCTGCCCTCCCTCTGCTCAGCTGCTCTGAGGGCAGGGATGGATCCCATCTCTGTGTGGTGGAGATAATCGTGTTCTTGGCTGCAAAAGCTCGATGCTCTTCTAAGGACCTTATCTGTTCATACCTGAGTGGTATGTGGATTAGAACAAAATGAGCCCCCTTCTCCATACAAATAAATGAAATGGATTGCAGCTAAGACTGTGTTAGGCAATGTTTAAAACTATTTCCCTTTCTACACTAATGTCTCTAAGCTTTAAGACAAATTTGGGTTTTGGTAGCAAATCACTGTGGAGTAGCTCTGTTATAAGGAAGAAAAAGAAAACTCTCACATGGGAAATTTATTTTTTTTATGATAGTGTTTTGGGTTTTCAACCAAAAACTCACAAATCCAAGCACTAATGTCTGGTTTTCAGCATCTTGAAGCAAAAATTTGAGCAAATTGGGCAAAAAGAGTGTTTGGATTCAGTTCCCACCTAATCAGCTGAGATGTTGAAAGTTTGAGAATATGAAAACTGAGGGAAAAGTGATGTTTATTTATTTAGTTTTGCCCTCCTAATGGACTCCCTCTGCAGAGCTCTAATCCGTATGCGGCAATACCTGCATGGGGAGAAGTGCTTTGGCAGCAAAGACTGCCCAGACAGAGCAGCCTGTGCCGATGCAGTAGTCGTGAGCCGGGCAGCCTCGTCTTGCAGGCTGCTAGGGCCGGCTGGGCTTTCGACTGTGATTGCTCCAGGCCATGCGATTTGTGTAGGCAGCGCTGTCCCTGGCAGCCCTGGGCCTCACCCCCCAGGCCCAGGAGCACCTCCGCAGCTGTGCAGGATGTGGTGATTCTGGCTGGATGGCAGGGCCCAGAGAGTGGTGATCAGCGGTGCAGAGTCTAGTTGGAGGCCTGTAGCTAGTGGGGTCCCCCAGGGGTCAGTCCTTGGTCCAGTCCTGTTCAATTTATTCATCAATGACCTGGATGAAGGCACAGAGTGCTCCCTCAGCAAGTTTGCTGATGACACGAAACTGGGAGGAGTAGCCGATACCCCAGAGGGCTGCGCTGCCATCCAGAGGGACCTGGACAGACTGGACAACTGGGCGGTGAAAAACCTCATGCAATTCAACAAGGCCAAGTGCAAGGTCCTGCACCTGGGGAGGAATAACCCCAGACACCAGGACAGGCTGGGGACCGACCTTGTGGAGAGCAGCTCTGCAGAGAAAGACCTGGGTGTCATGGTGGATGATAAGTTGACCATGAGGCAGCAATGTGCCCTCGTGGCCAAGAAGGCCAATGGAATCCTGGGCTGCATTAAGAAGAGCATCTCCAGCAGGTCGAGGGAGGTGATCCTGCCCCTCTACTCAGCCCTGGTGAGGCCGCATCTGGAGAACTGTGTCCAGTTCTGGGCTCCACAGTACAAGAGGGATGTGGAGCTGCTGGAGAGAGTCCAGCGCAGGGCTACAAGGATGATGAGGGGCCTGGAACATCTGCCCTATGAGGAGAGGCTGAGGGAGCTGGGCCTGTTCAGCCTGGAGAAGAGAAGGCTGAGAGGGGATCTAATCAGTGTATATAAATACCTCAAGGGAGGGAGTGCAGAGGACGGTCATGGTCTCTTTTCAGTGGTGGCCACTGATAGGACTAGAGGAAATGGCTGGAAACTGAAACATCAAAAATTCCATAGGAACTTAAGGAAAAATTTCTTAACAGTGAGGGTGACAGAGCACTGGAACAGGCTGCCCAGAGAGGTTGTGGAGTCTCCTTCTCTGGAGATCTTCAAAACCCGCTTGGATGCAGTCCTGTGCCACGTGCTCTAGGTGTCCCTGCGTATGAAGGGGGGTTGGACTAGATGATCTCTAGAGGTCCCTTCCAACCCTAAGCATTCTATGATTCTATGATTCAGGGATCACATTGCAGCAACTCTTGCAGTTTAGGAGGATGCAGCAGAAGAAAAACAATCCTGCCTTGGTGAGGATTATGGTGCTTTCCACACAAGGAGTGGCAAGAAGTGATGTGGCTGGACTTCTGTGGTGACATAGGTCTGATCCAATTCATTTATGTGTTGCAGGGGTCCTTTGTGGATTAGGGATGGCATTTAGGGTCCTAAGTATTACCAGCATCTAACAATCAAGGTGTCTACATCTGCACTTCAGGCAGACTGGTCTAATCTTGCTCTGTACTCTGGGTTATTTTTTTTGTCAAAAGTTGTTTTTCAGTGAAGTGATCGTTTTTGGTTTAATTCCTTCCCTGTGTACTGTCTTGTGAGCCCCCTACTGATTGCGCAATTCATTTCAGCAGGATCAAATCCTGAGCAGACGTGCCAGCCCTGCCCAGTACCATGTAGTACAGCTCCTGTTTTTCTTTTAGCTTGTTTCTGCCTTGCTTACCTTCACTTCACCTTAGGCAGGCAGAGCAGAAAAAAAAAATCAACAGTATCCAGATAAATCCATCTGGTCTGTGTCTCAGCCTCATTTAACCTCCCATTGAAGAGATTGTATCACATGGTATTCAGCTGAAACCTATTACCTTGCATGCCCAAGCATATCATATTGAATTACCTTCACTTGCAGGCCTGGAGTGTTTGCTAATAGCAAATGGCATCTTTTAAGTTTGAAGTGATTTATTAGAATGCACTTTTATTTCTTTGTGCAGCTGGGGTTGTGTGTTTGTTTTTTAAACAGAGCTCAGTGAGAGAATGCAGATGGGCTTGCAGAAAAGGTCAAGAAAAGCTAAATGGCAGCGTGCTGTAGAAGTCCTGAGCACAGGAGTGCCAGACACTTGGCCTTACCTTGCTACAAGCCCCAGCCAAAGCAAGTAGCAGTACCAGGGAGGAGCTGCCTATGGACAGGGTGCTGAGATGTTGCTCTGCACGCTGCCTGCGCGTGCCTAGATTGCAAACAGGGCAGTCATGAAGATGTCTGGGTACCTGTGCCTTCAGCCATCTCTTAGCAAAGAAGCACTGGTGTCACGGGCTGCCCCAGCTGCTGTGCTTTTATCTTTTGGCCTGGGTGGCTCTATGGGAAATTACTAATTTTTAAGTTCTAATGGCAGAAACAATTGCTTTTTAATTGCTGTTTCTGATGTTTTGCTTCAGGTGGGGGGTAGCAATGGTACGAAATTGCTGTAAAGGAGCCTATCAAAAGTCTATTATGGAAATTAAAAATTCCTTCCTCTTCCCCCTCATCAGCAGAAGTATAACAGCCTTTCTGTAGGTCTGTGTCAGATGTTCTAGCAAGTAAGTGGCAACCAGCCCCAGATGTAATAATCACCTCAGGGGCAAGAAGCTGTACTGATGTGCAGATCGTAGACCAAGTCTTTAACCTCATATTTCTTTTTTTCTTATTTTCTTTTCTGTCCAAGTCTCACCGCAACATTGTTCTTAGTTCAGAGTGATGAGGGAGGAATACGGATTCCAGGTGCAAAATTCTGTGACTGTAATAAATCAAAGTCAGCTTGGGACCTCTGTTGTTCAGGTTTCATTTCTTGAAGATGTGGCACAAAAATCAAATGGTCGAGTTTATTCAGTTTTAGCTCATACCAGCAATGGGAAAATCTGATAATGTAAAGGATCTGCATCAGTATTATTAATGTGAAAAGAAATGGTGTTTGCTGTCAGGAAGCAGCAGAAGTCAGGAGACTGCAGAAATCTATACGGGTGCCCTGCTCTTCCTCTCTCTTCCCCCCAGCCTCCCTTATTAATAACCAAATAACCTAATCTGATGTCTCTGTAAGATCAATAACAGTGCAGGGTACATAATGACAAACTGGGAAGCTTTTGTCCCTGAGTGAAGGGAGTTTGTCTCAAAACTGGCTCTGTGAGCAGCTTGGATCCTGATAGAGCCAGACAGAGGTGGTGTGGCACGTTAAATGAAAGCAGCATGTAGCTTGCTCCTGCCCACCTCCACCGCAGCCGCCTGGAGGCTTCTCTACTTACACAGGTTGGAGTTGGCATTTTATACTACACTTTGAGAGCTGGAGGTGGCTTCCATGCAGGGATCTGTGTTCTCTTTTGCGTATTGCCACAGAGCTAGGGGTGCTGCCTTTGCACATAGCTCACATAGGTGCCTTTGCAGATAGGAGCTATTGATGTGACTGGAGAAGAAAGTGCTGCCTGGTGTGGGCACTGTGCTGTTTGACATCTTTTGGGGTCATGAGCTCAGTTCAGCATAGGCCTGACATTGAGCAAAGAGAGCTCTTGCTGCCGGTGTGGCCGCTCGGGCACTTAGTGGAAGTTACCTGCTCAGAGCACTGGCCAGAACCTGAACAAGTTTCATCTGTGCTGGGGGTGAGCATTTGCTACTGGTTGTGCTCAGCCGGGCCAGCACACCGGGCCATGCTGCACGTGTGCCGGTGGCGCAGCAGCTGCGCCCTTGGGCCAGTTCGAGCTCTTTTCTGCAGTATTAGCAGGAACCAGTGCCTGGTGACTGCAAAGTGGGCTCCTCACACAGAGATGGAGCAGTGGCAGTAAAAGAATCGGGAGTACCACGTGTCATGTTGCAGAGACAGCGCTTGAAGCAGCTGCAAAGAGGCAGCAGCATCAAACACAGACTCTGCAGTATTTATCTGCCCAGTGCCAGAGCGCTGTCTGACAGTGTAGGGGAGAGGAGGAGGGTTGGGGAACGCTGTGCATAACACTTCACTTACTTTGCAAAGTGATGTTAATTATACATACTGCAGAGTAACCTGTTGCCTTTTGTGGCCTTTCCCTATCCCCTGCTCCCCAGATACCTAAAGGTCCAAAGAAGTTAAGTGCCACTTGCCCCAGCAGCGCAATGTAGCCACCTCTGAACAGGGGACAGCACCCAATTCCCAGCACAGCCCTGTACTGCAGGAGCATGTGGGGCCGGGAGACGTACCGCCTGGCACGCCTGGGTTGGGCTAGTAATATATGCACTGAGCCAGACAGCCTTTGGAAAGAGTTCCTGCAGAGGAGCTAGCCCTCTCCCAGAACAACATGACTTCTGTAGCCTGTGACAGTAGGTGCTGGGGTTTTAAGGGCAAGGAAGAGTTTGTTGGTGGGAGGAAGCGCAGCCTCTGAGCCTTGCAGTGGCTGGCCTGCTCCTGCATGGAGCTTGGGCTCTTCCAGGCTGTGTGCGTGGTGCTGGGCCGCTGTTTGCAGGGCTGGGCTCAGGCCTGAGAGCAACCGAGCATCTCCACCTAGGGCTTGGCTGCCGACCTGCGTCCGTCTTCATTCTTGAGAATGGGGAAGAATGTGAGGAGTTGAGAGGCAGATGAAACAAAGTTGTGAAAGGCAAGAGGAGCTAAAATAGCAACATCAATAGCAGGTCCCAGATAATGATCTAATTAGCAAAAATAACAAGTTTCCACTAATGACTCCTGTTCTTTTGGCCCCTCTTTTCCTCTCCCGTGTCATTACTGACTTATCTGGCAGTGAGCGGCTGTGCTTCCCCTGGTCTCTGGGGCCGAGCTTTTGAGGTTTATTTACTGTCTACTTTGAATTACTTCTCCAGAGGATGTTTGCTCTGAGGCTTGGGCTGGTGTGCGTGGGCTGGAGGCTGCACATGGAAGGGGGAGGGAGGGAAATCAGCTGTTTGGCTTTTGTAGCTTGCTAGAGGCCTTGGGAAAGTTGTGCTCTTACTGCATGTCCATGATTGTAAAAATAAGAATGACGACATTCGCCTGACTAGAGTTGGGCGGGGGGAACTGGTTGCTTGTGAAAGGCTTGGAAAACTGTGACTGAAAGATGTTTGATAGGAGCAAGAATTATCAGAGGAGCAGAGAACAAGATACATCTGTCCCTGCCCTCCTTAGCTACGAACCTGCCTGTGCTCTGCTGTCTCCCTGCCTCTCTTCTGCTGAAATAGAAAGGCTCTTTCTTGCCGTTCAGGCTTGAGTAAAGTGTTGCTGTAACGTTGGCCATGACAGACTTGCTGCCTGTGGCTTTGGCCTTGCTTGGGTGGCCAGGCAGGACTCTCACATTTGAAATCAGGGCGAAGGTGCTGAAAGCCTGGAGCTTCGTTGAGTTTGAGAAGATTGGCAGGTCCTGCTTTGTGGTGAGGGGATCTGATTTCTGCAGGTGCCCTGGGGAGCAGCAACTGCTCCTCTCCTCAGGCTGTGCAGCAAGACTGAGGCTGCAGCATGGAGGAAGCGGGACACCCTGCCTGTAGTTGTCCGGGGTCTGTGGTTGAATCCCCTCTTCTAAGTGGCGGCTCTGCTGCTCTCTGGCTGTGGGGCACAAGGGGCTGACTCTGAGCAGCCGACAGTCTATTGACTTGTTCATGCTAAATTTGATATTAATTCTGTAAGGGTGCGATTATTAGAACATTATTAATGCTGATGAGTCTAAAATGACTCTCCAGATTAAAACACTCAAACACATCCACAGTCCCCAGGCTTCCTGGCCCTATATTCCCTGTGTCATTCTGGCTGCTGATTTGCAATTCAGAGTCTCACTTCTTGCAGCCTTGCCCTTCTGACGTTCTATGTTTTGAACTTGCTGGGAATGGCTGCAGCCGGGCTGCCAAGTACACTGAGATATTCTTGGTGTTTACAGCTGAGAATTGAGCTCTGCTGTAATGAAGCCGTAACAGAGACCTTGGGAGAGGTTTTAGTCGAATCAAGGCGTTACTGACTAATCCCTGTTTGCAGCATTTGCTGAGATTCTGTTTCCTGGGCTGTTTTTTTTTTTTTTTTCCCTCTCAGCCTTCAAACCCAGCAAAGTTTAAATTCAGAGGCACAAGAGCTGCCTAGCCCAGTTAGTTTGGTGTCACTAGGGAAGAGGCCGTTGGGCAGAGGAGGGGCTGGTGGAGCAGGTGGAATGGACACAGGCAGATCTTCCCAAGCCCACTGTGCGGCAGGGCCTGGGCCGTTGGCACAGAGGGAGCTTTGTTGGATTGTCGCGCTGTGTCACTGCAGTGCCTAGCACCAGGCAGGTGGCAGAGGCTCAGGGGATCTGCAGTGCTATCCTATAGCTGGGACAAATGGTTCAAACTGCCCCTAGATCCATAGTTTCACTGCCCAGGTGTGTCATGAGCTGGAGTTAGCTTTAGGTGCGCGGATGTCAGGCACTTCATGCCTGGAGGATCTCAAGGGCTCTAGTGGACTGTGCAGGGAAGGCTGGTGGGAGCAGTTGCTGCTGTGTGGGCTTTGGAAAGGTGCTGAAATGGATGCTGCTGTTTCAGAAACTCCACCTTGATCTGGCACAGGAGCAGTAAGAGCGAGAGTTTGGTGAGTCAGGAATGTTTACTTATAACTCCTGTAATGGAAATGCTCCCTTTTATTATGTGACTCTTGTGTGGAGCTGATGCACCTTCCCAGTGCTTGGGTGAGGGCAGGTGCTGCAGGCATGATGCTGGGTACAGCACGATGGGCTGCAGAGCTCTTACCCTAAAGACCCAATGTGATTAAATGTGGGTGACTTCATGCAGTGTGTTGCAGGTGTGAGAGGGAAGGCAAAAGCTAGAGGGAGGACTTCAGCCTAGATGTGTTTTTCCTTCTCTGCTTGGAGAAGAAGGGGCCAGTTCTGTGTGCCTAGGGCAGCCAGGTGATCCAAGGCCTGGCATGCTCGCACTGTTGGGAATCTGCAGGCCCCAGGGATGGGGTTGGATCCAGAGCCTCTGTCACTGCTGAGCCACCGTCTGCGAGCACAGGAATAGCCACAGGCGCCCTGCACATTCTGAGACGTTTGAGGCAGCCAGTCTGTCTGCCTCCTTCTCTCAGAGGAGCTAATTACGGCAATGTTAATGAGGCAGAGGTGCTCGGGCTACCCTGGGTTTTAATGACTCTCCTCCAAAGTTTCTGCACTTTTCCTGGTAAGACAAAAGAAGTGACACGTTCAGAAGGCGCATGTGTGGGATGCCAGGAGCTGGGTGTGCAGCAGCAGGAGCCAGGGCCCGGCTGTCGTGGCTGCTGCCGCGCAGGGCCTGCTGCAGAGCAGCGTGTTGTGCTGGCCCAGCTCCGGCAAGGCCGCAGGAAGGCACGGTCACTGAGGGCAGGTCCCGGGGAGCGGGCCTAGAGCTACTTCCTGGCATGCTGTAGCTGTTGCTCTTACCTGTCTCTGCTTCTCAGCCCAAGCCTCATTTGCTCCATCCCCTGTGGCTTTTTGGCACGGACCCGCCCCCCCTTGGGGGAGGGGTGGGGCAGGCATGTTTTGCATGGCAACTCCAAGGCCAAGTGTGGCGCTTTAGGCCTGGAGACAGGCAAGACGCTCAAACCACCTGGGAAGCGATTAGCACAGAGAGGAGCTGGCACTGCAGAGCGACTGAGCCTGCTGTCTTGTGTGCAAATTGGTTTGGGCTCAGCTGTTACTTAAGTAGCAACTGTTCTCATTTGGTAAGACCATTAATGTTTCACTGCACATTTTCTTTTATCACTGTCAAAGCCTATTGCTCTGTGGCATAAGACAGGATAAAGGATAAGAGCCACTGCAGGTAGGAAGCAGGTGACCTCCTAGCTCTGTAGTGCAAAGGACATGGCTGGGAATTTCTAGGTCTTAGTGGGCCAGGGAGCAGAAGGAGCAAACCAAGAGCCCTGGCCTGGCAGTGCAGCTTGGTGGACAAGAGCTGCTGCTCCAGGAAGACAGAGCCTGCTTGGCACGGGCCGGAATGTGGCACTGGCTGTTTTGTGTGTGGCCAAAGAGTGCCAGAATGCTCTGGAAATGATGAGCAGAGAGGGTGGAACACTTATATAAAATATCTAAATAAATCTTTAATATTTCTAATTGCAAATGTACATAAATTGCACGGCCACATTTCTTTGAACACCAACAACTTTCTCTGTACATTATTACATAGTTTAAAAGGAGCTGAAGGAGATTCAGCAAACACTTTCACTTTGCATTTTTTTTTGTTTTGTTTTTAAACATACTTACAAAAAAAACCCTTTTTCTTCTTTATAAGAGGATATAAAACATAGCAACTGCTTATCAGGAACAAGTATCAGCCTAAGCAGATATACAGAGAGAAAGAGGTATATCTTAAGACACAGTGATGTATGATAAAGGAATACGTGAACATGGAGCCTGCACTTTTGGGGTACTTGTAGTTGAATGCAGAACCACATGAATTTACAGCGTTGTCACAGCTCACATAACCTGTGAATAGCTATGCTTGAATGTGGCACCCTTTTCCAAAGCTTGACTGTTTGTGAGTGGTGGATAACATCCTTGGGATTGGATTTGGTTTGGAAAGCCCAAGTTGCATGTTTGCAGGCTTCTGTCAGCCTCCCTCTCTTCACCCCCCAAGGAAAAGAAAAAGGCAACAGTTCTCTTGGTAGGGGACTGGCAGGGCTTGGCTGGGGCTCCGTGCAGGGCAGGTATCACCCGTCCAAGCCTTGTGGCAAAGCTGTCTCCTCTGAAATCGCCCTGAAGAGGCAGAGACTATTTTGGAGCTGGACAGTACCCACTCCCTTGTCCAGTTAAGGCTGTGCAGTCTGACCGGGATTAGAGCCCCATACTGGCCCAGGGTGCGGCCGAGTCATAGGTTGCTTTGAATGCAAAACTTTACAGAAAAGGTTGAACATGACAGTTGTTGCAGGTAAGACGGATATAGTGCTGCACCAGAAACCCCACGGGCAATGTCACAATTGTTCCCTTTGCATTTTCTGCTTAACGCTTTCAAGGCAAAGCTACATCTTACTGAAAGGGCAGTGAGCTTGGTGGAACTGCTGGAGCACCGCTGTCTGTAGGAATGGCCCTCGGGATGGGTCCCCAGGACTACTCCCCTTGCCTTGGTTTTGCTATGGGAATGAGCCCCTTGCACACTTCATTCATGAGCCAGTCCTTATGGCTGTCCTGGTAGAATGAATCACTGAATTAATTCAATCTGGTCATGTGACTAAAAATCCTTTCCTTGTTTGTCACAGAGTAGGCTTTGGTACATTTTTCTATTGCCTCTCATTATGGACATTAATAACAGACAAAACCCTCTGAGTACTCTAAACCTGGGAAGTGATTACTTGCTGATTGCTTTCCTAAGAGAGCCTGTATTGCCTCAGTCAGGTCCACCAAGTCCCCTCTCCCTTTAGGAACATTCATAGTAGCAGAACCTGTGTCCTATATCCTGGAGAAACCTGCCTGACTGTGTGCCAGGCCAGCGGAGATCGTGTCTGCACAGTGCAGTCAGCGATAGAAAAGAGCAAACCCAGAAAACAGAACCAACCGGACTCCAGTGACAATGCAGAGTGGCACAGGACTCTTTGGATGGAGGCAGTATTTGCTTAAATTGGTGCAAAAGGGGCTGGTGAGTACACTGCAGTAATTAGTTGGCATAGGGAAGGATTTCTGTCCCACCAGTCTTTTGGCAGTAAACTTAAACCTTAATAGCTGGCCAAAATGAAGAGACTGACGGTCTGCAGTAGACCTTGGGATACTGTTCAGTCCATCCCCTTTTCAGAAAACTTTGCTCATATTCAAAAGTGTTCACTACAGTGTTTAGTTTTAAAAAAAAAGAAAAAAAAAAAAAAAAAAAAACCTCTTTTTAGTTGAGGTGGGCCAACCCCAAAGCTGGATCTCAGCTGACTTCCGTCCCCTCCCCTTCACCCGGATCACAAAAGGGAGGAGGCAGAAATCATAACCTGGGCCTGGATCCAATTTTGCTAGGTTGAGTCCACCTCTCCAGAACAGCAGTGAGACACAGCCAAATCCTGTCCGAATAAGCAGCACCAGAAGTAAATTACTATATACAACTGTTAGTGAGATAGATACGTTACAGTAAACACTGAAAACATTTACCAAAAAAAAATAAAAAGACTTGTATTAAGATAAAAATTTGAGTGTGTTTTTTTTTTGTTTACACTTTTACGAGTTTGTACTAGACCAGCCTCTTACTGTAGAAAGCGCAAGTATAAAAAGAAAACGGAGCAGATCACAAAACATTACGTATAGTGGTTGCTTTACTCCGGTGCTGCAGGCACCTCTGTGACTTGTTTGTGGTATTGCTGTGCCACATACCAGCTTGGAGGCCATAATCACAGAACCTGGCCACACTGCACTCACACCTGCAGCTCTCACTCACATTCGAGGGCATGCGCACTCCTGTACACAGACACACACACACATTTACAGTTCATAAATAACAGAAACATAAACTGAAATAATAGAGCTGAGCCTAGATCTTAGAACCTATCCCCGGACTTCTGCAGGGGGTTCATATTTAGGTCCAGTTGTTGAGGGTTGTAAGTGAAGCAGTCATGGGGGAAAAACAGGCTTTGGGGGGGGGGGGGGCGGGCCTCTACTGTAAAGAGGCTTCATTCTCATTTCTGTTTCTTTTCTTATGGGCTCAGAAAACTAAGCAACAACGCCAGAAAGTGTTGGCTCGGGAACTTCTAAGCATTTAATAGCTCAAAATACAAAGACTTAAGTCAAGTCCTGCTCTTTTGACACAACAGTGTGCATTCAGCAATTTGCAAGTTAGAGGTTGACCTGAAGTTTCTCTGGGAGAGAAAAAAAGGGGCGAGTGGGTGGGGTGGGAGAGGTGCCTTGGCTTGTTTGTGGTTGAACAGAACATGAAATGTACTGTGTTAGCTTCAGCACTGGACAATTGTTTTGTGGGTGTTTTCTTTTTTCCAGCTCTTGTGGAGAGCACTGACTTTGCATCCTCAAATTTCCATGTATGAATGGAAACATGTTCCTGGTGAAGCACCCGCCCCCCCTCCCCCCCCAACGCCCTGTTAGTGTTTCCATTTGTCTGTTATTTTTCCCTTGAGAAAACTTCCATCTCTTGCAACACAAATATTTCAGAACTTAAAAACAATCAGCTCTAAAAATACATCTCAGGGCAAGACCAGTTTAAAATAGTCTTTTTGCAAGGCTCTTACAGTGTATTTGACTCTGAGACAACGACAGAGGTAAGTGTACGTACCAAACTGGTCACAGTACCCTGTGCATCTCCTAACCTGTCTGGGTCTTTCTCCAGATGTAACTTTGGCAGTTTTGTGAACTTCTTCAAAGCCATCTGTGCTAACTCTCCAGAATTGAAAGGTGACTGAAATGCCATAAACGCTTAGGTATTCCTTTCCTCTGAGGAGCTCCTTGGGGTGTGCTGTGAGACTGGGGCGCTGCAGGCGTTGGCTGTGTGTGGAGAGCTCGGAGCACAGCGACACGCTCACTCCTCCCAGCACTGCAGCTGCAGCACGTGCAGCCTCCCTGGACTCGGCCCAGGCCGTCCAGAGAGCAGAAAAGCTTTTAGGAAAAAAGGCATCTTTACCTTCTAACAGAGCTGCGTGTAGAAGAACGCTGTTAGTGAGCTGTACGGCTGGGGGGCAGCGTGGCAACGCAGCGCGCTCTGGCAAACAGCGTCCTGCTCGGGCAGCCCAGGTACTGTGCGGATGGAGACGGTACCTAAGCTGTGCAGAGCTCAGTGAACATCCTAGGCCCTTTGGCTGCACATTGACACGTGGCAGGAGGAGCCAGGACAAGCATTCAGCAGTGTATTGAACTTTAGTGGGAGGAATTGGCAGATGTCCTGTACACTGTTATCCGTATCTCAGAGAAACCTCTGGCTCTTGGTATGAGTGGCCTGCTCTGAGCCTGGGCGGCACAAAGTACTAACTTAGAGAACACAAACGGACAAACACACCGTGGCGGCAGGTCAGCGGCACAAGCCCCCGTTAAGGAGGCAACCCCTCCGCTGAGCACATCGTGTCTCAATGTGCCGAGCTGCATCTTTCAGCAGTTTGGAAAGTCTAATCCTGGCTTATGCCTGCACAGTGCTTCCTGACAAGGGGGCTTTCGGTGGTGGCTGCTGTTCCTGTTGGTTACTCCCTTATGACCAAGTTTTACATTCTTCGAGACGGTTAATATCCATGCAGTGCTCATTCCCAATTTAAAGAGGACAGTATTCCAGAAAATGGGCTGTTTTTTTTTCTAATGCATACTGTGAAAGAAAAGAAATACAATTACCGATCTTCATGGTTCTTGAGGGCTTTCCTTGTTTGTCTGCCTGCTTTTCTCCCCACAATTAGTTAAAAACATACCTCTACACAGAGTATGACATCCCCGTAGCGAACCCTTTGTCAAGCAAGGCCTGGCCTTTTCACATAGCCCTTCACTCCCCCTCTGGCACAGTGAACTCCACGAAATCCAGCCGAGGTGCCTCATTCATAGCTCAGGCAATATTTACGTTATTGTAGAGCTTATTGTAGGGCACAATGTGCTGGAATTACTGTCCTTCCTTTTTCCCATTAGTTGTGAGAGAAGCAAGAAAGAGGAGAGGACACGAGAAGCTGCTCACCAGACGCCAGCTCCCATCCCCTCCGCCTGCATGCAGTGGCTTTGAGCAGGCTCTGCTCCCTGTGGCCATCCCGGCACCACGAGAGGAGCCCCAGCAGTACAGTCAGATCCTGCTGCAGTGCCCTGACACCGTGACCCCCTGCACCTCACACACCTACCACACTGCAGAGTGAGCCCTGACCGCTCCTAGGGGCTATGCTCCCTGTGAATTAAAAACTAATTAGCTGTGTAAATGCCCTGCTGATAGTCACACGCTGTTAATGTCAGATTGGCCTCAGGGAAGCCAGGTAGGAAAAGATTCCTGAGCTCTGGCTTTGCTTTGAGGAGCAAGGGCTGCGCTCCAGGGGAGTCTCAGGGGTGGCTCAGGTACCGCTGGGCTCCACTTTCCCAGCAAGACCTTCCCGCCCTTCCTGCCAGCAACCTGCCCACTGAACACCCCCCCTAGTTACCCTGACTGGGCCTTGCCTGCCACCAGCTCTGCCCAGCTCCCTTTCCTTTGCTTACTGCAGTGACAAGGGCACTGTTCCTCGCCGGGAGGGTTGAGGCATGTCCTTTGGGCAGTTTGGAAGGAAAAGGTTACTTTGTTTAAACATTAAACACTGATTTAAATCCAACAGTGACAGTGATTCTCAAATATATGGTGTTTCCTTATGCCACTCATCTCACACTCGGTCTTTTCGTCCCCTCAGTGTGCTGGCATTAGCATCTCCCACAAAGGCTCAGTCAAGTGCGCGGTTCGCAGTGAGGAGCTGGATTCTCTGGGGGGGAGAGCAGCCGTTCTCTGAAGCCGGGGCTCACACCTGCTGCTGCACGGTCTGTCTGGCCAGGCCTCCTCCTGCGGCAGCGCCCTCCACGCGTTAACAATTACTGCTGTTTCTGAATTCGCCATTCTCTGTAATCTGCAATTTAGTTGGGTTTGTGGGAGAGATCCCATTACGTGTCTGCATGCTGTACCTCTCTTTCAGCTGAGTAAGGGCGCTCATTAACCGTGCATTGGCAGCATCCAGGGAAGCAATGCGTTTCTCCTGCAAACAAACAGGCAAAAGGACAAGTAAGTGGAAATACATGAGACCTGACTCTGATACCAGAGCTAGTTCCAAAGGGATCTCTTGCACCAGGACGTCGTCTTTGACATTCTTTGGTGTTTTTGCTGGGTTTTTTTTTGTTATTGTTGTTTTTAAGGGCATTATTTCCTGAAACCCACTGCTGTTAACAGGTCTGCAAACGTGTGTAGCCCATGTTTTTACCTGTTGCTTGCCGAGCAAGCAGTCATCTGGTAAGCAGAGGCAAGTGAGCTCTTGCTGTGCTCCAAGCCAGCGACACACAGAAGCCTCAATCAGACTTCACAGCTGTGGCTGGTCCCTGTCTGAGCTCCGATGGGCTCCCTTCCGTGACACTACACTGAAAGCCTCTAAAATTCTGGGCCAGTGCAGAAGAGCAACAGTCCCTGGGGGTTAATATGCTGGTTTGTGTGTGACTCCTGTCGCAATGTCAGGTAGAAGGTTCTCTGGTCTCCATCCCATTCTCAGAACTGCACTGGCAACAGGCAAGCCCTATTAAACCAGCTCTTATCCCGAGCGATGCTGCTTATCTGAGCCTCTTTCTAGTTCTCTGTGATTAGCTGCTTGTCCCACAGAGGTTCTTAGTGCATTGGGCTTTTAAACAAGTGGAATTAGAGCTAAATTCATTTTAAATTCATCATGTTCCAATCAATCCTGAACAAAATAGAGACAAAGCAGTTTATCTAATTCTCAGTTATGAAATTCATTGCACCATTTCTAGTCTATCTGTAGCTGTTAGCTAGATTTCAAAAGGGGAACCTTGCTTCATTCTCTCTCAAGATAGTTATTTATGTCAGCATTTAATTGATTTTGTTAGTGTAAATTAATAGTTTAAATGACTCGTGGCCTCCCAGGACATCCATAATGGCAAGTCCTTGCTCTCACTGACTACTGTTACAGGTACTCTGCAATATTGTAAGGCTGGGAGCAAATGCTTCTGTGTTGCAATCCGATTCTCCCACTGCTCTTCTTTGTGACATTGAACAAGTCACCTCCCTTCCCTGGTCTGCCCATTAGCAAGAGGGAGTGAAAGCAGTTTGTGCATAGCTTTTTCTGACCATGCCTGACGTTGTACAGATTCAGATGACTAAAAGCTAAAAACTCTCGATGTAGCGAGCTCATGATAACAGCTTTGCACGTAACACACAGGGTGGCACCAGCCTGGGACAAAGCGACTGGCGAGAGCTCGTGGCAGTCCTCAGTCTGCACAGATCCCAATGGCTCCCCTGATCTGCTCGGCTCTCCCTGCGTGCAGAAGTGAACATGCTGATTTACAAGCTTTGAACAAACTACAGAAAAACAGTGATTCTTTTTCAAGAAGTCTGCTACTGTTTGATAATACTTCTAAATTACCTATAGAGTAAATTAGCTTGACTGGTGACCTACAAGTGATTAAAATTGTCTATAAAATTAATCCTAGAATACAGTAGCACTGCAAATCTCAGGTCTAGCTGCTGAGAATATATTGATCTCTACCTACACAAATTAAGAGATGATGACCATATTTTTAGATTTTCCATAATGCACTCCCCATCTATTGTTGGATTCTATAGAGCTAATCCTAGTTCTGCAAGCCACAACCCAAGGCTGAAGCAGCTACTGCCTTTACTCTGCATGCAGGGCAGTCTTGCTATGCTTGACCTGATACTGCTGCGTGGCAGAAGGTTTCAGGGTGGCAGACTTACCCTGAAAGCTGCTGGAGTTTTTGGCATCAGGGACTCACCTGTGCATCAATAATCTTCTGTTTGGAATCCACAGCAGCCTGCATTTCTGCATGGTCTTTCTTTAACTCCTCCTCAACTGACATCAGTCTGGCAGCAGAACAGGCAAGAAAAACACATTCTTTTAGGATGCTGAACACACAGGCCTTGTTTGAAAAGTGGTTTGTATTGCTTAAAAAGGTAGGGTGAGTGCTAGGAGGAGGAGGGGCAGGGGGAAGGATCCCGTAGCCCTCTATCTTCTCACCTCCCCAGACTCCTGATAGTCCTGATAGTACAGGTTGGTTTGGAGTTGGTGGCTCCAAAGCAGATGGTTTCTTTACAAGAAGCCAAACAAAACAAAAAACAACCCCCCAAATCCAAAGCACCCCCAAACAAAGGGCAGCTTATGGGGTTGTCCGAGTGCCTTGGATGCACCCCAGAGCATTTCTTCATCTGCTCCATTGAGGAAATTCCATTCCCTGTCTTGCAGCTCTGCCAAGCCATGCATGCTTCTAGCTCCTGCACAGCTTGATAGGGACCCAGGAGGCTGTTTTTACCACTAAGGCAAGATTGCTTTGATCACTTCTTAGAAGGATCAAACACTTGGAAAGGTAACGGCCTTTTGTAGCAAGCATGCAGTGTCAAGAATACATTAATTACATTTGCTGGTCTCTGTCACATCCAGCTGCCCAGGCCTTAGTCTTACATATATCTAAATCGGCCACCCATGGAGAATGATTCAGATCACTCCCTCATTTAGTTCTTGACACCTGAGGAGTGAAGGAGGCAAAGGGGTGATGTACATCTCTGAAGCATAATACCAAGAGGTGTGAAATAGCAGAGAAACGAGCCTGCAGCTGGAAGAGCCCTTGTATAGCAGCCTCCATCATCCATAAAAGGCTGAGCCCTCTCATTTGAAACTGCACTCTGAGGCACGCACTGAGGTGCTCTCAGTACCTGCAGCTGTGCATTCAAGCATGAAAAGACATGCAGTCATTGCCACTGCTTCCTCTCTCACACACACCAGTATTTCAGAATCTTTTTCCCTAGGTGTTAATTCTCTAGACACTTCTATAACGGACTGCCCAGATGCTTAAGGGAAAGGAAGAGCTAAGCATGGCTGATTTATGAAGGCACATTGAAACATCTAAGTTCACTTGGCTCAGGTAAAGATGAATCTAGCTGGACTGGAAAAGTCTATGGCTAGAGGAGAATAAACACATTATCCTGGGTGGGAGAAGAGATTCACACCTTTTGAGTAATGGGATGGTGATGAGATCTTCAGCTAAATATCAGAACATCTCAATCATTAGATCTACTTCTGAGACAACAGAAAAGCCAGCCTGCCAGATCTCTGAGAGCTAGGGCTGGTCACCAGCCCCAACTCCCTTCCAAAGTTCTGCCTCTGAGAGTCAGGAAAATAAGAAAATTTGCCTCTCCCAAATGACAATATTGGGTGAGACCCAAAGATTCAGGGTCTGCAGAATTCAGCCTAGGAATCCTCCAGGGGCTGTAACCCAGAAGGGCAGCAATGGAACAAACACCAGATGTGCACACGGGAAACCTGCCGCCCCTCCAGAGAAGCAGGCGTCAGCACCTGCCTTCCTCTGGCCCACACCACTCACACCCCCTTCTTCCCTGTACCTGCTGATGATGCCCTTCATCTGGATCTCCTTATCCTCCTGCTGTCTGCGGAGTCTCTCCTCGCTTTCCTCAAGCCTGGCCTGGTATTCCAGCATCAGCTTCTGTGTTGTCTCCTCCTGGCATTTGAACCGTGTCTCATACTCTTCCAGCTTCTTGTTGGAGATGCGAAGCTTGTCCTGAAGCACTACTAGATCCTGCTGGTACTACAGTACGCAAGGACAGACAGAGGAGGAGAAAACATACGTGGCATGTTACCTAGTAAAGCGCTGCCCTTGCCAGGATTGCCCTGCAACCCAGTCTTGCCCTTTTCCTTGCATTGGCCTATCTGCAAAACTGCACCACATAACCCTGCTTGCTGTGACACTTCTGCCGTCGTCTTCGTGCCGCGTTAGGAGCGATGCCGCGTTCCTCTGGACTGGCAGGTCACTGGCAGGTTCAGAGAGTGGGTGGTTAGCAGAGTTTGGCATTTCGTATGAGGATGCAGGTTAGAGTGACTCAATGGCAAATGCATCTGAGATCTTCCTCAAACTAACAGTGCAGAGCTAAATGCAGGCACAAAAGCTGCATTTGTGGGGTTTTGGGTTTACACATGAGCTCCACAATCTGCAGCAATAAACATAGGGTGCTTCAGAGTTGCTGAAGGCCGAGCATGAGCTGTTGATGCCGATTCCCTCTGTGCCAGGCAGGGGACCCTGCTGCAGTAACTGATGTGGGTCATTCCAGCCTCACAGCAAAGCGGTCACAGGTCTTGGGAAGTGCCGGCAGGTCCCCAGGCGTGGAGGACAGAGCCCTGGGGTGGCAGCAGCCCCGCTGGCTGCGCAGCGTAGGGTGCTGCCCCCATCAGCACAGCCTCCTCTGAGGCTGTCCCCTCGGCAACGTGTGCATTGGGTTTGTAAAGTAAAAGCCTTTCCACGGGCACCGTCAAACTGATCTCATGCGGGCCATCCATCAGCTGCCAGATGGCTCTCCATTTGGTCACTTATCCCTTGTGTGGCTCTAATTCCACCTAGCATCCGTAGGGGATTTGAGCTAATATATAGCCAGTCATCAGTGGACTGCAGCCCGCAGAAGCAAAGGCAGGGCCAGATTTAGCTTTCACAGAAGGGAAGAGATGTCAACAGGCTCCCAGCACAGCAGGAGCTGGGCACTCTGATCAGAGACTGAATGAGTGGGCTCTCACTGCGGTCCAGGATTTCAAACAACACAGTCAGAGATCAAACCAGGGTTCAATGGGAGAAGAGCTGCTGCATGAAGCCAAAACCCCACAGATTGTACTATCTGTACACATGGAGCTCAAATCAGTAGCAGTGAAAGAATCACATAAAACAATTACAAAAAAAAAAAAAAAGAGAGCTTTCTAACTCAGTAAAATTGGATTCAGCAATTGCAGAAGTACTGCATACAGTACAGCTTGCTTTGATAAAGGAAAATTCCAGTGCATATCTGTACAAAAGAAAAGAGACTATATTTCAAAAACTTATCTTTGAAAGTTGTTTTAAAAAAATCTCAACTGTCATAACCCTTAGAATAATTAACATGGAGCTGATATTTTGACAAGCTGTTTAAAGCATTTGAGACAAGAAGGGATCAGATTCAGGAAGATTTTTCAAATATGCTTTAAAGCATCCTACAAAAGGCTACATTGTTATTCATGAGCCAACAGAGATGTACTCCGTTTTGTATTCATTAGCTGAAGTATGGCCTTTAATAGGTCTGGCCATCTCCACCTGTGCAAACGTTCGAACAATGAACCTGTTTGTGGAGTCCTAATTTTGGGAGTCCTGCTGGGGAGTTTTACTAAAAGATCAGCTCTTTGTGAGAGGGGAACGTGGCGCTCTGCTTCACGTGTCCCACTCAGCCAGCTCCCCGCACATGCAAATCCACACAGCTGTCTTAGCAACAAAACACTCCACAAATTGACTGGCTGGCTGACAGCAAAAGTAACTGTGGCTCATTTGGATTGAGAAGGTATCATGTTGATGGTCTCCTGAATTGCCAAAGCATTCAAGCCACGGCAGGCAGAGTGGGAATGACCTATGAGCTCCTTCTGCCTGGGCAGAGTCAGTCCCAGCAGATCACTGCAGTTTTCCTTTAGGCAAAGCTTTCAGCAAAGCACTAACAGGCCACAGTTTGCACACACAACCTGGCGTGATGGGGGACACAAACACCCATAGAGTTGCGCAGAAGCATTGCAGTCAGACAGAAGGGAGTTGCTCAAACAGGAAAGATTGAATACCTACCCTAGCCTTAAAATAGGAGCAGCGTAAGTGAGCTCAAATGATAGCAGGAGAGGCCTCAGAGACCGTAGGAGTTGTTCCTGTCTCTAGAACACTTGTCTCATTCTTGGTTACTATTCAAGGCTTACAGTAATGGGGAGAAAGATTATGCTAATGAAGATCTTTAATGCCCGTGACTGGTATGACAACAAAATAACAAAAGATGCTGCATGGGAATGAGACACCAGGCTCCTGTGGGGGCTACATCTGAACTTGTGGCAGGGAGGACTTGCTGCAATACTGTCAGAATTTATAATCCTGACACGGTCTAGGCTGCCTGGGCAGGGCCCCACACTGCAACCTCCTCGGTGTGCAGGGCAGGGTGAGCCCGGCGCTCCCCATGGGGCAGCGGCCTCTCAGCCTGAAGGGGAGTGGAGGGGTCCATGCGAGTGCCCACCAGGTAAAAGTTGAGCCCATTTCACAGGAAAGGTTGCCAGGAAAAGCGGTTAGTGACGGTGCTTGGCATGCACAGTGTCCACCCCGGCGTGCCTTCCTGCCCAGTTGGCAGCCGCGAGCTGGGGCGGGCAAGCACTTGCTGTCCGCGTGGGCTCGTCAGCATCACCTCACCCCCTGCCCCGCTCCAGGGCGGGAGCAGAGCCTCTCACGCTCGTTTCCAGATTCAAACGAGCACTGAGCCCTTCCTGAAGCGCTGCAATGACCACATGCAGCAATAACCCACTGCAGGATAAACCAGCCTGACAGCACCTTCTCTTTCATTTGCTGTCTGCTGGCGTGTCTGCTAGGGAAAAGGGCTCTACCTTCTGTGCTCGTCTTATTCAAGACTTTTATACACCTGGAAATAGAGTCTGCTAATTACAGGGCTTTTTTTCGGTCAGCTGCTATCTGTTCAGTCTCTGGCTCATACTTCTGTTTTTGCAAGAATATTGGAGGAGAAAGCTAGTAAAAAGTGGGTTGAACTATCACAAACATCAGCCACATTTTAGTAGTGAGGTGCCACACAGCCCGCCTCGCCCCAGCGTGCTCAGGCAAACAACAGTTAAGGAAGCCCTCTCTCTAGTTAGAAACTTGTTTAAATCCAGTCAGGTTTTACCTTTTCTGCTTGGCTGAGCTCGTCCTTATTCCTGAGCTTATCCCTGTGCTTGGAATCTGGGTCAATGCTTTCATCTTCTAAAAACTGCATGTTCATATTCAAAAGCCAAGCAGCAGTGCGGTCCAGGGCATTGGGGTTCACAGGAGAAGGGGCCTACAATGAAACATACAACCATAACAAAAGCAAAGCCTGTAACGGAAAAGGTTGTGAAGCTAGAAAGAGAATATCCTTCCAACCAAGCCCTCTCCCATGCTGCTCAAACAGCAGTGAACAGGTCTGAGCTACCAGAGGGGCCTGGCAGGGAACATGAACAACCCCTGCTAATGCACCTCTCGTTATTTTGGGTCAGTAACACCAGGCAGCCCTTTGGTAGGCCCAGCTCTTCTGTCTGCCACCCCACAGAACAGTCCTATGAAGCTGCGTGTTGGGGGGACCCAGTTGAATTAACAGCGCCTGGTTTCTTAGGTCCTGCTGTCACCTCAGGAAGACGTGACCTGTCGAGGTGTAGAGCTGCAGGCAAGCAGAGATTTCACTCAACTCTTCAGACTGCTTTACTGAGCTGCCTTTTTGATTGCTATGGAGATTCCATGTACACAAAAGCCGATCTGCAAACTGAAATACTATTTTTGGTCATGCTGGTACGTTCTCCAAAAATAAAGATTTCTTTTTGGACGGGACTGTATGGGTACGAGGCAGGAGAGGTCTGAGTGCTCAGCACCTCTATAGTTCACATGCAGCTAGGACTAGTTTATGCAGCTAGGGAAGCGGAGGGGCCGGGCCGAGTGTGCCGTGCCGTGGCGCTGAGCTAGAGCCGCGGCTGCCGCTTTGCTTCCCTGCTTGGGAAAATCGAACTGAATCTTCACCTAAGTATTCTCCAAACACATTAAAACCTTGAAGAAGTGAACTTGCAGCTACTTCCCCTCCATCCTGCTGGTCGTAAACTGCGGTAAATAGTTTCTGAGGCTGAACATGACACATACTGGATGATCTGTCCAGGAGGAACCCAGTTAACAAGTCAGAAAGACAAGGGACTGTCTCCTCCGTTCTCCTCCTCTTCTTTTTGGACAGTAAAGAAACCCAGTCCCTGGCAGCAGCAGCAGAACATACCTTGCAGCACTCTGCAAGAGTGGGGACTGGTTTTAGCACCTTACTGGGGTTGGGAGATTTCCCATGCCATCTTCCACTCTGGGCTTGTATTTCCAGAATTTTGAATCTCAAGTTTCAGACTTGGCTCATGGAATGTCACATCCCCTGACTTGTGCCTTTCTGTTCTTTCTTGCATCTTCAGCTCAGGCACCTGTGACAGCTGCTCAGGTTTTTGCTCATGAGGAACATGGGCAGTTCCCATCGTGGTTCATGTCAGCGACATAAGGACCAGCGGCCCAAGACTGACGATTAACAGAGCTCAGACCACTGTGCATGAGTCATTCTGCCTCTTTCTGCCTTATCTGAAGAAGTGAACAGGAGCTTGATGTGGCCCAGCCCATTTTAAACTCAGTCCAAGAGATGAAGTCACAGAGGCAGAGGGGAGCTTCCGGCTGGCTGCAGTGTTTTCGGGAAATGGCCACCTCATGGAATTACTTTCTTCTTAAACCACATAAAATACTGCTAACTATGAACAAGCAGTTTCATTAAGATTTACGGATGCTTCTAACATAAAGTAAAATAGGCAGATTAAGGGCAGGAGAAGCATTTCCAGGACTTGAGCTCTTGGAGGAACCTTAGAGGGTGGATGAAAGATTTGCAAACACAAATTTGCCAGAGCTTTTCGAAGGTCACAAGCAGGTCTCAGCTCTCTTTCTAGAAGAAACTCTTCTACCAAACAGGCTGCTGCTTTGCAGAGCTCTGTGCCCTCTGTACCTAATGAGTATTGATCCACGTTATACAAATGCTGCTACATGGCATGCTTGCTAATGTCAGTGCTTACGAATCAATACCCTGAGAACAGAACAGCTCCAGATCAGGCTGATAAAACAGCCTTTAATGGGCAGCACTGACAAAGGCCTCTGTAGCTGCCTTGAAAGGCAGGGTAGTTATCCAGCTCTCTATTGCTCTTTCAGCACTGTTCAGCTTACAAGGAGCCTTACTACCATGTCCGAAGTGAGATGCCATGAGCTCCTGCCAGTTGTCCATATTCTTTGGGTTTATATTACATTTTAAACTCTTCCTTTAGTCAGTGAGAATCCCTACTGTGTTGATTTTCCATAGGGTTAGTTCCCTAAAAAATGAATAACCAGGTCACCCATGCCAGGAAATCAGAAGGTCCTAGGCCTGTGACCCACTGCTTTCACATTTAGCACCATAAGTAGCAGAATTTCTTTCTCTGCAGACCAGCACATTCTGTGAGACCTGAAGCACTGCAGAGCCCTGCAGAGCAGCAACTTCATTCTTGATGGGCAAAGCACTTGCTCCGTACCACTCTCACCTGCCAGGTCCCCTTACAGGGGGGTCTGTAAGAGCGCACAGAAGTGTCCGGGAGCCCTGCAGCTCTGGTGGAACAGTAACAACAGCGCAGAGACTCTTTATTTACAACGGAAGGTTAGGACCTGGTCCAAGTCCGTGAGATGGTGCTGGATTGACTATGGCATGGGATGACAGCCTGTGCATGGAGAGGCAAAGCAGTGACGAGATGGTAGAGCAGGACGGAGGCAGGGCTGCTATCGCTCTCGTGTTTCCACCAGCTACTGCCTTGCAGCAGCCACGCTGTGATGCCCCACACGATGGAGGAACGTGGGGAACAACCACTCCCGTGTCCCCTTCCATGGAGGGCCTCCTTCTCAGACCAAGTTGAGTGCAAGAGCCAAGGTGCAGCCCCATATGCACATGCCACCATGGTGCTCGCACTGACAGAGTGACTGAAAACCAGTGTGACCTTCCCTCCCATTCAGCAATCCCCACATGGCCAGTATTTCCCCCACATTCAGGACCCTGGCCCAGTTCGTGCCACCGCTGAGGCTGCCTCTCCTGGGTGCAGCCTCACAACTAACCTGTTTGTGCATCGTGCGCTGCTTCATCTCAGGGCTGTCGCCCTTGGAGGAGGAAGACTGCTGCCTGATGCGGGCGCCGCTGCCAGGCCAGTCGGGCGACGAGGACATCATGCTGCCGCTGGAGGGTCTCTGGTACTGCACCGTGTTGAGCAGCGACGGGGGTGTCCTTCCCCGCGTGACGGGCGGCGGCGGCGGGGGCGGCTGGTCTATCCGCCGCTGCGGCCCGGCGCTGTTCTGTCGCGGCATGGTGGGCTGGCCGCCCTTCTCGGTGAGCGAGAGCTGCCGCCGGGCCAGCTCCCCGGTGCGCCGGCTGAACTCCTCACTGCCGGCGGGGCCCGCGAAGCCGTGCTTGTTGGCGGGCAGCTCCTCGCTGTTGCTGTGCGAGCTCAGCGAGCTGTGGCACTCGGAGCCAGAGTCACCCAGGCCACGCGGGGAGAGCGGCAGCCCGGCTGCCATCTGGTACACAGGGTTCTGGAAGGAGAGGGGCGCCAGGAGCTGGGGCCGCCCGGGCGCGCTCTCGCCGCTCGGCGTGGTGGGCGTCTGCCCGACGCGGCGCACGGTGGCCATGGCCGGCACGCTGCTCTGCTGAGTCCGTGTGCCCCACACGCCCTGCAGCTGCCCCAGCGATGACTGGCTGTCATTGAGGGAGTCAGAAGTGCCAGGTGCGCTTGCTCCACTGTCCAAGAGGCGATTGTCCTGCAAGTCCACCATGGACAAACTCTTGCTGCCATTAGACATCTGCACATCGGGCTCATTGGCCTCTGAGTAACTGGAGCTTCGGGCAGGTGAGGGTTGAGCCCCAGCAGACCTTGTGACAAAAAACAAGTCCTTGTTTTCAGGGGTTGGAGATGGTAACCGTGTGAAATCTATGAGACTGCAGGGAAGTCAGTGCGTAAGGAAGAGGAAACAAAAAAGAAAAAAAAGAAGAGTTGTGAATGCTGCACTGGAGCAGGAAAACATTATCACTCAGAAGAAATCAGCATGGTGCAGCTTTGTGGGAGCAGGGACACAACCAAGTCCCCTGCCCCAGCTGGGCCCTGCCTGCGCAGAGGGACAGCGCAGCAGGAGCGCAGAGAGGAGGAAGAGTGCGGAGGAGTCCTGGGCCCACCCTGGGGGAACGAGCAGCATGGAGCAGTGAGCAAGGGCGTGAGTGTGTGTGACAGGGCTGCCCGGTGCACAGGAGCCCTGCAGGGATGTGCTCCCAGGGGCTGCTCTCACTGGCTGTGATCTCCCGCGTATGTCACTGCATCCCTTCTCCTGTTCCCTGTTCTAGACCTAAGCAGGAAGCTCTGGGGACATGCTGTCCAGTATTCGCACAGTGCTGCGGGGTCTCGCTCCATGACTAGGCCTCCAAGGATCTATGCGATGCAAATAATTAACAATTACTATCGATAATAGCTCTGGCTGTTGCTTTCTAGGCAGCAGCATAGCTAAATCCTGGCAACTGAAGGTTATCTGCCCATTCCTCCTGCTGTAACGGGTTCATTCATGCAGTATTGATTTCAAGACAGTAAGAAGAAAGAGCCTTGCAGTAGCAAAATACGAATATGCCTGTGATCAAAAATGGAGCACTATAAGCAGGTATTTGGGAGAGAGCTTATTGTCAGAGATTCTCCACAGCTTCAAATTTAAATAACCATACCTCATGCTGGGAAGCATTAGAGATGAAAGCTCTGATTACAGCAAGTCCAGCTCTATTACTGTCTTTCATTCTTAATTAAACTCTTAAATAACATGTAGTTTCCACTTACAAACTAAGTTATTAGCAGTCTTTCTAATTGTGCTCTGCTGCATTTTTCATGAAGAGAACATTGTAGGTCTGTGACAGACCAAGCTTCCCTATGAATGAACACACTTACATAACTAGGCCAAAAAGTGTGTTGGGTGACTGTGAATCACAGCTCATTAGAAAAAAAATGGACAGAATAGAATGGAATTGTTTATTAAGCCTCTCTAACTTGAGAATGGTTAGAGAAATGTCCAGACTCACATGGCCCTAAATTGCTCACTCAGAGACCTGCCAAGGGCTGAGACCAGCAGCAGGCCTCATGGTGGATCCATGATGGAGAACTTGCACTTCCTGCACGTTTTCTGGCACACGGACAGCACAGGCAGGACCTGCTCTGCAGTCAGAAAGCCAGTGATCAGGGAACCCCACACTACACCTTGTTTTGCCTGTCCCTGGAGGTGCTTGGGGCTTGGTAGTAGCTGAGTATTTGGTATTTCCCTGGTGTGTGGACAAGCCACCTCTCATGTTCTTACCCAGATAAGTCATTCTCTATCACCATTTTCTGTAGCCCAGCAGAGATGCTGTTGCCGGCGTTAGGAGTGGACGCAGTGTGATCAGCTGTGACCGAGACCTGCACGCAGGCCGGGTTGCTGAGCGCTGAGTTCACATCCCTCAGAATCCGAGGCAGAGGCCCAAGTTTTGTTGCAATGCCCTGGAGACAAAGGAGGGTAGAATTATTACCAACATCTTGCTTTCCTGTTAGAGAACTGTGGGATTCTGACATTTTTTGAGCAAAATCTGCAGTGAATTATTTGTTAGCAGCATTAATTTTCTCCATCATTTACCCCCACTGTTGAGGCTATGGATTGCCCCAGGCATGTGGCTCCAGAAGCCATTTGCTGCTGGGGTGGAAGCATTCCTAGCAGAAAGCATATTAAAGGAACAGAAAAAAAAGAGACAGCTATGGCTGGATCTGGTTCAGGTTTCTAGACAGAAACCTTTTTAATTAAAAATAAATCTTTTGAATCTGCTGGGATTGACCAAAGGCCTGATGTTGAGCAGCTCTGCCTTCTCATCCCATCTGTGCCTCATCCTAATCCCCCTCCTCTGCAATGCGATAAACAGCAAAACAAACTATACTCACCTGCCCCAGAGGGATGCGAAGAATAAGCTACCCCTGCAGCATAATGCAGCAGGCATGGGAGTGCTAGTAACATTAGTACCAGCTACAGACCCAGCCCGATGCCCGCTGGGCATGTGGAAGCTGGCTGGTGTGGCCCAGCCGCACGGCCCTCCAAGGCTGCCCCTGCCATTCCCCCCAGGTACCTGCTCCAGTTGAGAAATGACTTCCCAGAGCAGCGAGTGCAAAGTGGAGAGTTCCCGGCCCAAGTCAATGTAGCCTTCAAAGCCAGCTGTGTTTGAGATGGTTTCTGGATTGGAAATCTCCAGCAGAAATCTCTGCATGTTGGTCCATTCATGTTCCAGAAACTGATTCATGAAGGACATATATTCCTCTTTGCTGCCAAACCTGTCAAGAGAGAAATACGAATCTCAGCTAAATCCTGTGAAGGGAGGTACAGTCGACAGAACAGTCAGGTATGTCTGCAGAGAATGCTAGAGCCCTTCCTCCAGCAACTAAGCCCTTTCAAAGCCTTTGGGATCACTGGTTTGCTTGCAAGCACTTAGCTTCCTCACTTAATTGGGACCTCACTAAAAACAAAACTGAAATCAAGTCCAGACTAGCCCAGCTAGGTGCGCATCAGCAATAGAAGTAAGTGTGAAGGCTAGAGACAGGGGATGGCTACCGGTTGCTGGAAATGACGATTTTCCATGAGAAATGGAAATGGCGAAATTGTAAAACCCAGCCCAAACTAGCCTGGAGATTGGAAACTAGAGGGGGGCAGATCTGAGTCTTCAATCCAGGCCCTCATCTCTGCTGCATCTTTCAGTCTTTCAGGAGAAGCCTCTGACGAGCCTGGCACCAGAAGGGAAACTTCAGATTCCCTGCACCCTGTTTTCCCATTCTACCATTTCACTCGGTTTTTGTTCTCCGGTGTCTTTGGGCACAGCAAAGCCTCACAGTTCAGTCGTACCAGCTGTGGTTCACGCTGTGACAGGGACAATGCTTGGGTGAGGAGAGGCTGCCGGGGTGCAGTCTGTAGGAGAGCTCAGCTTCATCACTTCGGCTTGACTAACGTCAGCTTAGTTAGTGGGGCTTTCTTGCAAAATGCTAAAAATCTGAAAACCCTTTGGTTAGGGACTGATCAGGAATATGGAGAATTTCTGTCATCTAGTGTAACACACTTGTATTTCTTCTGCCTGTGTCTGTGTGCGCATGCATTCCTGCAAGCGTGCGTGCTAAGCTAGTTTCCAGATCTAAGAAGCTTTAGATGGAAACTGTCCATTCATATTTCCAAAAGCTCATCACTGTTATCAGAGCTCAGGGTAAGTAGCTCAGAGCTGCAGCCAGTGAAAAGATTTTCAGAAATCTCTTGCTTTGTTTCCATCGAGCCTGCGGGCTTAGATAATGTTCCCATTCTCTTTTCATGCCCTCCAAGTTCCGACAATTCCATGGGAGGAACAGGAAGGGTTTCAGGGCACACTGGAAGGAAATAATGGTCCTGAGCTCCGCACCCCAGTGCTATTCTGGTCCTCCTGGTGCCTCTGGGGGAGGTAGGTAGCGCGTGTGCCCCAGCCATGCCCAACACTGCAATTATGGGACAAACTTCCTGACTCGGCCTGGGTGTTTCTGCTGTGGCCCAGCCTGCTTTTCTGTATGGTATGAATAGCTTGTTTTCCTGTTCATAAAACATGTGTTGTTTTGGAAACTTAAATGATTTCCCTGACCTCGCAGTGAGAGAACAGCTCCCAGAGAGACGTGGGGAAGAAAGAATAACAAACAGGCCTTTTCCATATTGGAGAGAAGCAGCAGGGTTCCTCATCCATGGCTCTGCCATGTGGCCAGCACAGCGCCCAGCCCCTAGTGCCAGGAAGCACCTCAGTACGGCTTGGCCTTCTTGCTGACAGTGCCAGGGCCTTCCCAATCTCACACTTCTTTCAGGCCCTGCTGCTGCTCCCTCTGAGTCCTCTTGCAGCAGCACCCTTGCGGCTTGGGCTTGCAGCACGGGGCTCTGCACAGCTGCTGCTCTGGAGAGCACTGCCCCTCTGCCCGCCAGCCAGGCCTCGCGCGCAGCTTCGGACCTGCCCCTGCTGCTGCCCGACTCACTTGGCAAAGTTGGCGAGGTTCTGAGTGACCTTGGCAATAAGGGTCAAAGTGCGTGCAGTGCGGTCGTCCGGGTACTCCTGGAGGAGACTGAAGAGAGAAGGGGACATGATGGCTGGACAGAGGAATCGGAGGAATAAGGAGGCACTGATCAGACGCTCACTGATGTCAGGGCGGCCACGATTACTGCATTCTTGTCTCCATGAGGCAAAAACTTCTTTGAGCTCCCTTGGGAAGACACTGAAATGACACAAGGTTCAGAGATGGTAAATTCAATGCCAGGGGTTCAAGCTGTCACACAGCAGTAGCTCAGCATGGCACAAATCAGCCAGAGGGCTCAACACACAGACTCTGTACCAAGGTTGAGCCCTCTTGCCCTGTTGAGCCACCACAGCCCAACTGCCTGTACCAGTTACAGGTTCTTGCCCTTATTTTGCAGGGCTCCTATTAGAAGGAGACTCAAACCACAGGGTGAAGGATCTGAGCCCCTGCCTGGGGCACTGACACAGCTGGTGTTTGGAGGGAGGGATGTGCAAATTGTAATACTCTTGCTCAGGCATTTGGGTCAAGTACCACCTTGACTGGTCTAACTGCAGAACCTCAGCAGGGCTATTCCCGACTGGTAACACTGCACAGAATCCAGCCTGGCTTTCCTCAATTCCAGAATTCTCATGGGGCAAACAGCTCCAGCTGCAGCAGCCCTTATCACCAGAGAACTTGCTGCCTGTTTCTCCTTGGGCCCTCCCCAGCTCCTCGCTCCCACCTTATCCTGTTCCCATTATTATTTATTCAGCCGGGTACACCCACACGCAGCCAGGCCGACAGTGCCTCTGTCACACTGGGCCACTCTCTGCCAGGCCTTCGGGACAGCCCCAGTGACCACCTGCGCAGCCCCGCAGCCTCGTGCTTACCCACGAGCTGCAAGCAGAGTGGGCAGGGGGGCAGACTCCATTTTAGGCTATAAATCACCTTAGCAAAGGGCCATTTCAAAGGAGAGTTTCTCTGCTTTGCTGCAGGGAAGAGCTGGGATAAGCAAAGCAGCGTGAACAGGCTCGTAACAAGCTGGAGCCCTTCTCTGGGCCTGACTGTCCTGGGGCTGAATCTCAAGCAAGTCCAAAAGAGAAGAGCGTGCGAGTCCCGCTGCCAGAGATGCTGTCCTGGGCCTGCACTGAACAGCCCACTGCCAAAACACTGTCAAGCAGCAGGAAGAACAAAACAGGCGGCTTTCAAATGAGGGAACAACTAAAGAGGACAACCCAACTCTGCCAGCCCTCGGACCTTCCTCCTGGTGCCAGCACTCCCATCCTGTGGCCTCCACTTCCCAGGCTACAGATGCTCATTTGCAAGGACAACAGGCTCTCTGCACTGCCGCAAGTTTGGGAACTGCTGAGCTCCCTCTTCCACCACACGCCTGTCAGCCAAGTGTCCATGGCCTCTAGTTCTGTCCCCACTCTGTGAGCTGGCCGCGCAGAGTGGCCAGGCCTTCACGGCTGCCCCTGCCCTGCCGCCGCGCGCACGGCCCTCGCCCCGTGTTTATCTGAGCTGCTGGACACGGCCCTGGCCAGCGGCTGGGATGGGGCTACTGCAGTTAACCCCGGCCAGCTGGAGGCCTCCGCGGCCGCCTTTCTGGCCGAGAGGCTGCCCACTTGCCGGGCAGCGCGCGGGGTGAGCGCACGGACGCCTCTCGCTGCTCCGGCTTTCCGAGCACTTGCCAGCTCTGGCCTAAAGGGCAAGTCTCTGTGGAAGCACCTGGCAAACGCTGCCCTCATGTTCAGCTCTTGGCTTCATGCTTGCACATCCAGGAGCTTTTACCCTGTGCATTGTTAGTAACGCCAGCCAATTTCTTTGGCTGGATAAGCTCTTCTCTGTCTTTAGCTTGATCCAAACAACTGGACAAAGTCCTTTTACTTCACGGTACTTGCCCAGAAATACTAGAATCTTTTGAGCAATTTAAGGCTTGAATGATCTGGACAGGTTGCACAGTTACTGAGAAGTAAACCTCGGAAAATTATGCACTGGGTGCATGCAGCCCATGAAGGCCCGTTCACTATCGCAGGCCAAGCGACTATAAAAGTTTAATTGTGTAACAGCAGATAGAATTCAGTTACTGGCTTTATGTGACAAACGAGTCCATAATTCATTACCCAACCTTCCAGTAACGAGCTTCCACAAGCTGAAATTCTGCTTACACTGAAATTCTCCAGATGTCCAAATTATGTCATAATTATAACAATTTTCAGTTATTGTAAACCTCTTTCCTCTCTCCGACTCTCCAGCAGATGAGCATGCCCACTTGGGCTCTCTATTTAAAGCAAGAGCATTAGCCATCAGGATACCTTGGCCAATCCCACACACTCATCATCAGCCCAATTAATCCCCAAGAACAACTGAGCACAATGGACGGAGAGAGAAACAGATACAGCAGCAGCTCCCTGGTTTTGGCCTTTCTCCTAAGGGAAGAGAGCGCTGGAGTAAGAAACTTTCCATGCATTCTTGACTTTCCTTGGGTCACTTTTCGAGCCTATTTTTAGATTGACCTTTTAGTTCTGCTTTGATTATTTTTAGGAGGAAACTAAATCAAAGAATTATAACCCAATGGTGACTAAAAACAGTGAAAATCTCCTGGGAAAGCATGTAAGTGCAGTTCCTCAGTCACAAAGTTATTAATTGGCCCAAGATAAGGTATAGGCTACCTGCAGAGAAATCTGCCCTTTCTCTTATTTGGGGTAGTTAAGCCTGAATAAGACTCTGGCTGCTTGTTTTCTCCCTGAACAATTCCCTTCCTTCCTGAGCTTCCAGGAGAGCACATTGGGTATCCTACATTACATACAGGGAGTTTTTGATCTCAATACAGCAGCTGCAGCAAGAAGAAGTCTTTATCATCAAGGACTTCCTCCAAAATTGCTCTAAGTTGATGTTTTGCAACAATGATTTTGTTACAAAATGCATGAATAGAAACTTAAGCCCAGAGTTTTAAGCAGAAAGACTAGAAGTCCACTGTTTTTATTCCTTAGGGGACCGCAAGTCCATTTCTCCTTTTCAAGTTATCTTTGAAGGCAGCATCTGTAACAGACCTGTGGACCCTTGGCTCCCAGTCCTGTGTTAGCACAAGAGCAAGACACAACATTGTGAGCATGGCCAGGACAGCCACCTCGCAACAGGAAGAGGTAACTACTTGAGTGCAGTTATTTTTGCTTATTCAAGCCTGTCCCAGCTAAATGCAAGAACCTTTATGTACCCTCCAAAAATGAACCACTGGGAACTGCCTGGCACTGCACAGCAGTCCCTGTGCCAGTGGAGCAGTGAAGTCCCCACCCCAGCCCTGCGGGCTGGGAACAGGAGCTTAGCCCAGAGCAAGGCACAGCCCCAAGCCCCACGGCAGGCAGGAACGGGCGAGCACGGCCAGGCGGGTGGCACCACCGGGCCGACGCTGCACCGCTCTGCAGCTCTGCTGCTCCTGCAGGGGCTCGCGCAGAGAAGCGGCAGCTGCGCAATACTCACCAGTAGGAGTTGATGATTTTGCAGAAGGCCAGCTCGCAGCACATTTTCAGGTTGCCCTGATGTTCAGGAAGGTCCGAAGATGAACACTTACTGGGATCCACCTCACAGTTCTCATCTGATTCATACAGAGCCTTGATAAACTCCCCTGCAAAACAGTCAGTGATGGATTTTGGAGACACTGGAGAAGGATTCTACAAGCAAGACAGTTTGTGAGCGCGAGGCATTAGCCCAGCCCCTGTCACACTGAATGAACAGAGCTGGGAGTAGGAAGGTGATGGGAGGTGGCTCTGGGGAGGACCTGTCCCAGGCGGCCAGCACGATCCCGCGTGGATCCTGCTGCTGGGAGCAGCCTGCTGGGCCGCCCAAGCTCGCACGGCACTGGAGCAAGCCCTGCAGAAAGGCACCCACACCTGGGATGAGCAAGGCTGACCCTCTTCCCCTGCTGGCAGCTCTGTCTACATGGCTGAGGGCAATTGCATCAGAATTAGTGTGCCAAAAGACTGCTCTCCTCAGCCTGCCCTGCTCCCCTCAGATTATACCAATGTCAGAAACGTTCCCTTGGGCTACTCCAGCAGAAGTATGTTGGCAAGTTGTGTAATTATTTGTAAGATGTCCTGCTATGGCAGACTCTGCCTGTTACAGCACTCTGGCACTGATGAGCCAATGTGATTCACAGGAGAAATAGTTAATTAAAGGAAAGAAACAATTTTATTGGTTTATTTTGAGCTGAGCATCACACAAAATTGGATTAAAATATTTCTCCTAGTATCCCTGCACTCCTGCTTGCTGGCTGGCTGTTCCTCGCCCTCCCGGAGCAGCAGAGCAGCCCTCCTGCCCTGCAGCATCTCGCCCCCACGTCAGCGGTGCCTGGATTCCAATGGGAATTAGCAGGTAGGATCCAGCTGCTTCTGCGAGTGCTGGGGGCCCAGCAGCCTGGCCGTGTCCAGGGTGGACAGGGCCCGACACAGCGAGGGATGCGCTGCTTCCCAGAGCTGCACCGGGACCTGCAGGTCAGGGGCTGCTCTGGGCAAGGTTTCCATTCGTTGTCTCCTAGTTCCCATCAGAATTCCTGCCTCGGCCCACTCCAGCCTGTATTCCTCCCCTTCTATTGCCAAAACAGATTTAATTAAGTACCGGAGAGCCTGTCCAATGCACCTGCAGCTCCACCAGGGAGTTCAGGAGCCTCTCTGCTTGCCTGCTGTTACATCCTGCCCTATTACTCGCTCGTGCTGCGTGGTTTAAAGGAAAGCACCACACTGCATTGGGTTGCCTTGTGACATAAAGATGAATCATTTCACTGATAAAAGGTCTACACAGAATCAACGCCCCTAACAGCAAGCAGGAACCGCAGGCTCCTCCTATAGATGCAGCCAGTGTGGCAGCATTTGCATTGAGCCTTGGAAGGAGAGTATTACGAAATTGTCTTCTTTCATTAATCTCCTGGCTTTTTAGAAATTCAGTGAGATAATCTAGTTACAGACTTGCCTTCAAACAGAAAGCATTACAAGGCAGAAACACATAATCCTCCTTTTCCTCATCTCGTGGGGTCCACTGGTTTGACTGGCTCAATGATCTCCCATTCCTCAACTTATTATTGTTATATTAATAAAAATTTTTTTTTTTTTGCTCCTTCCTAAAATTACACAAATCCATTAGAGGGCATCTAACATAGTGAAAAATTAGCAGCTCAACAGAGCTAGAGCTCATCCTCCTGTGAGGACGTGCAGCTGGTCCAGCTGCCCGTGGACACAGCGCTGAGAGCCCCTCCTCGTGCCCGTCTTGCCTTGGCTCTCACTGCAGCTCCTTCCTGACCTACCCCGAAGCAGACACTCTAATTATTTTTGTTTGCATCAGGAGAAATATTTTTGGAGCCCTGAGCATAGCCAGCCCTTTAAAAAAAGCACCAGGAGGGTTCCTGATGGGAACTGGGAAGCAGCTCTCATCACTATGATTTGGGAGATTTCATCTGACTCGATAGCAGTGCGAGTAACCAAGGGGGGAAGCCTCTGTGCACGGCTGTGCAATCGGGGAGGATTCAATGAGGCCTCGGTGACACTGCCAGCACGCAGACACACACTTGGCAAGCGCAAAATGCCTTCAAAAACCACTTTGTTATTGCTTCTAGGGCCACCTAGAGCACGTATCCAAGAACCGTATTCTGCAGGTGAGACTTGCCCAGCGTCTGTACATACCTAAGGCATCTTGCAAGTACTTCTGCCCAACCAACTTCAGGTATTCTTCGATTGCTTTGGTGGCCAATGTATTCTCCCTGAAAATGAGATGCTCATTCTCACCACAGCGATCAACTTCAGACATCATCAGGTCAGTCAAGAAGTCCTGGAAAGCAAAGTCCATGGTGGGTCAGCACGTACTGACACACTCAGTGCAGCAGAGCAGAGCACACACCCGTCAAGAGGTCCCAACACGACACGCAGGTGCTGCTGCTGGCTCTCGGTGTGCGCGCTGCATCACACTCCTACCAGCCTGGCTTTTCTTCTCACAGAGAAATAAGCAGAGAACTAAATGTCCAGAAGAAGTCATTGCTTTTGCACTCCAAATACGTTACTCTTTCCATTCATGCACCACATTAGCACCTCCATCCGTCCCAGTTCTAGGGAGGTCACATCTCAGCCTCCATCCACATTTTGTGGGCAGCCTTCACCCACTGCTAAGTGGCTGCATTTGGTATCTAACTGCACTGGTTGCGAATCAGCCACATACTTCTATGTCGTGAGCTGCGCCCCACAGTTAATGCCTGAGAATCAAGTCAGTAACGTGCATCAAGATGCTCAAATGTCTCATTTACTTAGTATACATGAAAATAAACAGTGCTACTATAGTTCCATCTTGGGCACATTTTTGGTGCGATATCCATGGCATCGAATACCATGCAATTTTATCATCATCTGTGCTGCACAGTAATGGAGCTGCTAAGCAAGAGCAAATGCACACTGACAGCTGCCCTGTGTATCAATTTGGGCTCTTTGAATTGTAAATTTTAACATAAAAACCCCAGTTAAGAGCTCCATGTCTGCCTGGGCGAGGGCGTTGACTGAGCGGAGGGTGACGTGTTGTGATTCACCCCACGCATTCTGCTGCAAACCCACCGTGTGCTCCAGGATTTGCTGCGGTGTAGCTCGCATTAACACAGGACCATATAGTTTCCTACTGCTAATATATATTCAGTTCCTGTTCTCTGCACTAATGGGAAAAATCAAGTATGAAGCTCTGCTCAGCTCACAGTTGTGCTGATACCGAGGAGACGACCTCCTCCCGCTTGGCACCACTCACCTGGATGGCAAAGAAGCTGCTGCGTAAATGATGCACGTTACAGCTCTGACTGTTTCTTCATGCAAGAAACAAGGATTTAAATTTACTTATATAACCACAGGCACTGTTTTTAAACTGTCTTCCTCTAAAACAAAATAATCAGCTTGGTAATAACCCTTCATTAAGGGTTATCTCGTTATCTGTCGTGACTGCACCGCATGTTAGGAATTCAGGGCGCAGAGGGGAGAAGCATCCAGGGCTGCCACCCAGCCCGGGCACGCAGGAAACCCAGGTGCCAGCAGCCGCCTGGGAGCTTTGCAGGAGAGCACTGCGTCTCCATCCGCGGTGGGGTTTGCTCTGTGCAGGGACACCCATTAACGTCGCATCAGAGTTTAAGGAATTGACTCCACCGGGAGCGCGGCCTGTGCTCAGCCCCAAGGGTGACCTGCAAACAGGGCCTGCTCCTGGCACTCGTTCCTGGCCCATTTCCTGCCCACACCACTCACTGCCAAAGCCCGTCAGCTCCTGCATCTCTTGTGGACCAAGGAAAATCCCAGCTGCAGTCACCTCTGTTTTACGTCTAGAAAAGGGAGGCGAATCTCTCTGCGGTACCAAGCAGCGCTGTTCGCCCCATGGGGACGGGCAGCAGTATCACAGCTCGCTGCCCGCCGGGCTGACGGCCTGCTCTGCTCTTCTTTCCTAGCAAGATGAAACGTGTTCGCTGGCACAGAACGCAGCCGTGTGCAGCGCTGGCCTCGCGCTGGGCTGCAGCCCTGACCTTCCCCGAGCTCCCCCAGGCCCCGCGGAGGGACCACAACGGGGCCATCACGGCGCCGCCACCTCCCAGACGTGTCCCTGTCACTGCTCCTTTCTCCAACCGGGCGATCCCCTCCCTCAGGAGCCTCCTCTGGCAACATCCTGAAGGCAGGAGCCCCTGGGCACCAAGGCCCGGGCCTTCCTTCGCTGCTCCCTCCGTTTTTGCCCCATCTCATCTGAGCTGAAAGGCAACTCGGAACCCCTGTTCACCCCAAGCCGCTCCATCTCCATCTGCCAGGTCCCTCCCGGGCTCGTTCCACTCCCATGCGGCGCTCGGGCTGACACAAGGTGCTGAGTCTCAATTAGCAGACACTGACCTTGGCTTTGCTCGATTCTCTCTCCTGTCACTTCCTCAACACACTAATTATCTCCACAACATCTCGCAGCCGGGCGCACAGCACAACCCACCCCGCGGAGCCGCAGCACCAGCGCGGCCCTCGCGGCCCGGGAGGACGCGGGGAGCCCAAACACCCACAGAGGTGGCCCTGGGCGAGCGCTCCACACGGCCCTTCCCTCCCGGCCCGGCGAGGCCGCCGCCACCTTCGCATGGCACCTCCCGGGACACCCTGCGCTTTCCATCTCGGGCCGCGGTCCAAGTCCTGCCCTGGCTCCACACAAGTCGCATCCTCTCTGCATCCCACGCCTGGTGTCTGCTCCTCCAGAACGGGAGGAGCTGGAGGGAGACAGGGAGACGCAAACCGAATGCCAACACTCGCCAAATCCCTCCGGGGGCCTCACTCACCCACAAACAAGGCTCTGAATAAAACGCAATAACTAAAGCCAATAAAATTCCTTGTTTCTGAGCAGCAGAGATCAGCAGGAGGTTGTTTTTAGTTAGAGCCCCTGGCAATGTAAGAAAATAAGATGCTTTATTTCATTATTTCAGAGTCAAGAGGGGAAGGGGAAGTCTACAATAAAACTTAAGGACAGCAGCAGAGTACTTCAGGGTTATTCCTGTGTTTATTTTAAGGATATTTGCTTGGGACTGGACACAGCTGAACCTGTGCAACTTCAGCCACTGCACCCATGCTAATATAGAGCAGCACTTCATAAATAAACAAACCCAGGGCATGGCAGCACGAGGCAGCGCCGGCTTCCAGGACCCCTTCACACACACCAGGCGTGAGCTCAGTGCAGCAGGGCCTGTCCAGGGCAGCTCCTGCACCTTCCGAACCCGCAGGAGCGTCGGCGCCGCGGCCGGCCCTGGCCCCGGCACGTTCCCACACTGCAGACGGGACGGCCGGGGTGGGTTAACTGCTCCGCTCGCAGCCAGGAGGGGAAACCCCCCTGCGCAGGCAGGGCGGGAGCCGCCTCAGGAGGCTCCCAGGAGCTTGGACACCGCTGCCCTCCTGCCGTTTTCCACAGCACAAGAGCCACCCTCGAGCCACAGCAGCCCCGGGCGGGAGCCCTCCCAGGCACAGGGAGAAAGAGCGCGAGAAAGAGCAGCAAAAGAGGGGCACGAGTCCTGCCACACACGCAGGAGGCGGCCCCTCCACCCCAGGACGCAGCTCCGCCGTGCCCAACCCGTGCTGTGCCCAGCCCGGCGCAGCTTGGCACACGGGGCGCCGCAGGGCCCTGGCCCGGCTTCCGAACCGGCTCCCCTCTCCGGCCCAGCGTGTCGCTCCTCACATCACAACTGACTGACGTGCAGATTGACTTGGAAATAACGTTCTCCACGTCGCAAGCCTGATTAATAGGATTGACTTAGCCATAAGAGGATTGAATTGATAAAGATAATAAGATTACTGTGTATTTCAAAGACTAGCCCAGAGTCCAGCAGGGCCCTTTATGCAGAGGTGAAAAGACATTCTCAAGAGCTGAGGGCTGCAGATGAGGGGGGGATGAATGTCAGGGACCACATTCACAATTAGCTCAGCTATAGCAGCTATAAAATACTATCAGAGAGAGAAAGTCTTTGTGGGCGAGACGATATGGCTGCTGCCAGGTCTGCACGCACGCAGCGCCCCGCTTCGCTGCTCCCACTGCTCCCAACTGTCCCGGGCCAAGGCCGTGTCCTCCTGGGCACCTTGGGTGCTGGCCAGGCCTGCCCAGCTCCTGTGTCCCAGGGGCTGCTGCCCCCCGCGCCGCGGAAGCAGCTCTGCCCCACGCCCGGCCGGGCAGCCCCGCGGGGCCTGCGGCCGCTCGCACAGGGCAGGCGCATCCATCTGCTGAGGAGAAGCAAATCCTCACAGCACAAACAAATCAGGCCGCATGTTGACCCTTCGCTCCACTCACACCACCATAAACGTGTATTTCAAGTAAGCAGCTGCTTAGAGCAAGCTCTGTCAGATGCCGGGTTTGATCTACCAAGCGCTTGGACAACAAAGTTTTTATACACTTATGATCATGAGCTGAGCTCCAGAAGTTGAAGGGCAGCCCAGGAGCAAGGCTAGACAAGGGAAAAACTCAGGCAGCAGCAAAGTGGCCACCGGGCCGGCTTTGGGAAGGAGACGCCCACACACCCATCACCGCAGCACCCCGGCCGCACCAAGCTGCGCGAGGGCTGGGGGCGCTCCAGCAGCACCAGGTCCCCCTGCACCCGCTGCCGACGGGGCTGCGGTGCCTGCAGTGCAGGCAGAGCAGGGCCTGCGGCAATGCTGGTCCCCTGCGCCCCACAGGTAGCCCCCGGTGGGAAGATGAAAGCCAAAAAAACCCCTCGAGAGGTGCACGGAGCTGCAGGCTTCCCCACGGCCCCTGCCCCGGCCTCTGTGCCCACTCCAGCTCCGCTCTCCATGGACAGAAGCTGCAGATCCCGTGGGGGAGGCACCGGTGGGGACAGCCCAGCCCCACCGGACAGCCCTTATCCCCCTGCTGCTCCTCTCCGGCAGCACCTCTGGATTTCAGGAGCTTCGGCTGCTCGGAGACAGACGGAAACGGCAAAGGGCAGCACCAAGCACATGGGCACCGCGGAGCAGCGGGGTCAGCAGCTCCATGAGCCTCTTCCCAACACAAGAGCTGCCGCACGGTCAGGGGCAGACACAGGTATCCAGTCACTCATGCTGCATGCAGAGCCTACCCCACATGTACAGGGAAACAGGACCAGAAACAGTGCAAGAGCAATTAGCTCCTAATGAGGCCTCAGAACCCACCGGACACTTGTTCCTCGCTGTAATTGCTGCTTTCTCATCAGCTAAAGAGCAGCCCAGAGCCACAAACCCCTTTACCAGCAGCACAAGCAGAGGGTTGTTGTCAGCCGTGTCTGCGCTCTTCAGCTGGGGACGGCGAGCGAAGAGAAGGGCACTCGGGAGAGGCCCCTGGGAAGGCCGGGGCTCCGGGCACCCACCCTGGTGCCCGAGAGAGGGCCGGGGAGGACAGAGACCCCGCGCAACTCTCCTGCAGGGCGCTGAAGCCCTTCTCCACAGCCCTGCGCGCCCTGGGCTGCTCTGCGAGCGCCGCCCCCGGCCCCGCACGCGGCAGGGTGACACCTTCCCCTCCGCCACACACTGCTCCCTTCACCTTCCACTGCCCTGGTCCTTTGGTCTTCCACAGAGGAGGCCTCACCCTGTTCCCGTGCTCCAGTAACTCCTGCTGCTCTGACACCCAGCTAACGCTGATGGCGGATGACAGCCAGCGAAAGCACAAGCTCCATTTTAGGGGGATGTTTATCAAGCCTGTTTGCCATGTCCCCTGTGTAGAGCGTCTGGGATCTTGCCACTGATGCAGACACATGTCCAGAAACCTCCCTGCTGCCTCCTGTGCCTCCCCAGCCTGGCGAGGAGAGGGGAAAGGCAGAGCAGCGGCAGCAGCTCTCAGACGAGCACGCACGAGATCAGGGTGACACTTGGAGCCTTTTGCACCGGAACCGCGATCGTCACGGACAGGATTTTTTATGACACTTGCACTCGAGCAGGCACGTGGGCACTAGCGCAGCCCCGGTGGCAGCTCCGGACGTGCAGGGCCAAGTGGCACCAGCAGAAGGCAGGGCCAGGTCAGCAACCGGCATGGCCGGCGCCCAAGGGACAACCCAGGATGCTCCCTGTCACAGAAGCGACCCGGAGAACTGCACGGGAGCTGCTCGGAGGCAGCTCGGCCAAGGGGACGAGGCCTGCGGCGCGATGCTCCCTCCTGCACGGGCAGGGCGTGCATGGAGCTATTTTCACCTCCTCTGGGATAGCAGAGCCCCGGCCTCGCAATCCGCTCAGGAGCTTTGCCTGCCTTGAACTAGATAAGGAGGCCGAGCCCCTTCTCTGTTTGACAGATGGTCATTAAGTCTAATCCACGCAGGAGCTGTGCCAGGAGCGAGGGGAAGGAAGGTCTCGCCGTGCCCCACCGCGGGCGAGGAGCCCACGTCTCCTCCGCGCCGCCACCGCCTCGGAGATGCTGCTCCTCCCCGCTCCGGACCGCACAGCTCAGGGATCGCCGCGATGCCTCAACCCCCTCGGCTCTGCTGCCGGCGTGCGGCTGCGGTGTGCGCGGGCACAGCCTGGCTCTGTGCAAACAGGCCACGCGGCTCCGTCCGCGGGCTCCCCGGGTGCCACAGCTAAGGGCTCTGCCCGTCCTGGGCCAGGCATCACTCCGAGACTCGGCCTCTCCTGCCTGCTCTTCTCCCCAGACCTACTGGGGATTCCCATGAAGGAAACTTGGAGTGAGCCAGAAAACTGGGCTTCTAGCACAGCAAGGCAGCCTACGTTTTGTCCCTGAAAACAGCTTTCTTGCATATTCTACATTTGTGCCTGTTTATGAACATGTACATGTGCCTGTTTATGAAATAAATCTGGCCCTTTAGACTCCAAAAGTAGAGAAAAATCCCTATGTTTGTACCTCTCTGGTGCCACCAACCTCTTCTCTAATTAAGCAGTTTGCACTGCATCTGCTACCAACTCGTTTACAATAAAAAGGAAAGTTCAGTATCCTAACAACAGGAAGGCTTGAAACCAAACCAAAGTGAGTCCATGTGCTGATCTCCAACAACCCGAAACGTGAGGCACAGGCCTTTGCTTCCACCACCGCGACGGCAGCCCGGGGCGACAAGAGGGTCCTACCTTGGCCTTGCCCGTGCTCTGCAGGATGTGAACCAGCGCCGACGCCATCTCCTCCTTGTTCTTCACGCTCAGCGCGGGCTCCAGCACCGAGCACAGCACCATGTAGTTGTTAGTGATGTACTCGGCAAACTCTTTGTACATCTCCATGGGCAGGATGCTCATACTCTGGTAGCGTGACTTGATGCGGATCATGGGCCCCGGGGATTTGCCCTTGCTGGGGTTGGCGCTGACCACAGGGTACCATTTCTCCACAAACTGCCGGCCCGTGACGGAGCCGACGGGGATGTTCACCTGTCCGATGAAGTTGGTCTTATCTTTCTTTTTCTTCTTGTCAGTCTCTTTGTATAAGTGCACCGTAATGTTTTTGAGCGATGGGAGGTTATTAAATTCAAAGTGCTCCCCCCAAAAGACATTATCAGTTTTCAATTTACAGGTAGTTCGTGCATAAAGAACGTCATCCAGGCATAATTCACACAAGTACTTCTTCTTAGCTGGCAGGTCCTTAGCTTCAATAATCCATAACTTTAACATATTCTCTACCCTTCTGCTGTTGTCCTAGAAAAAATGATACAAAGAAAAAAAGGTCAAGAGAAAAAAACAAAACCATAAACAACAAAAATGGGGATATGAGTTAATTATTTCGGATGTGCTAAATGAGCAGAGGCTTAATTATATTTTATTTTAAGGAAATACAGGCTCTCAGGAATTTGCATAATAACACTACTTATGTTAATTTTCCAAATAGCGCCATGCTCTCCATGTCTGCTGGTGCCAATTAATATAAGAAACAAGAAAGATAAATTCCCTCCAAATTATAAATGAACCATTTCCAACTCACTGCCAAGTGGGCCTCAAAAGAAACAGGAAAGAGCCTTCCCAATAATTACTGGCTTTTATGAAACAAAAGCTACATTACAGGTGCCATTGCTCTCCCTGTTATTTTTTTCAGTATTGCTGCTTTGCTGCAGCACTGGAGTCTATTTTCCTTACTGCAAAAGGAGAGCAATGAAGGGATCCCACTGTACACGCAGGCATTGACTCATCCACGGCTGGAATGCAACCACCTCTGGCATGGAAAGAAGCATTTGCAAAACCTCAGGAGATTCTGGGACTGAAAACCAGGGTATCCAACTAAAACATCAAGAGGAACTGTGGGAAATAGACCAGGTCACACAGGAGGATCATTGAGAAATAGGAATTTGGCTTTGGTATTGTTTTCACAGTGCTGCAGCTGGGAATACTGTGGATGTTCAGCGACTCCCCAGCGACGACAGCCTCATCCTGGAAGGGCATCTGGGGGCATCTGCTGCACGAGGGGCTGACAGGCCCGAGCCCGCAGCCGAATCCCTCCCCGGGTCTGCAGTGACCTGCGTTGTGTGGAGCCCATCGCGGAAACAGCAGCCAGGGTCAATCCCGCCTGCTTCGCTCAGGAGTCCGGACGGGAACGTTTTTGCTGGGGATCCACAATGAGGTACTGTCGGTCCAGGAAGCACACGCAGGAAATTAGACAACAACAGTAAAGGCCTGACAGAAATATCAAATCAGACACAGAGTTTGTTGTCTATGAAGTCAAACAAAGATGGAGAGCTTGCCAGCACCAAGAGCACGCTGCAAGAGCAGGGCTGATTTCCAGGGGAATTCTCGCTGCCCTGGCATCTCAAAGCCACACAGAGACGGTCAGTGTTCCCCCAAGCCCAGGAGTGGAGAGGAGAGGGTCTCACCACCCAAACCTGACCAGGCTCTTCCAGATGGCGGCTACCGGGGCTGCTGTAAGGCCGACACAAAGCTCTGGATGCAGCAGCTGAGTTGCACATGCAGAAACGCAATCGGAGAGGTACAAATCGCCCTCTCCCTTCTGCTGTCCCCTTTCTGATATCAAAGAAACCTGTTATACCAACCTGGCACTGGACTCACTACAATGAACTCGGACACAGAGGGCTCCCTTAGCAACTTGCCAGGCCTGGATTGAACTTCTGTGCACAGTTATGCATTTCTGATGCCATCAACGAATTCACAGGATCCCATCATTTGCATTTTCCATGATCAGCAGAATCACTTGTTGATTGAGCTCATCAGCTGTGAAATCCTGCAGCTGATTAGTGCTGATCAATCTTTGTTAGCTAACCCCAACACAGAGAGGAAGAAGCAGCTGTAGACTTTATTTTAGGCTGCATTCAGCCTTAGTGGATCATAGAAACGCACATTGGATGGCCTGCGTTCTAGCGAAGAGAGGAATTTGTTTCTGTGGTTCCCAGAGGGCCTGATTTTGACGTCTCAACTGGCTCTTAATAGAAGCGAAAGCAGCTACGTTCAGCCCCAGACTGCCCTGCTGTTCTGCAGAACCCACTGAGGCTGCACCCGAGTTGCTCCAACTCGGAAACAGACAGTGCAAGTACCAGCATCAGGAACGGGGTTGTGTGAACTCCTTATTCAGTCTTGTAACTGTGCTGGCAGTTACCAGCCATCTGTCCCAGAGCTTTGGGAAGGTGGAAAATCCTACATAAGTGACAAGTATCATTAGTATGAGAGCAAGACTGAAGTTTCTTGAGATCTGATCATTTCACAGCAACAGCTGTAAGCAGCATGTGCTGCGAAAACGGGGAAAGAAATAATTACCATTTTGCTGTAAATATAATTGTGAAAGAAAGCAGGATGGAGAAAAGCTGACCCACAATTACACTTACTAAAAGGACAACACGTCCCCTGCTGTGACTCTGCACTGGGCTTTAAAAAGTAATAACAAGGAACTGGACGCGAAGGGAGGCAATGCCTCAAAGCCGCTACCTTATTTGGGTGCACGGCACGCCGCAAGTTTTCCATCCATTTATCTCGCTCCGCTGCAGAACGACAGGAGAAGCACTTACTTCCTGATGAAGTCGTCACCTACAGGGAAAGGAACAGGATTATATCTTGACCAGAACATGCAGACCGTGTTTTGGGGGAGCGGGAGAGAGCAGGGAAAAGCACTGGTGGATTCCCCCCCTTCCCTCCTCAGTAAACAGCTTTACCCAAGCATGAAGCAACAGCACCTAAGGCTAATGGAAAAAGGGAGCAACTCTGCATATCACAGAATTAATCATGGACGCAAATCCCAATTACTCACCCTCCTTCCCACCAGGAGACGCCAGATATTGGGCCCTATGTAGGAGAGGCTTCGGATCACCAAGGTCCACGAGCGGGTGCACATCCTCAGGGGTGTTTCCATATCTTGTATCGGGCACCGGCTCCTGGGGAGCCGCTGCCGGGGGCCCAGCGCAAGCAGCAGCTCCCAGGACTCGGCCCGAGCAGCGGCCACCAAACACCCCCTGCCATCCACCGCCAGCGACGCTTCCGCGGCATCGGCTACTGAGCCAATGTCCAAACGGCCAAAACGCTCTCAGGCCCTGCCCAGCCATGGCTCTGAATCAGATGAGGCCACTCACGTACACATATTCCTCAAGGAAATATCTCCTTCAGGCTGTGCCGGTGAGCTGCTGGACTGTGACTGCAGTACTGCCAATTCTGTACTGCTCTTAAAAGCCTCCTTCAGCTGCTCTGACCATCTTGGTATTCACGGCGCTTGGCAATGGCAGTAACACTCTTTATGTACCTCACTGTGCGCAGACAGACAGACCCGGCTGGTGCTTTAACTAACTCCCCTCCGAGTCCCCTTTCCTCCAGTTCCAAGCTGGAAGTACCGGTGTGATCCTCATCATGTCCCAGTGTTTGTTTTTGCACACTGCGCACGGGGTTATCTGCTTCTGCGAGACACAAACTCCTTTAATTTCGCACACCTCCCTGCAGCCTAACCTGTTCTTAAAGCAGAGCTGCACTCGCTAAGGTTTGTCATTAGCTAACCTCAAAGGCGAGCTGAACACGTCCCCTCCTTTGAACACGGGCATTTTCTAACCAGGACAAAATGACAAGAGGTCTCTCCTGTCTTTACCCAGCAAATGTAAGAAACCCTCCAGCCCTCGATATTCCAGTTCTCTCCTTCGGGCTCAGGGCAGACACTCTTCCCTGTCCTCACACGCTTTCATTTTCTGATCTGCACAACTAAAAATTCTTCTAGGTCCAAGTCAGCTTCTCTTGCTAAGAACAGAAGAACCCGCATTGACAGACATAGTTGTATTAGCTTTCCAGCACCCTGCAGCACCCTCTCAGCTTCAGTGTATTTCCAGAAGTTACCCATCACAAATCTGGTCTGCTTCATCTGCTGCTGCAGATGCTCATGGCAACCTTGAACCCTCACAAACAAACTCTGGAGCACAAGGGGTGCTGCAAGACTGATGGTGCCACCACGGTGATCCCCGTGCCGCACAAGACTGATGGTGCCACCACGGTGATCCCCGTGCCGCGCTGCCGGGGGCTGCGGCCCTTCTGCTCTCAGCCTCTTCCCGGGAGGCTGCATCAGCATCTCCCCTCCACGAGCTCCCTGGCAATGACACCCGGCGACGCGAGGCAGAGCCGCATTCCTGCAGCGCGGTGCCGCAACGTCCCGTATCCAGTTACAAAGACCACAGAGGTACCAATTAGGCTTTAAGTACAGGTTTTAAGTACTGAGCTGACACGGAAGTATCATGGAGACAAACAGCAAACAAGCACAGCTCAGCCACTGCTAAACCATCGTCATCCTCTAAGGCTTCATGACTGCTCACACAAGAACCTAGAACTTCACAACTCGAGGCCTGTCCTATTTCTCAAGACGCAAAATCATCTCTGTTCAGGTCCAAAGCATGGAGTCCAGAACTCTCCCGGCACAGCCACGCCACGTGGCAGCAGTTACGGCGAGGTTCTGTACCCAGAGTGGGAAAAACCCACTGCAATTCAAATTAAGGTCCATAAAACTAAGTTCCCACTGACTGCTTAGAAACCAGTCGATAAAGGCGGAACGGGTCAAACGCACTTTCCAGTGAGCTCTGCCATGGCGCTCTCTTCTCCAGGGCCATTTTTCTTCTCTCTTGTTTTGACAGCAGCATGGTACACAAATGCATTTGAACGCTGCTCTCAGACTAGAGAATCAGGCAGCAATCCTAGAAGCCCTTCTGTAGAAGAGAATTACAACTTGTCCCTGAAAGTCCTCTTTAAGAGAAGTTGTTCTTAGTGGCACACATTGATCCTACTAAACTCAATAGGATTCATATCCAAACAAATAAGAACAGGATTTAGTCATCTTTTTATTAGATCTGTTAATTAAATGTCACTGCCTTTATTAGCTATCTGTTAAGTAGAATATCTAATATACTTTATTGCTAAATATAAGTAAATACATTGGCATTGACCTGCCATGCTAAAATTTATGATTTCATTATAAATCAATTACCCATTACTAGTTATTCAAAACCTTAGGACTGTGAGGGCCACACTTGGCAAGAGCTGGGAAACTGTCCCGTGTCCGAGCGGAGCCTCCTCGTCTGATGGCAGCTGAAGGTCACATCCACCATGCGAACTGCAAACCACTACTGCAGATCTGGGGAAATGGTATCCTGGCTTTGACCTCTGACATGAACACCATATGCATTAATGTATTAATGATCTCTGGGAGAGATTAATTAGCTCAATAAAGAGCACATTCTGGTCTCATCTAGTTTTTGGATTTGCTAAAATATTGTTAAGGTACAGGATAAACTCAATTAATAAAATGCTTTAATACCCAAACTGTTACTTATTCACATTCACATTTATCCATTGTCCTTGGATAGGCGACTAAATCAGACAAAAAGTTTGTCACTTCAAAAATGTCTTAGAAACAGCACAGGCTGCTCAAACTAGATTTCGAGGCACCTCAGCAGGAGACCAGCGGAAGGTGGCACCCCAGTTAATGAAGCTGTTTCCAAACCTTCACAAGATTTTCTGAGCAGAAATTAAGTCCCAGGAGGATACAAATGATCACATCCGAGCTGCGGAAGGGCAAACCGAGGCTAGAGACGGTGCTGGGCCAGCCCTGGGGACACGGTGCCGGGCAGCCAGCGAGGCTGTGCAAGCAGCAGCAGATGTTGACAGCTGGGCTAAACCCATCCCTAAATCCTCCCCTGCTCAGGCAAGGCCAGGATGGAGCTACAAGGTTTTAGCTGCGTTTCATTGTCCTGCTCCACATTCTCCCGGCTGTGTCACAGCCTGGACATGAGCTGCGTAACAGGGCAAGTCTTAGGTCTGCCAAGACAGTGCCAAAATCCCTCGATCCTCATCCCCATTCCTGCTCCTAGCCAGCAGGGCCTCACAAACGGCCAAGGCAGGAACAGCCTCCAGGAGCCTGGGTTCCTGGTCCCTTTACTAGACTAAGCTGCCTATTGTAGATTTAGCATACGCAGCACAGGCAGCGGGGCTAGATAGTTCTGCTGACTGGGAGGTCTTTCTCCCAGAAAAAAAGACTACATTATTTTAATTTTATTTTATTTTTTAAACACCAATGAAATAAAAACCCAAATAAATAGCGATTGCCAAGTACTCAGCAAGTCCAGAAAGGCAAATCTCTTAGAACCAAACAGCAGAAAAAGCCGAACGCAGCCCCTGGGAACGCAGCCCCATGTCCGGGGCGCGCGGGCCCTGCAGAGCCGGCTGCCTCCCGACAAGCCGCTCGGGTTTTTCCACTGCAGATGGCTCTGGCACCTCTCGTTTTCTGCTCTGTTTGCTGGGCTGCAGCTCCCACCCTGCCCCGCTCCAGCGGGATCCATCTGCGGGCAGGTCCCAGCCCGGGCCTGTCCCCTGCGCAGCGCGTGCCCCGGCTGGGCCCCGTCCCCTGTGCTGGGCAGGCTGCACTTCTGGAGAAGCCCCCTCCAACGGTGCCTTGGGAGAGACCCCGAGGAGGAGCACGGCCAGCTGGGAGGACGGCAACTTCCTAGACCCGTCCACCCCCAACCGCAGCACCACAAGGTGCAAATACACGAGAACAGCGCGAGGCTGGCGCTGCCCGACACCAGCGCCGCTTCCCTTCTCCATCGCAGGGTGCAAAACTGGCCGCTCCTCGCGGATCTCTGCAGAGAGCAGATCCACGACTGCCCCGCGGCGAGGCTGCGGCAGCACCACGCACTGCGTCCGCGCGGGGCCCACGACACCCCACGGCAGCGCCAGCCCCTCAGCTCTGCGCACAAGCACGCAGGGACTGCGGACACTGCCCAGACGGGATTCAGAAAGAATCTGCAAACACACTTCATTTCTGACCTCAATCAGAACCCGAAAGAGGCTCTCCAGAGATCCGAGTCCAATGCATTAACACAATGTGCCATTTAGCTCTCACCTACGTCCTTCCCTCTGGAGCTTGCTGATGAGTAACCAGCAGTTACAAATCAATGTCCCTTTTGTTTTCGGGCATCCTTCCTTTCCTCTGCAGGATTTGCAGAGCAGCAATTAACACGATCTTTTTCCTTATAACTCTTCTTTATCCACCTCACTTAAAAATTAAATTTTCTTCCTCCTTAGAGATGCATGACTTCTGCAATCCCCTCTCAGTCAACTTTCTGCAAGTACCGTTCACATCCCTTCCCTGCTCTTGTGTGCTGAACAGAATTGGTAAACAACTCGTATATTATGGATGTCACATCTATTTTCCATCTAGCTTCATTTTATCTTTCTTGAGTGGAATGTAATAGAGGCCATATAATTTACAAAACGGTTCTCCTCCTGACCTGCCGCACTCGCTCAATTCCACAGAGAATGAACAGCACTGGAAAATTTATAGCTCTGCTCACTTCACAGCTTATGTTTGGAGCTATTCTTTTTTAAGAATGTTCCTATGTCACCTGTTTACATTTTAAGAAATGGGTCTTTTATTCATTTCTTTAAAAATGCACTGATTTCAGTAACAATCTTTATCTCTCCTGTCGGACTGTTCATGATCCTGACGAGGTCATCTCCATCTAGCACTGCCCATCCAGAACACCTGCATTCCCATTAACCCCCTTGGAGCATGATCCAAGATCCAACCAGGACATATGGTTTATCTGCTCTTCTCCCTCCAAGTATAAAGAGGTTATCTGCTCCTCACAGAAACACAAGTACTCACAACCTTATTACTGCAAGAAAACCATCTCCCCAGTCTATCTACATTCATTCACTACCAAAACCAATACTTTGTCTCCCATAACGTAGGATAAATAATTCCTATGTTTTTGGTTCACCTCTGCTTCCTGCTAGTGAAGGCCTCACACATGCCACAGCAGATGACATCCACACAGAAGATTAAAACATTCACAGATCTTTCATTTACCCAAACAAGTGAAACTTTACTTTCCTAGACAAAGTCCTCAACTCTACTTCCACAGACAACAGCAGGATCTCCCTTGCGACCACGTAAAACATTGTTGTGAGCAGAGAAAACAGATTAGTGCCTTTTCATATCTATATGAACATAGACTACTAATTTATGCTCTACCAATACAGCCCTTAGTAGTTCAGCACCTGTGCCAGGAACAAGTCCTGCTAAAACGGCTACGAGGCAAACAGCTCAAAGCTCTGATTTTATGGGCATGCTTCGCCTCACAAAGATCTAGTAATTTTCTTCTTACGAAACGGTCTCTCTGGGCAGCAGTTCAGAGCAGAAACATTTCAGAGGAGCGAGAGCCCAAGATGTGCTCCCCAGCCAGCCGTGTTACAGGACGGGAACAGCCCCCCAGATAACCAGAAAGGAGCCTTACCTCGAAGCAATAGTCCTGCCCCAGGATGCTGCTGTGGACCGGCTTGATGACCACCTCCTCCTCCATGCTGAGATCCAGGGCCTCGACAGCGCTGCTGGGACTGAGCAGGGACTCGTGGGAGCGCGATTCTTTCAGCCTCGGCATTAGATGGGATCTGGAGGAAGAACGTGACAGCGTCAGTGGACAGTTTCCTTCCCAGAGAGCTGATTAAGTCCATCTGTTAGCAACAACTGCAGAATATTCCTGGGAATTTTTTGCCATGAGGTAACAGAGGGCCTGGAATAGCAGGGACTGCTCTATGTCCCATTTATAATTTAGTGAACAGGTTCTATTACAGGCTCTATTTATAGCAGAAATGTTTTTCTCCCAAACTCTGATGCAGTCCGGACTACATCAGAGGTTGATACGAGTGTCTCCGCATAGCAGGATATATCTTTAGATGGATGCAAACCTGCTGCATGACACCCCTCGAGCACCTCGGGAGTAGGACTGCGAGCGGGGCAGGAGCGCCCGCGCCGGCGTGGCCGGGCACAGAGCCCAGCGCGTGACGCTGCCCGCGCGGCAGTGGGGTCCACGGGCGTCCAACTGCGCTCATGCCGCTTTTCGGTACCCAGTACCAATTGACAGAAGAAAGTCAGCTAGAGGTGGGGAGCACCTAATGACACATTGTCCCAAAACTCCAGAACCCCGTGAGGCCGCAGTGCGACGCGAGGGAGGCTGTGCCTCCTCGGCAGCCGCCGTCGCTCCCGCACGGCCCCTTCTCCACCCCTCAGCGCACACGTTCGCACCAGGGACGCAGCCAGCGGGCGGATCCGCACTCGTATCTGATGGGCTGAGGGCTCGTGTGCTCCGTGCAGTCGTTACGCAGATGCCCAGGATGGAGGCAGTGTGGAAAATAAGGCCATGATAGCCCTATCGACCGATCTAAATGCTCTGGAGTCCCACTGGCAGCACTTAGCAGCAGGGAGCCCGCAGACAGCGAGCACTACACCATGCCCAGAGACAGCCAATACAATCAATGGAGCTGTAACTCTTACAGCAAAATCAGAGAGCTCAAGGGGGGGGGGCGGGGAAGAGCCGGGTACTCTTACAAAAAACACAAAATCATAAAACAGCAAAGGAAAAAATAACTTGAGAGCAGAAGAAAGAGCTGCTTTCTCTGCAGGCTGCACAATGAAAAGCTCCTGCAGCAGCCGGCTCACAAAGGCTGCGACTCCTGCAGCCCTGAGCTCCAGATCCCCGGCCGGCGCTTTCTCCGCACCGGCCCGTCCGCAGGCGCGCGGCCGCCTCCGAGGCAGCCAGGACTAAGGGTGAGGCCGAGCTGTTCTCGGCACCGCGATGCTCCCAACATCTTCTGCCAGGTTGCTTTGTCGGCGCATGCTGAGTTTGGTCATTCTCTAGAATAAAGCTCACCAAAACATGGGGAAATGTCAACAGTGCACACAAAGTTTACGGCTTCCAGTCACTCCCAGGCCAAGCTGCATCCAGAACAGAGCCACAGGAGAGTGGAAGATGAACAGAGCTGAGAGATAAGCAGGTGCTTCTCTAGCCTTGCCATTAAGGTTCGTGCCATCACCTGCCCCGGAGGTGATAACGGAGCGGCTGCAGCTGGCTGAGCCAGCTGGGAATGCGGAACGGGCAGCCCAGCACCCGAAGGCTCCACGGAGCAGAGGAGCACGAGGTGGGAGGCGCTGCCTAAGGGCCGAGGGCCAGCGTCCCCCCGTGGCCACCGAGGCTCCCGGCCGGGCCACCTCTCGATGCGTCTGCAGGACAGGCCAGGGCCCGCGGGACAGCCAGCAGCTCCTCGCCAGGTAAAAACCTCAGGTTAACACAGACGTGGACGGGAGCTGCGGCTGGAAGCAGAAGGCCCTGGAGCCCATTAGCGAGTCCCAAAGCTGCCCACTCACCTCGGATCTCTACTGTGGATAAATTGATCTTTAGGAACTGAGCACAGTCATTTCCCAGTACTTCGTGGCAATTTAACACTATTTTCAAAGAAGAGGGGCCCATATCCTTTATCTCTGAATGATACTGTAAATCAACTCTAATACAGATCAAGTTGCTCCTGGATGCTGAGCACAGTACCAAGAAGCATCCAGCAGATACTTCCAGGTCAGAAACTGCCGATACAGACTATTCACCACCCAATAACAAACCAGGAATTAAGGCATCTGTTATTTCCGTATTTTCCATGGTTTACAGATGAAATTAGAAAAGCCAAGCGATCAGGTCGGCGCTTGCATTCCCGTGCACGCACACACCCCCGCACCAAATGCAGGGCCCAGGAACCACACACGCCGATGCCCACGTCCGCTCGCCAACCTGCGCCACGGCTCGCTGGCCAGCGGGGTTGGCGTGAGATTAAAACAAGTCCTTTTAAAATTCCTGCAGCTGCAAGGCCACGGGTAGGAAGGCAGATGTGCAACACGCAGAATTAACAAGGAGAGATTCTCAGGACATAATAATGAACACATTCCAAAAAATGCAGCTTTATATCCCTCCATACTCTGGCACCTCTGGGAACCCCACAGCTAATGGGATTTTCTCCTGGAGGTGAGGTTATTTGCCAGACTCTAGTAAGCAGGATGGACTCCCATGATGTCCTCTAGCCCTCAAGGGCTGATCAAATACAATACGAGTCAGCAACAATAAAATCCTTTCCCGGATGCCATGTTATATGGGGTGGGTGTTGTAGGTCTCAAACCAGCCTTAAAAGCCTGGCAATCTGCCTGTGCATCAGGAGCCAAACGGGGGGCACCACCACTTAGCAGCCCTTGTTTGAAAAGCTCCAGGAGGGGCCGGGAGCGCCCGGGCGGCCGCATCCTGCCCCGCGCCGACACTGCTGCCCTTGGCCTGCCGAAGCCCGGCCGGCTCCGGAGCGCTCAGCCGGCCGCAGGATGCTCCTGAGCGCAGCCAGAGGTGCTATGGATCAGCAGGCTTCAAAGGACACGCTATTCCTTCATTTTAATACCCAGGTCAAGAGGAGAAGACATTTCTCATGTCCTCTAGTAACGTGACATTTGCAGCAGGAATCCATTTACTGGAAGATGTTTGCAAGCCCCCGTCACAGTTCCCATAAACTTCCTTTTATATTAACAGTAAAAAAAATTACGCTGCTAATGCCATAAACTGGTTCCTGACGCAGAGGCCAAGGACACTGCTCTCACGGAGAGGACACTCGGCCTTCGCCGTGCCTGGTGAGAGGGAACACAAGTCCCCAACACGTACGCAGAGATGAAGCGCCGGCAGCAACAACCTCCGTTTCCAACGCGCCAGACAGCGAGACCTGGAGGGCTTCGTCCACAGACAGCTCAACGGGAGCGGGCTGCCAAGCAGAGAACAAAAAGCGGAGCCTCGTGCTGCTGGAGACCTGCAGCAATAACGAGCGCACCGCGTGGCCGCTGGACAGGGGCATCGCAGGGTCCTCCGCTCGCCCAGGTGACTGCAGCAGCACCTGCGACTCCTGCTCCTCTGACGGTCACCCCGGAGCCGCTGAACTGGTCCCCCGACAGCCAACCGCACCTTCAATGTCACTCGCTTACTGCAGATACACACTTCCAAGGTTACAGCTGTTTCTTTCCATATCCCTGCCATCACTTTTTAAAGTACACTGCGTAAATCAGCACAGAGGGACAACTCCTCCTCTGCTGCTGGGATTTTGATTTCAGGGCTGGGTTTCTCGCGATGGGGACAGCGACCGACCCTCTGCAGCCCTGGCACCACGCGCAGCGGCACCGCAGACCCACCGCAGGGACGAGGGGGAATTCGGGCTCAGTATTCTTTCAAGAATGAAGATGCCCTGCTGAGACTACAAGGAAGGAAAATATTTAGGCCCTGTCTATGTGGATTTTTTTCTGGAATTGGTTTTGTGCCTTGAACTCATCCGCACTTACTCCAGAACTGCTGTCTTGGGAAGGAAAGCCCTCCAAGGGGCAACATTGACCTGTAACCTCTTGCAACCTGTTCCCATTTCAGAGCCTCAGCTGCCCCAAACTACTCGGCTGCTGCCTCCTCTGGCTGTATGATGACAATTTTCCTAATACTTTCCAAAGTGCGGCTGACAATCCCCGGTCTATGCTCCCTGACCCACAAGCAGTCCCAGAGGGATCTACCCTCCTAAATCAGAATCACTCTGTGACCCTTCCTGCTCAGGAAACACAACAAATCTGTCTTACCAAGGGCTAACAAATCTCTTCCCTGACCCAGCCAGGACTGGGGTCTTTAATGAAATCCTCGCACTCCGACTTGCACCCCTCAGCTTGGCAATCCCACAGACCCCAAAGCACTGGAATAGATTGTGAGGTCCATGGGAAGCCTGGAGAGAATTTAATTCTGACCGTCTCCAGCCCAGGGATTAGGATTTGTTAAGCCAGAACAACATGGACAACTCCAGCAAAGTGATTTTCACCATCAGATGGGAGAAGGATTTTAACGGTTCCACAAGGTAATAACTGAACACAATGCTACCTGCTCCAAATTCCACCAGAGGCAGCGGAGATGGGAGCTGGGCCCTGCAAACACAGACCTTTCCCAGCTGGGACCCTGGAGACTCCCCGCTGCCGGTAACGAAGCCAGGACTCGTTCTCAGCGCAGAGCCCCGGCTGCCCCAATGGCCGCGATTCTTCTGGTGGCACCTGCGAAGCGGCCGCTGCCCGGGCAAGACTCAGGTCTCTGCTCACTCCCCGCTAAGCTCCCGGCCGCTGCCTGCGCTTCCCAAGCGCCCCGGCGGTTCGGCCGGCAAGCGCGTTCCTTCACTGAACAAGTAAATAGCCAAGTGACGTTATGGGAATAAGCATGAGCAACAGCTCAACACAACGCGCACGCTTCCAGAAGAGAAAATGCTTTCCTTCCTGCCTGGCAGGATGTGCGGATGAAGTGCACATTCTCCCACCACGGCCACATTCACCCGGGTTTTCTCCGTGCGTTTTCCCAGCTCGCCTGCCGGGGGACGCGGGGCTGCTCTGCACGGCTGCGTTTCAGCCCAGCGCGACACCCCAGCAAGGCACTCGCAGGACGCGCAGCTAGAGCTGGCGCCTGCCCTTGGCTGCTGACGGCCCTCAGCCTTCCCTGGCAGCACAGGCTTCCAGAGGGCTCTGGCAGCTGCACGCAGGCTCCAAGGGCTGTCCCCGGAGCGTGTTCCCCGGACACTCGGGGGACAGTTTCACCCTGTGCCCCCTCGGCAGCACCACCACCACCAATCCCTGTGGTGCCCCGGTGAAAACCTGCCGAGGGGGGCCTGGGCCCAGAGGGTAGGGACAGCGACGCGACTCGCACCGTGCTCGGTGCCGCCGGCGGCTCCGTGCGCCCCGCACGAGGGGCTCCCGAGGGGCTCCCGGCTGCCACACGGCTGCGCCCCGGGGGTGACACGGCCGCCCCCGCCATCAGAAGCCGCCGCGGCAGGAGGCGGCGGGGGGGGCAGCGCCTGCCCCTTGTCACTAACGTCTCTTACCGTGACTCGGGAGGCGGAATGGGCGCAGGAGAGGCAGCGCCGCGCGGGGCCCTCCCTCCTGGAGCGGCCCCCGGGGAGCCCGGCGCCGCCGCGGCCAAGTTGTGCTCGGGTTAACGGAAACCCCCGCGCGGCGGCGGCCCCGGCCCCGGGCCCTTCCCGCCGCGCCGCTCCCCGCCGGCCGGGCCGCGCGGCCGCCCCGCTCCGCCAGGGCCGGGGCCGTGGGCGCCGCCGCCCGCCCCGCTCCGCCCCGCGCCGCGCCCGGGGCCGCGCGATTGGCTGCGCTGTAGCTGGGCAGAGCGCCCCGGCCCCGGCCGCCCCCCCGGGCCGCGGCCCCCGGCGCTCCCCGCCGCTCGGCGGAGCCCGGGGAGGAGCCCCGGGAAGCCCCGGGCCGCTGCAAGCGCCGCTCGCGCCGGGGCGGGGGGAGCCCGGGCAGCGGCCGCGGCTCCTGCCCGCGCCCCGCGCCCCTCCGCGCAGCAGCCCCGACCTGCGCAGCAGCGCCCGGCCCAGCAGGGAGAGGCGGCGGCAGCAGCGCCCGGCGCCGCTCATGGTCGCAGCCCCGGCGCCGCGGCGGGCGGAGCGGGCGCGGGCGCGGGCGGCGGCGGCGCGGGGGAAGGGCCCGGCCCGGCCGGCAGCCCCGCGCCGCGCTCGGGCGCCTCCATTTCTCACGCAGAGCAACGGCGGGGGCCCGGGAGCCGCGGCCCCGGCTCGCAGGCAGAGCCGCCGCCTCCTCCGCGTCCCGGCGCTGCCGGGGCGGGCGGCCCTCGGCAAAGCAGCCCTCGGGATAGTCCCCTGGCAGCGGGAAGGAGGCGAGAGGCTCCGCGGGACCCCCCTAGCCCGCAGCACCGGCCCCGTCTGAACGCGCAGCTTGTCTGCCCAAATGCGACACTTAGTGCTGCTCTCCCTGCCCATCCAGCGAGGCAGACGGGATCCGGGGATCCGCGCAGCTCCAGGGGCTCAGCGGCGCTCAGGGCTGGCGCGGGGACTGCGGAACGGCAAGGGGAGCCCGGCACAACCGGGGCATGTGAACAAGCAGCACCTTCCCCGCAGGGACGGGCCGCCCCAGCCCGTCCCTGTCCTGGGGACGTGGCGGCAGCTCCCGGCGGTGCCGCACAGGCCACCTGCGATCCAGCCCTCCACGCCTCGCTCCTCGCTGCCACGAGGCGGCCTCGGGGTGGCACGTTTAGGGTCCTGCTCTTGTCCCTTGTCCCCCTGCCCCCCCTGCCCGCCGGCTGGAGCTTCCTCACCCTTTGCTGGCAGGAGCCATGCAGAGAGACAAGCTCGCTGTCCTCGATCTGCTTTTGATGGCTTCCACGAAGTAGGGCACCAGCATCAGCCCGGCGTCGGGTTTTTGATACATTGTTGGAGTAGCCAAAAATAAGAGCAGGCAGCTTCAGTCAAGCTTCTCCTTCCTGAATCTGCAGCTGCACTGGGATCCTTCGTGCAGAGCCCCCAAGCCGGCACGTCCTGGGTCGCGGTGACCACGCAGGGCCCTGTCCCCCAGCACGCAGCCCCCTTCCTAGGGCCATCGGCGAGCGCAGCGCTGCCTTCGGGACGGCCGGGAGCGGCTGCGCGTTGCCTGCAGCACCTTATCTGCCGCGCTGCGGCAAAGCGACGGGCGAGTTACAGTTTTACTAAGCGGTTATCTGTGGCAAGGCGGGGCAGCGCGGCACCTGGACTTTGGAACGAGCCTCGCACCTGCCGCGGGTGGAGAGGCAAACACAGCAAGGCCGGCTGGGAAGAGGGAGAATCCAGGCTCCCAGCACTCACTGAATTCCTTCGCGCATTCACACACGCTGTTAGGAGAGCCTGGAAGGGAGTACTGAGCTGCGCAAGTGCCTGCTTTACAGCAGCGAGCCAGATGTGCTGCATTACAGTGGTGAGCCAGATGTGCTGGGAATTGTGGCAGTGCAGGCTGGCGCGGAGACCCGGCGCGGCTGCTGCAGTTACCGGATCACTGCGACGTCCGGCTGCTGCACACGCAGGCAGAGCCACCGGCAGGGCCCGGCCACGCTCCCAGTGTCCCAGACCGGCAGGTCCTTGCGGCCGCCCTGCCTCGCTGCATCCCCTCCCGGCCACGGAGACCCATGTCACCCCGGTGTGACGCACTCCGCGTTCCCACGCCAGGCCCCGAGCGGCAAGGCAGCGCGGCCAAGGGCCGCTGCCTCCACCGCTCTGTGCCATTGCCTTCAGTTCAGTTTCTGCAAAACACTTCAGAGCTGAAGGGCACAAAAAGTTCCCCAACCTTGTAGATTTTGTAGATTAGGGGAAAAGAGGCAGAAGAGACTAATAGGTTATTAAAAGTTTTCTCAACCCGCATTACTAAAATGTGCTCGACAGCCACAGAGGCTGAGCTGCCACGACTTGGCCGCATCAGTGTCAGGTGCTTCTGATAAATCAGGCCCATATCAAGCAGTATTTACACCGAAAGAACATCCGACCTCTGACTCACGCTGCCTTTTCCTCCGGGTTTCACTACAGCTACACAGCGAGTGCGGACAGGCCAACTTCTCTTTCTGCTTGTAATTAGCTTCACTTTTCTGCTCTCCTGAGCAAGTGCTGGACTTTCCTCTAGGATTATAATACTGACAAACAGGAAACCAGCTTTTACCCAGGCGCCGGTTGTATTTTATAGGTGTTATATTCTAATCATAGCATTGTTATTAACAGCAGATTTTTATAAATATTTTTGCCAGCCCCATTCCTGCAAACGTCTAGTATCATTTGGTGTGATTAGTCTTGCTTCAGAGACACTGCTTAACATTCAGCGCCTGCTTGAGCTAGGAAGCATTTGCAGAAGTCAACTTTTGCATTTCAAATCTACACTACGTGAGGGTACCAACGCCCTGTGACTTTGAGCCTGACAAGCACGACTACGCGCATTAGCATCTCAACAACATTTTACTTTGGCTCGTCCTTCTGCCTAACAATATTGGTGTATATAACACCTTCGGCTTAGGAGTAACAGCTGAATTTGGAGGCTGAATGATGTTTTCTAAAAAAATTACATCAATGAAAAGTTTACAATTGAAATAGATGTAAGAAGACGTGCCTCGGGCTCGTGCGCTGGCTCCCTGGCCAGCAGTTAAGCGCTGCAATCCTGACGCATCCTGCAGCGCTTCCCAAGCTGGTGTCCGGAGCAGGTACCAGCACCGCACACGTCACACAGCGCGGGCACAGCTACTTCTTGAGCGGATGTAAAAACTGCTATTAAAACTTATAAACTGTGAAAAACTCTTAATAGGTCCAAATCCTGGCGCTACCTAAATTAAATTACAGCCACGGCCTGATAGGGGAACGCGGCGAGCGCAGTCACGCTCGCGCACAGCCCTTATCCGCCGCCCACACCTGCGGCTGCCTCCGCGCCGCTCCGCTAACGAGCGCCGGGCACAGCCAGAGGGTGTAAGAGATGGAAGAGGTCACAGTGAAGACCCATGAGTGAAGCACCAACTGAGCAGGGCTCATCAATGACACTCCCATTTTAAGCCTAAAATTAATTTTTTCCCCCAACGCATTAGGACAAGTGAGCTCTCCCCTAACACAGATAACGCAGCTCTCCTTGGAAACAGGCAGCAGGAGGAGAGTGTCTGCATTCAGGAATCAATGCTAATGCTCTGGAAAATGAATTCCTGGAAATTGTTTCAAGAAAATTTCATAAATCTTTGTACAGTTGAATCCTGACGGGACGAAGGTACCACAGTGACATGCCCAGATCAAGCATGGAGCAGGATGGGCAGCCGGTGCTGCGGTCCCCGTGCGAGCGCTCGGGGCAGCCCCGCAGCTTGGAGGTGCCCAGCTCTGATGGGCTGGCCGTTAGCACAGTGATTTACTCAGTATAATCAGGCAGTAAATCAGAATCTATTCCACTTGGGGAGGCAGCTGACAGATTTATAGGTTTAAATGACTATAAAAATCAGCCTCCTTCACAGGGCACTGCCACGCAGGCCCGTGGTGCTGAGGTGCCCCGAGCGGAGCCACCACCGCGACCACCCGCTGCCGAGCGCAAATCCAAGAGTTTTCCAGAAATGACAACTGCGGAGATGTGAATGACACCAGGGCAGATCCAGTGGCTGGAAGCACAAGGCTGAGCTCTGGGGCAAGCCTGGCAAATTCCTCCCCGGTATCGACCACCCTTCCCTCGCCCTGTCCCCATCTCAGGCAGCGCCGTGCGGGACTCGCGTGGGCACCGCGGAGCTGCCTGCTCTCCCGCCAGCCTCGCAGGCGAGCGGCTGCGCGTCCTCGTGCACCGCGGCAGGGAGCAAAACCCGCCGAGTTCCTCAGTGAGTAGTGCTGCTGCGGACACCGCGTGGCTGAGCCCGGCCCGCGTTCCCGAGCGCCAGGAGCACCCGGCTGGGCGCAGCGCACGGACCTGCTCGGAGCGGGAGCGCCCAGCTCGCCTGCGGAGCAGAGCAGGGCTTAGTGCTCAATCCACGGCTGAGCAATGTTGTTTGCATCAGGCCAAATAAAGACAAAAATCCCCACTAGGCGATGAGCAGCGTCTGAGCACTGCACGGCTCTGCTGCCAGGCCCCCCCGAGGGCGAGTCCACATCTCCAAGAGCAGAACTGGGGCCAGGGCGGACACGGGCTGGGCTCCCCCAGCAACGCCCCGGAGGGAGACAGAGCTCGACCCGAGCGCTGCGGTGCCCAAAGGGCCTCTCTCATCCCCCGGTCCTTCTGGAAAGGACTCAGGAGCCAAAGGAAGCCGTGTTACACGGGGGCGGTTTGGCGGGGAGGGGACACCTCCGAGCTCTGCTTTGGAGCGGCCTGGCCCTGCCACCAAGGCAGTCGGTGTCTCAGCTTCCCGGCCGGAGGCGGCTCTGACGCCGCTGCCCAGCCCTGGCAATTACTCCCGGCCACGCAGGAGGCCCTGTCACAAGCTCCCGCGGGAAATGGCTCAACCATCACGGCCTGCCTTCGCCGTGGGCATCCCCTCATGCCAGCTCTCATACTTGAAGAAACAAGAAATGCTTTTGAATGCCTTTGCCTGTAGAATTGTGTAAGCAGCCTCTTCGGAAACCCAGTGAGATCCCGAGTGGAACCAGAGAGCCAGCTGAATTGTGCACCATAAAGATTTCCACGATGTAAATTAATAATTCTCTGCGCAGGTTGGGAAGTGTGCCACACGCAGCAGTTCTGACTCTACAGCTCTTTTATCTAAGTTGTTTTTTTCCCCTTTATCCTTTCCTCGCTCCATGACAGTTTTGAGATTTTTGGCATCATAACTGCAGCTTGGCTTGTCAAGCTAAACATCAGCAGAGACTTTATATGTACGTGAGAAACGAGAGGATAGAGATAAAAATAGTTATTAGCTCTGCTTTTAGAACACCAGTGCGGTCGCTGCACGCCAGCTAAGGAAGGGGCTCGAGTGGTTTCTGATCCAGGCTCACGGTGCTGGTGGAGGCGCCCGTCGGGGCCGTGCTCCACGCGGGCACCAGTTTGGAGCAGCGGGAACGCTGGGCTGCATTAAAGAGGGAGAGAGCGAGAGCGTGACCTGCGCGAGGCTCTTGGCTCTGCCCCTCGGCTCCCGGCGCCGCCTCGCAGCGCCCGCTCCTCCCGCCAAGGGCCCTGGGCTGGCTGAGACACCCCCCGAGCTGGGTGACACGGCAGCCCGCCTGCTGCCAGCCAAGACTTGTGCCCCAGCACGCACAGATGTGGCTATACACAACAGCCTCAGCCAGACACTCGCCTGCTCCACGGCGTCTTCTCCACACCTTGAAATAAAACTACAACAAGAGAATCATAGAATCGTTAAGGTTGGAAGGGACCTCTAGACGTCATCTAGTCCAGCCCCCTGCACACGCAGGGTCACCTAGAGCACGTGGCACAGGGCTGCGTCCAAGCGGGTTTGGAAGATCTCAGAGAAGGAGACTCCACAACCTCTCTGGGCAGCCTGTTCCAGGGCTCTGGCACCCTCACTGGTAAGAAGTTTTTCCTCAAGTTCCTGGGGAACTTTTGATGCTTTAGTTTCCAGCCGTTTCCTCTAGTTCTGTCGGTGGCCACCAGTGAAAAGAGGCCAGCCCCATCCTCCTCACTGCCTCCCTTGAGGTACTTCTAGACACTGCTCAGGTCCCCTCTCAGCCTTCTCTTCTCCAGGCTGAACAGGCCCAGCTCCCTCAGCCTCTCCTCACAGGGCAGATGTTCCAGGCCCCTGATCATCCTTGTAGCCCTGCGCTGGACTCTCTCCAGCAGCTCCACATCCCTCTTGTACTGTGGACCCAGAACTGGACACAGTTCTCCAGATGTGGCCTCACTAGGGCCACAGACCCAGCAGAGATGTTCACTGCCCACAGTAAGAACGCCAGCAGCTCTAGCCGCAGCAGCCAGGGCTGTACACGATCTGCAGACTATTGTTAAAGGCATTAGTGAGAGACTATGTGTGTACATATATATTGTTTTTGAAAGGTAAGTTAAATATTGGCCTTATCACTTAACTGCTTTTCTTTGCAGAGGTCGGTTTTACTCGCGGTGTTTGCGGTGTCACCCGGCACCCGTCGCTGAGCACCTGCGTCCTCCTTCGGGGCATTGATTGTGCAGGAGGCCCTGGGAGCCGCTGCCGAGCGTGGGGGCTGCTCGGGGCCGAGCGAAGCCCCTGCCCTCATCCCGCCCGAGCTCGGAGCGCTGCGAGGGAAGAGCCGCGCGCCCGCACCGCCGGGGCCAGCGCAGCCACGGGGCTGCTTTCTGGAGGCATGAAATATGCAGCAATCATTCCCCAACATCAGAGTAATAAATATCCCTGCTGCAGCTGACGGGAAACCAGCAAGCATTCGTCTCACATTCACAGAGCGAGAGACAAAATGCTAAATTATTTATGGTTTGCATATGAACAAATACAGAGAAATAAGTTAATTCAGTGCAATACTGCAGAGCAGATCCAGGGCAGATTATCCTACATCCCTCAGTCAAATAATCCTTGCTCGTTATCCTACAACAACTGTTTCTCCTCCTGGAAGCGGGCTAAAAGAATTCTAATTAAGGGATCAGCAGAATCATTTCTGACAAGTTTTTTTAGATCTGACTACAGATGGAAACTCCCAGCCCTCCAAATCCTCGAGCGTTTGCTGGGATGTGGCTCGAGCGCTGCACAGGAACACGCCACCGCAACGATCCAATTAGGGAAGCGGTGCCTGAACGACTTTCCTGGACCTGAACACGTTCAATCGCTTGGTAGCAGCAAGCGTATTCCCAGCTACATTTTACAGACCTCCTTGTAAAAGAAAACAATCCTATCGTGGTTGCCAAATCCCAAAGCAGCGGAGGAAAGAGAGAAATTGAACCATTTTGCCTCCTAATTTGCATTTCTCCTTATCACTAATCATATCATAACACAGGTTTTTCAACACCAGGGTCTCTCTGCCGCAGCAGTGGGGTTTGTACTGCTGTCCTGGTCATTGCAGAGCACAAACAGCATCGCAGAGGACAGCCAGAAGTCACCAAGCCATCGCGCTGCCCAGGTGCCGCCGGGGCTGCGTTGTGCCTGTCATTTCTCATTTAGAGGCGGTGGCTGCGAGGGCCAGCTCAGTGCCCGGGAAGAGGCTGCTGGCTCAGCCGGGGCAGTGCCGACTCCAAGCAGTGCTGCTCTGCTCCGCGGCCTGGAGCTCTCCCGCGCCGGCCTGTGCGAGCAGACGGCTGTGCTGCAGCCACGCTGCCTTCCGGACCAGACAGATCACTGCCTGGGTGAAGAAGAAACCCAAATCCAGTGTCTTCTTTGTTCCTGCACTATTTTTTTTTATGTTTTATTCAATGTTTTCTTATCCTTAAAGAGGCTGCAAATACCCGTGTGTTTCTGAACTCGCATTGGAAGCACAACAGCTCATAGGCTGGGAGGGCAGCAATTGCACCGCTGCAGTCCCAGGAGGGCCAGGGCTGAGCAGGGCTGCGCGTCGGCCCCGCCACCCTCCAGACACCCCACAAGCTCCGGCGCTTCCATTAATTACTGAAAGCTTCTCCCCGCTGCGCAGGAACTTTCCTGCCTTCCACACAAATGCAGAATCGCTCTCCTACCTCCTCGAGAGCTGTGGCCAGTTTTACCAAGCATTCGTCCTGCCCCACCAACCTACAAGCTTGGCTGGAAGGAAAATCCTGCTGCCGAGGGAGCGGTGCTTTTGCAGGGGCAATGACACGACCTCTGGGACGGGAATCCCTTTGCAGACTGATTTTTTCCGCAGCCGCATCAAGCTCTAGATTATAGAGGCGTGTGTGCACGCGATAGCGAGGGGGATGAGATGAGCAAGAGAGGGGATGAGAACTGTCCTTAATTTCCAAACAGTTTCTTAAATCCTTCATTCAGGACTTAAGAAGTAAATCAGGCTCAGGGAAAGGAAAACTTAATTAATCAGAGGTAGCCGGGTTCAAAGTGCACCTGGGGTCACCCGGCGGGATGGCTCCTCGGCTCCGGAGGTGACACTGTCCTGCATAATCCCCGTTTGCCGCGGAATGCCAGCTACCTGCGCTGGGCAGCTCGGGCACCGACTGGACCTGGAGGTCTCCCTTCTTCTCACTCATCCTTTTAAAGCATAATGTTGTCACTGAAATGCAGCTCAAGGCCACGCACAGCACAAGGGTTTAAAATACCGTGCACAGTCCCTGGGACACTGGGAACGAGCGCACGGAGCCTCGAGACCTCCCGCGCTCACTGCGCTAGCACAGCCCCACACGGGCCCCGCTTCCCGGGAGACTTGCTGGAAAGCACAGGGGTGCCAAGGCGTGTCGGCAGGCTAATCACGGCTGACTTTGCTAAACCTTCGTGTTAGTTATCTGAAGCAGAGTAGCTAAACACGCTGAAGCTCTTGCTTACCTCCAAAGGCACCAGGGAACTCTAACAGAAGCTTCCAGTTCCTCACGGATAAAGCTGACCACAAAAGGTTAGAAACACGATGCTGGAGGCACGGGTTATTTTTAGTCTGCTTCACTTATGTCTCCGTTCCTTCCTTACTGACCTTGCTGGAGCACTCCGAGGTGACATTAATGGATACGTATGTTAGAGCGCAGTGACCATCCAACAGCGTCACGTCATGGCATTAGTTCTTATTTACAGCAATCCTGCCAGTGGCGACAAAGACCATTTTCCTTCCCAACTGTGCTGTCCAGTCCAGGGAAGTGAATCGCTATGGCAAACACTTCATCCTCTGTGTGGACAGACTCTCTCCAACATTGAAACAATACCAACAGCAAGCAATTAGCTAATTAAACACCAGTGATGATAATGCCGGCAAAGCAGGATGGGGTCTTTGTGGCCTCCCCGGTGCCGGGTGCGGCCCTGCAGAGCCGCCTCGCGCCAGCCCGCGCGCTCCCTGTTGGCACCTCTGCCTGGCGCGGGGCAGCCCGTCTCTTCCCAGACGGGTGCTCAGGTGCAGGGGAGACGGCCCCAGCTGCTACGCTGGGAGAGCGAGTCGCCGTTTCCCCCAGGGGCTGGGGCAGGGGGCTCCCCGCAGCACACGCACAAATTAACTTGTTTCTCCAGCTGCCGCGCTGGCCCTGGCCCTTCCTCCTGCTGCGCTGGGCAGCTCCTCCTTGAGCCACGGCTGTGTTTAGCACTCACCACTGGAGAAGCCTACGAGAAAAGGCTGGGGGAGAAGGTCCCCAGAGTAAATAAGCGACAAAGAGGAGAGCTTTTAACCATGAGCAAAGTGACATCCAAGAGCAGCCTCCCCGAAGAAGGGCGAGCGGGGCGGGCGCCTCGCTGGGGCTGAGCTGGGGGATGTGCATTCATGGAGAGCCCTTCGAAGTCGGGGCGCCAGGAGGAGAACGGGTCTGGGCCTGCTCAGCAAAGCGGCCCCTTCTGCTCCCTTGGAAAGTGGCCGGGCTGGTCTGACCATCTCCTTGGTGAGGTGGCAGGGCCAGTCCGTGGACACCCTCTCGGAGCTGTGCTCGGGAAGGACAAGCAGAGACAGAGGCATCGGACACAGCAGCTGCTCCCGGCTGCCCCGCAGCCCTTGCGCAAGTGGGGAACGAGGACAGTCCTGGCGGCGGCGACAACCGGAGTCGGGACGAGCTCAGCCCGCACCGGTGCCCGGCCGTGCATCCAGCCTCCCGCCCGGTCCCGCGCGCACGGTTGTGCCAGGGCCCCGGGCAGCTTCCCGGGGAAACGCTGCCGGCCCCGGCACGGCGAGAGCCACCCCGCGCCTCGAGAGGGCAGCCAGCGCTCAGCTCCGTCAGCTCCACACCAAGTATCTCATTTCAATTTAATTTCACAGTTGTAATGGATTTTTCAAAAAATATTCAAGAACATATTTACTTTCCAACATCTTATTTCTTTTCGCATTTGAAAAAACTTTCTACCTAATCCCCCAAGTCATCCTACAGTCTGAATAATTTCAGGTTTTTAATCAATAGCTGTCAGACTTGTCAAATTACTTTAGGGACCACAAAGCAATTTTTAAACATTCATAAACCCTCACAGAACAGTTAAGTGCACTGAATTTTAAAAGAAAGAGGAACTGAATAACACTGATCAAACAGGATTATATTCTGGCAAATTATATATATATTTTTTTATGAATCATCTCACAGCTACTTATCTAGTGTCTGTAGGAGGGAGGAGTGACCGTCCCCCTGCAGAGAAGGGGCCTTTCCCCTTTTGCTCCAGGGCCAGGGCAGGGTGCCACACGTTTGCTTTCTCCGAGTTCTGTCACCACTGCTAAGCCGGGGACAGCCGGGCCGGGCTCAGGAGCCTCCCAAGGGCATCCTGGCTCCGGCTTCGCCTCCTGACGCGGTCTCTGCGCCGCAGCCTCCAGCACTCAACCTGCCTGGCGCGGCAGCCGGGAAACGCCGGGCGTCAAAGCTCTCCATTTCCTGGACACGGACCGTGCGGAGGCACAAGGCAGAGCCCGAACCCCTTCCCGGGAGATTTCTCCTTGCTGCACTAAACCAAGCTTGTATCATGAAACGAGGGGGCCTGTGCTGTGCTTGCCTGTTCTGGGCTTGTTCTAGGAATAAAGAGATCAGGAACCTTTGAAGGAGTCAGACGTGTTTATCCAGCAAGGAGTTTATACGCAGCAGTCCCACCTCATCACCGCAGCATCCTTCTTCATTTGAGGGATGTGGCCTCATGGGGAAACAGAAGAAAGGAGCTTCCTGGTTACACCACGAATTCTGGACAACTTCCAGGGAGAAGTACAGCCCAGATCAAAGACAGGCTGAAGGATGAAGAAGGGAACATCTGAGCTGGCCACATGCAGACAAACAAGCCCCAACCTTCCTCCCTCCAGCTGAACTCATCCTCGCGGCACCTCAGAGCCGCCCCAAACACACCTGAACTTCTCCCTGTGGGAGAGGCCTGCGAGAGGTTCCGTGCGCTCCCGAGGAGCCGCGCGGCCTCACCCGACCCCGCGCTCCGCTGCGGCTGCACCCGACCCCGCGCTCCGCTGCGGCTTCCCGCACCCATTCCCACACCTGCTCCGGAGCCGAGCTCCAACGCCCCCTGAGCAACCTACCCCTATCCCAGCATCGCCCGTCCCACCGCCTGTCCCTGCACCAGGCAGCGCTGCCCTTCGGTGCATTACGTGCCCTGTCCCACACACGACTACGTGGTGACGCATAAAACACCCCGGCGGGAGCTGCATCTGCCGCGCAGCTTCGTCCGCGAAGCCTGTACGCACGAACAACGGCTGCGCTGAACATCTACATGGGCTTCTAGACCCAAAACCAGATTCAAGCTCCCTGTGCTAACATAGAGACGCGCACACCAACATACCTACAGTCACATGGATCGTGCATCCTAGGCCAGAACACTTCGGTCTCAAGGTGTTAAGAAATAGTAAAGAACGTAACAGGACCCCCCTCGGATCGGCTCAGCACAAACGAGGGCGCTTGCGTTTCCTTTCATCTGAAAGGATTAACCTCACGCATTACACTTGATAAAGATTCAAATATTTCATTACTTTGAATTAATAATAATAATAATAAAAATCAGACTGCTTTTTGTCATGAGATACCGTGTCCAGGGATTTGGTAAACTAGATTTAATTACAAGGCTGTTTCATTAGATGTAAAAATTAAACTAAAGACAAGATGCTGTGAGTTTTGAGAGAAGCAGTAACATAACGAAAAGGGTTTATATGACACAGGAGATAGAGAAAACAACCCCAAAGCAGCGTCAGGCAACATGTGCTGCCCGTGCTCAGCAAAAGCACTTTAGTCCCATGGTAATAGAGAGAAAAACCACGAGGCAGAGAAGCTCAGATCCATACGGGCAGGCTGCGCGTCTGTGGAGCCAGCCCGTAGCTTTTCTTTCCAGGGTCCTTCTCAAACCTGCCACCACATATTTTTCTTTTAAAACAGTTGATGCCATTTCCACCTGTGTTTGCAGTACTCCCAGAGGCAAACGTTTCTACTGGCTAAAACGCAATACACCCCGAGCGGACACTGGCGTTGGAGCGGCTGTGAACTCGGTTCCTGTTGCGGGGACGCACGTTGCTGTCAGGCGTACGCGGCGCCGGGCGCCTCGCAGGGCCGGCTGCCACCCTCCGTGTCCAGCTCGGCGGACACCGAGACCCTCTGCTCTGAGGCACCCAAGGGCTTTCACGGCCGAGGAACCGCAGGCTGCCGCGCAGAAGCGACGGGCTCTGCATCGCCTCTCAAAGGACGCTCCGACCAGGACGGACACACAGAGCAGGCGCTAACCCGGACCAGCCGCGACTCCTGCTTTCTAACTGCTGAAATGCTCCACACAACAGTAAGCTTTTTAGGGGTAAAACTGGAGACAAACATCATAGAAAGCATAAAAACATATGCACAGTCTCTTTTAAAAGGATAACTTGACACAGGTTCAGGTAACCTCGCCTGTTAACATTGCACTAGAGAGGAATCAAATATTAAATGTTTCAGGGCTTACAGTAACCAAAATGAAAGACACCCTCGCCCTGGATTTTGCTGAGTTGTGTTTGCAGCTAAACGCAGCTGCCACCCTCAGCACCCGCTGCGTCTCCCTCGGCCTCCCCAGCAGCCTCCGTCTCGATGCTGCCCATGGACACGACAGGTACAGGGGGCTCCTGCAAGCCCGAGACCTCGTGACTTATCCTGTATTACAGTTCATTGCTTTCATTAAAATGATAAATCTCTTTTAGGAATACAGTTCCTCATAAATATCATGAGATCTGGCCTTAATATCCTCAGCCTTATAATTAACACCAACTTCAGTGCGTATGAAGGCTAAGAGGTCTCTGGGGTTCTTGATCAGGGAATAACTCTATTTAAGGACTAGATTTACGGCGTGTTGCAGCTGTGTATTTAAAAGGGTCCCAGGGCTCCGGCGCTCGGCTTGGAGAGTGCTTGAAGGGATCTCCCTGCAGGCAGGGCCCTCGCGCGCCGGCCGGGCCTCCTGGATCCTTTCGAAGCAGCTCCTGACTAAGCAGGAGGAAGAAGCAGAGACTAAGCATACCCTGAGGTTATAAAATAGCATTAAAAAAAAAAGTCCATTGAGAAACTACTGCTGGGATTTGATTTGCTACCACCCCCATTGGCATCCCAGGGAAATTTCCTCTTTATGAATAAAACCTATTTTAAAGTAAAATATCTTGCTTGTAGGTTTTTCTTGCACAACCTAATGAAGAGGGCTGCACAAAGCGATTTAGAAAATAAAGGGCAGTTGATGAAACCGAGCGGATCCGTGTTGCAATCGCGGCGAGCGCGATGGGGCCCCCTGCGCCAGGAGCGGCGCGAAGGGGTGAAAGCGGCAGCAGCCACGGAGCCACCCCCGGCCCAGGGCCCCTTCGGCCCTGCCCTCTGCGAGACGGAACTCGCTCCGCAGCCGCTGCCCTCGGGAGCTGCCGGGGCACTTGCCCAGCACCGTTTAAAGGACATTCTGGATAGCCAGACACTGCTGCTCCCCCGAGCGTTTCCCTGCCAGCTATCGGGCCGCCCGCCTCACTCCAGCGCCTCTGGCGAGACGCTTATCCTGTCCTTTCATGGAGGCTCTAGCGCAGCAGAACAAGCCTCTGCTCTCTCCAGCGCGGTACCTGCCTCCAGCAGCAGCTATTAGCTGGTGTTTCAAAGGAAGGCAATCTTGTTAACAGAGGGAAAATATAGTTCCTGACCCTTGGAGGCAGGCAGGCTGAGCCCTGAAACTTTTGATTTATTCCTCCTGCTGATGCTGGTTGCTTAGCTACAAATATTCTCAGTGCTCATAAAGGCTCTCTCCCTCACTCCTCCTCACCGCGGTGTTTTAGGTCCAGCTGCAGTTTATTTTCCCTGAAGCCTGGGCAATGTTCCCGCCGACGTCCCCTTCTCCCCTGCCACCGCCAGGGCAATTCCTGTGGGCAGCGACAGCCCTGGCACCTTTCCGCAGGGATGGCAGCAGTGAGGGACACCTGGTGTGGATGCAGGAGCCCTTGTAAAGAGGAAAGATGAGGCCCAAGGAAGCAGAGCGCAGGGCTCACGCCCATCCCACAGCCACATGCTCGTCCTCCTGCAACAGCCGGAGGTGCCAGGACAGCACCTGTGAGCACACGAGCCCGGGCGGGAACAGCCAACTTGGCCATCAAGAGCGGCCGAGAATCCGTCGGAAACAACGGTCTGGACTGGACCAGGGCTAAAGCAACCCCCTGCAGCAACCACAACCCGCAGACGAGGCCAGGCCTCCTCTGCCCGCGCCGCTGTGCACGGGGCCGGGGCCACGGCCACGCGGGAGCAGCAGGGCCGGAGCCGCCTCTCCCCGCGCCCGGGGCCCTAGGAAGCAGTGGCAAGCGCAGGGAACCGCTGTCAGCTTGTGGTGACTAAACGCGGGAGCAACGTGGGGAGTAAAAAGTGTGTTTTGGGCTCGCAATCCCTCATGTTCAGTGAGCAGATAACAGAGGATGCAGCAGTGCTGGGCGTCAAGGGTCTCTTTATCAGACTTTTTTTTATTGAACCACCTGGCACCGATGCCAGGAGAGAACAGCAGCGCTCCTAGGCAGCCCCGCGCCGCAGCCAGTGATTAATTTGTTGCAAGGCGCCTCGCTCGCTGTACATGACAGAGCTCATGAATTCTCATCCTCAGCGCCGGCTCCCCGGCTGCAGGGCGAGCGGGCCGAGCTGCTGCCGCTCGGCACCGGGGCTGCCCCCCACCTACCCCGCGCCCGGCGCCGGCCCCCGCCGCCTCCCCCTGCGCAGACCCACACGCAGGAGCGTTCCTGGTTGCACAGGCCCCTGAGAACATCCGTGTCCCAAACGTGAGTCAGTCACTGCAGGATGTGACAAGCTGCTCGCAGGCTTTGTTCAAGCCTCTCTATTATTTTATCGGTCGCGCTCTTGTTTTCCTTCTCGTTGCTGTAAATGCACTGGCTGCAGCCCCGTCTGCATCCTGCTCTTGCCCGGGAAGTGAGTGGGCCGCAAGCTGCGGTCACAGAGGGCAGCGGTGCCACCTGCGAGTGCAGAGCGGACCCGGCGCCCTGGCCTGGGCCGCGTTCCCTACCCCAGGGCCTGCGGCTCCGCGTTCTTCAAACTGCTCTTCGCTACACAAGACACGACTGTATCCGCTACCATTAAATCCACCACCAAATTGAGGATCTCTGAAGTGGGGGGAGTCACAGAGAGGCAGAGCAGGGGCATTTCCGTGCGACACCCAGGGAACTGCAGGAGCGTTGCACCCGGGCAGAGGCGCTATTCCTGAGCCTTTCTGCACGCGGAAGCTCGCAAAATCCCTGCCTGCTTCCCTGCCGTCGCGGCTTCCCAAACACACACCCAGGGCCACCAGAGCCGCGCGCGGAGCAGCTGAAGCGTCGCTTCCCGCTGAGCCCGGAGCTGCCTCCCGGTCCCAGCTCCCTCTTGGCACTGCCATTAAAGAGGCCACGGGAGGCAGCCCGGCCTCCAAGGACTCTGGCTGTTTCCCATCCCGGGGCCCTGCCGCGGTGCCGGAGCCCGGCCCGGGGCGGCCACTGCCCTGTGGGCCAGGGTGCTCCAAAATACCCTGCTCTATGTGGGCTGCTCCAAGGAAAACGGCCCAAAGCACGGCTGGAACCAGAACGAAGCAAGGGGAGTCACGTCACTTCACCTCTAAGCACAAACGTGGCTCTTAACAACCATTTGCCTCGGTTTAATGAGAACAGATGTCTGCAGCGCTGACCTCCCGCGGCCGCGCGCTGCCCTCGCGGGCGCCGTGTCCCGCCACGGCCGCTGCCGTTGGCTCCGGCTGCGGCTCGGCCTGATACGGCGACTCGGTGCTTCAGTTCTAGGGAGCTGCTCTCAGTTACACACTGCTATAAACGCGCCTCATTTTCAGACTGCAGTTATTATTTGCTGCATTTATTGAATAATGAATAATCTGAAGGCCAAGCTGGATACTGCAGCTGCTTAAAATACTGCGAGCAGCGCCTGTCATCCGGGTGCTCTGGGGGAAAAGAGCTGGGAGCAGGCCCTGTGTACAGAGCCTAACGAGGCCTCCAGTGCTCGTCATGTAGAACAGCCCTTTCTGCCTCAGCATGAGCCCCCCCTGTGCAGAGCGGGATGCCGTGCGGGAAGCCGGGCACCAACAAGAGAGGAGGAGAGGGAAGCGGCACCGACCGATCGGCTTCTACTGAAAATGAAACGAGAAAAGGAAACAAACCGCATAAAGGATGACTAATAAAGACAGCTTTAAAAATCACCTCAGAGTCAGCCTTTTCAGGCTCGCAGCAGGATGCCAGGGAAGGACGTCCAGTTCCACAAACGACACGAGTTTCAGGGATCTGCCTTCAAGGCCGCCCGCGCGCGGCCGCCTGTCCCACCGGCTCCTTCCCGGGCGCGCGGAGCCTCCGCGCTCCCTCGCAGCCACGGGCAGAGCCGGGCTCCCCGCCCGTGGGGCCTCTGCAGAGCCCGGAGCAAGCGGCACCCGCACAGGCCATTTTCCCACCCGATTCCCGCCTCTCTCCTTCTGCCCGGAACATCCAAAGGCTCCTTCTTCCGGCAGATGATTGAACGCAGAGGTTGGCTCGAGGCGCAGCTGCCGCCAGCCCCAGCTGCATTCCCAGGGAGCAGCGCAAACATCCGCCCCGAGCGGCCGCGGAGCCGGGCAGGGCTCCCTCCGGAGCAGCCCGACGCCGGAGCAGCCGGCACGCTGTGGGATGCAGCAGGGCGCCACAGCCAGCAGTGCCCAGCGGTGCCCGGCGGCCGCGTTCGCCGCCTCTGCTCCCTGGCCCTTGCTGGGAAGCAACACAAATGCAGAGGATTTGAGGCCCAGCTTTTCAAGTGGCTCATCCACTTCCAGAGCAAACTCAGGACGCACAGGAAACACTCTGCCATTGCCGTTCCCTGTTCATTTGTCAAGTTCTAGCAAACTCCTGCAAAGAGAAGTGAGTGGAAAACTACCAGGCACTTACCCAAGGCTCCACAGGGCAGAAAAAGAAGATGTGCGCAGAAAAGCGGCTCTGGGATCCCGGGAAACTCAGCTCCTCCCTGAGCAGCTTGCGCCCATGGCCAGCAGAGCCCTCCCTCGCTCCGGCCTCTCCAACGGAGCTGCCTCCTCGCCCCGTGCAGCCTCCCAGCCGCCCGACTTCCTCTGCAGCTGGCGGTGGGATTGTTCCAGGGAAGCGACTGCTGCCCTCGGAGGGAGGCGGAGGGGCGGGAAGCTCAGCCCCTTCCCCTCCTTCGGAAGCCCGGCGCGGCGGGGCGGCTCGCGAGGCGCCTGCCGCGGCGCGCGGCTCGCGCGCGGGCTGGCCGCGGGCCAGGCTCCCTGCGTGCCGGGGCTGCGCGGAGCGGCTCATTCCGAATTAAACTCCAGCTTTCAACGTAACATTTCTTTATGCTGTGTAACTGGTGCAGCATGGCAAACACAGGGAAGGAGAGCTTTGCACAGCACTGCATCGGTCTGCACCCCCGGAGAGTTTTAAGATTTCCTCTCCATCTCCTCAGCAACAGGCTCCCATCTGCTTCCAAAGTGTCATCCAAGCGGCATCCCAAAGGGGACACTGGGCCAGGCGACTGCCACCTCGCAAGGACGCTCCCGGAATGTTGCCGTATCCAAGATCCCATTAAAACGCCGGGATTCCTCCGGCATCGGCACTGGGCAGCCCTGCTCTTCCTTGCTTCCTGCAGGGAGTTCATCTCTAAAGCTCTAAGTGTTGGAGCCCAGCTCGTGGCCTCCTCCTCCTGCTATTTATAATTCTCATTTTTAATTATGAAAAGGTAAACGCAAGCCAGACCTGCGGGAATTCAAGGACATTTTCCTGGGACGTTCCTGAAGCCCAGCCTGCCCTCTGTTAGCCGCAGCTCACGTGCGAACCGAGTCCAGCCCCTGCGAGCGTCCCCGTCCCCAGCCTATCCCACCTCCACACGGTGACCTGGCGAGCAGCCTCCGTGCAGCACGTTTCAGCCCACCCTGTCACTTGGAGAATCCTGGCAAACTGCACAAGGAAGAAAGAGAGAGAGGAGGGGAGGAAAAAAAAAAAAAAAAGCAGATTTTGGTTGAATGCCCACAGCTCTTCATCTCCCTCTTTCCTGAAACCAACCTGCCCGAGGCAGCGTTTTTCAGTCATTGCTGATGGCAAGTGCTGGGATTCAAACTGCCATTTATCCACTCCAGCTGCTTGTGCCATTCCCCAGGCTAACAGGAAAGCGCCTTCAAAAGCCTTTGACTCCACAAACTTAAATTACTTTTGTCTAAACTTGCGCCGGCCTGAAGTGCTAGCTCCACATGGAATATCTTGACCTTTTTCCACAGAAAACGTGTACTTCAAAGGTACCGAGTTACTGACCACAACACCATTTCCATGCTAGAGCATCTCTTCTGCTGGAACTGTAATTTGCAGTCTCTTTCTGATCCGCTGTATTGCAGGGACCTCTCCCTCTGCCCTGGATTTAGCCCGTATCCGACGCAGTCCGTCCCAAGCTCCTCAGGCTCTGCAGGATTCCTCCCTCTTGTCCTGACAAGCTGACAACTCGTCCTGCACATGTGGGTTATTCTGGACACCCCCGTGCCCAAAGCGCTCTGCAGATGCCTTGCAGCACAGCTCCTTCGTCCCCTAAAACATCACCACTGAAACTCATGTGCTCTTTGCAAAATAGAAAAAACTTACAAGCTGGAGACTAGCCTGGGATGGAAAAGGGCAAGCAACATCACGTCGTGCAGCCAAAGAAGATGTAAAATGACAGGACTAAAACATGGGCAGTCTGAAGCGTGGCTGGTAAAAATGAACAACTAAGCAGACAGGCCCCACAGCATGTGGGTCTACGCTGCTGCAAGACACACCGAGTTTGCTTTTGCTCTATACTACACTGTCACATGTTTGAACTAACTCCACTCATTTGTTCTATTATATGCATTGGCATAATATAATAAGAATTGACCCAGCATCAACTATTCCCTGTCTTAGGAATTATTCCCAGCTGCTCATGCCCCAGGAGGTCCACAAGAGCCTGGGAGAGCGTATCCATCTGCACACTTATCTCTTCATTTCAGACCATTCATCACTCTCTGCCTGGAAGCAACTGTTAATTTACAGTAACTCAATGTCAGGAAGGCAGTTTAAAACCCTCTTGAGCATTGCCCTGGGAGAAGATTTTGTCCTGGCTCTCGGGAGCCCCTGCAGATTCAGCTGAGCTTCCTTTTAAGACACTGAGTTTTAGAGCATGATAGAAAGGAAAAGAAAAAAAAGGGGAGAGGGCGGGAGCGGCCGCTCGGCTGCAGGCGCAGGCGGGAGGGAGGCCGCGGGCAGGGGAAGCCGTGCGCAGCGGAGAGGAGCTCCCGCCGTGTGGCGATTCCTCCAGCCTAGACTGCAGTGACATCCAAATCTTGCTCCGCTGGGAAATATTCCCAGCTTAGCGTGGAAGGAAGGAAGGTACCCTGGGCTACCACAACAGGTCTGACCCTCCTGAAAGAGTAAAATCACCATCAGAACTGGCCCCAAGAACCTCCGCAAAGGTTATCTAGATAAAACCCACAGATAGGACCACTCCAAGGAGAGCCAACCACAAACCAAACCGAGAGCTCCCCTTCCCTTTTCTCTCTCTTCAGAGAGTTTGAACATGGCTTTATCTTTTAATTTTAAAAACTTTGCTTACCACCCCTTACTAATGGTGCTAGTCCTTGCCTTTTACCGAGGACGATCTGCATTGAATATTTTAGAAAGCTCCAAGGACTGCTGCAAACAACGGCCGACAGGTCTGTGTAAATCAGACGTGTCCAAAGAGGGTGTTTACAAGGCGAGCGCTGCTCCGAGCTGCCTTTGCTCCGATAACAAGGCTGGGACAATGACAAATTTCCTTCCCTCGCAGCCAGCACTGGCTCCTTCCGATTGGCTTCCCCCTGTTTATCCAGGATGCTGGGAGAGAGCAGGCACCAAATATGCAATTAATTGGCAGTTTGCAAGAGCATATTGCCTAAAGATAAACAGAGCGGGTGCTCATGTCATATGTAAAATGGCCGAGTGCTGCAGATGTAGTGGTGACCCATTTTTTAAAAGGTTATTTTTTGTCCTCTTGAAAAATAATTATAGTTAAATGAATACCTTCTTCTGCAGAGTCCCTCTGACCTGTAAGTATTTTGTGTACGTAAACCATCCCAGGTTCTTCTTTAATCTGAAAGTACTTCAGAAATTAGGAGCCCACTGCAAACTTTCCTTGCTGACATCAGTGGAGCATTTTACCAGGAGTTTTCTTTTTTTCTTTTTTTTTTTTTTCTTTAATGGCCTTTACTCTTCTCAAAGGGTGATTTGCAACCAGGAAAGACAAGACCCCAAACTACTGCATCTGACTGTAACCCGAAATCAGATGGTACGAAAAGGAACAAAACTATCCAGGAGTGGGAGGGAAATCAGAAAGGCAAAAGATGACATAAAGCCCAGAGTCAGGTAAGGAATAAAGAAAACTATTAGGAAGAGTGTGCATTTCTTAGGAGATTGTAGGAGACCTCAATACACTGGGGAAAAGCACGTTCAGGACAGGAGAGAGAAGGGAAAAGGAACCTGAACAAGGACCGGGGTGGGAAGCCTCTGAAGGACTATGTGGGATATGATGGCGGCAGCAGCACAGAGGGCTGGACCAAGGGCAAGGCACCAACGTGAACCTGAAAAGCCCTCAGTGCCAGGAGAAAGGGCAGCACAGGAACGTCCCGAATGGACAATTCTGGACTTCGGATTCTGCAAATGCAGCAGAGGCCCAGACACCTGGAAGGCACAACAGAAACAGGCAGCGAGGAGCAATGAGCTCACGGGACGAGAAGACACTTGCCTCTCTTTTTTTTATATTTACTACTATAAAACTGAAGATTAAAGGATGTGACAAGTTTCTCACTTCATTTCTCCCGAGACCACGTTGTCGTTAACATTACTGTTCAGGTGGAGTAAGAAAGCACGTCATGACGTGGCAACTACACCGTGAGGGCCAACACACACGGACTGAACCCACGCGATGCCTTCCAGATCCCTGCTGCCACAGAGCGATGCGCACAGCGGGCTTTCACCTGTCCCCTTGGGAATGGGGTGGACGGCTTCGCATGCCCTGTACATGACCCCATCCTGCCCCGTGTGATTCCAGAGGAATTCTTCCTGCAGGATTCAGTGCGGTTCAGCTTTCTCAGTGCCAGCCATTAACCATGTGCCATGGAGTCTGCTGTAATAAAACCATGGCAAAACACTCAGCAGTGTTTTTAAAAATCTTCTTTTAGATCAAAGTTATCTGAGTTTGGGAACCTAAAATTAGCTACCAAAATACGTGACTTTCTTTTCAGAGCTGCAGAACTTCCATTGACTTTAATGGATTCAGCATCCCAGAAAAGTAGGCCGCTTACTTAGGTTCCTAAATAGAGATTTGCATGCCAGCTTGAAGGAGCCGACATTGCAAATGATGACCTTATGTTTTAAAAATCCTGAGAAACCACTGCACACACCAGCATGCTGCTCCCTTCATCTCTGCTACTTGCACCAAGTCTCATTCGAGACAGAGCTTTAAGTGGGAAATGTGCCTTTAAACCCCCTTGCAATAAGCTCTTCCCTACTCAGCAAAACACTTAGGCGCAAGGTCAATGTCTTCCTGAAGAGAAGCGCCTTGCTGAGCCAAGGCCAACAGCTCCTCTCATCCCGAATCCTCTCCTCGCAGCCCGGCGGCTCTGGGGGATGGAGCGGAGAGGCAGGAGGAGCAGCGCGGAGAGCCGGCCCCGCGGAGCTAACGGGGCTCCTCAACCCGCTATTCATCTTCTAACTTATCTGTTTGCATCTCGGGCCACCGAGTGACTAGAGTGACTATCAGCAGACGGACATTCGGCTGCTTAAGGAAATAGCTGCATAATTTAGCTCTGATTGTTTAAAGCGCTTGGCAGGAAACAATAGATAAAACCTGACAGGACTTTCTGCAGTTAACAGGACAAACTAATTAAATAAAACACTGCTCAGTGAAATATTGTGATGGGCATCCCCAGATTCAAACAAAATATAAGAAGTGGTAGTGGAAGTTTTGCACTGCCATCCATTGGTATTGATGTTTCTTAAAGTCAAGACTTTCCTAAAAGTCTGCCTAATGTTGTGTGAAGCTGCTGATGTTACACACGACTACGCGCAGGTTGGTGGAAGTGCACGAGTTTACAGAATTCCCAGAGAGGAAGCACAAGTGTAAGCGGGCTTAGCTCCCATCTCCCACGCATCCCTGCTCCCTAGTTGTCCATGGAGGAGGGAGCTCGGCTAGGGAACACTTGGTGATGGGAAGCGATGGGGATCAAAGCCCTGACCTCAGCACGGAGCAGCCACCTCCAACTCTCCATGTGGGGACAGAGCACCTTGTCTTTGAGGGAAGTTTTAACACTAGCTCCAAGCAAAAAGTTCAGCTTGCACGGTGAAAAACTGCAGAGTCTGCTCCCCCTGAGAAGAAAGGAAGTTCTCATTTACTGGCCCCAGGTAAAACTGGAAGGGGAACAAGCAGCGCTTTGTAGCGCGGCCAGCTTGCCGCACAGCAAGGAACGCCACCCGGAAAGCCGCGCGGATGCAGCGGAGCTCTGCCGAGCTCCAGCACCAAGGAGCTGCCCGAATGTTTCCCGCCTGTCCAACTCTCCGGTGCTTCTCCCTGCAGACCGGCCCGCGCGGAGCAACGCGCCGCGGCACGAGCGCCTGCCCGAGCCCGGCCCCCCGGCGGAGCGCGGCGCCAGCACCCAACAGCCGCTGCGAAGGAGCCTTCAGACAACGAGGCTAATAAAAAAAACATAACCGACACTGGCAGGGAGCTTTAAAGACTTAAAAACAAAACCCAAAACAGCTAAAAACAGCTTTTATATAGAGCACAGTTAATTTTAAGCAGCAGGGAATTTTACTAGAGGCCCCATGCATCTTTTACGTATACCTATATACCAGAAAGTCAAGGCACTGGTTTCAGATTCTGTTTGAAAGTTTAAAGTTTACAGCTCTTTCTGAACTGATTAAACTAGAGATTCACAGGAAAAGACAAATAAGAGCAATTGGATGAGATTAAATACAATTTTCCAAATGATAATAGGCCAGAGTCTTGCTGCCTGAAGCGCTCCCAGCGACGTGATGGCGGGATAGGGGGAACGTGCTCTCAGAGCAGCTCCCCTTCCCCGGCGCATCCCGGCGCTGCCGGGCGAGCGCGGCCCTGCGCGCTTAATCCGGGTTCTCCTCCCCGAGCACACGGCTTCTCTGCAGCCCTCCCAGCTGGCCCCATCACGTGCGCGTCCTCCGGATGGCATTAGTAAATAATAAATGAAACCACTCAGGAACACTCGAAAAAAATATATATATAAGATTTTTTGGAGCATGTTGAGGGGCCACGATGGCGAAAGGCACAACAGGAAGAGCGGAACAGGACACGCTCGGCAGTGTCACCGGGACAGAGGGACTTGCTCCCTGCAGGAGCCCCCTCGGCTGCCGGGAGGACACGTCCTGCCCCCGGCAGGGCTGGGGAGCCGCTCCCGGGCTGCCGGCAGCGCGGAGCCGCGAGCGCTGCACCGGGGCCAGCGCCCACCGCGGGTCAGGCTACCTCAGCTGCCGGTGCTGGGGAGGCTTCTCTTCACGCGCTTTAATTGGGTTTTAGCCCTTGTTGAAGCCCAGGAGAGGCTCCGGCCGCCTCCACGGAAGGCCCAACAACAAATAGCAGGAGAACCTTCTTTTAAAAAGGCAGTAAATTATTCTCCAACAGCTGCCTGTGAGTTAACTAGGACAAATAACTGCAAACCCAAAATGGAAGCAAGTCAAACACGTGCTGTCAGCTGCAGAAAACCATTCCCGGCATCGTTCACCACGTTAATACTTTTTCCCACGAGCGCCAGGCCAGGCACAGCGCAGGAAAACGAGCTGCTCCCATTTCCCGAGCACTTCTGAAACTAAGGAAGATTTCATTTCCTCACCCAGAACACGGCTTCAGCCACTTCCCTTCCTCTCTAGCGACCCTGCTCTCCCTGAAAAATGCCTAGCCCCACATGGAACAACTAAGAGGTTATTTCCTCCCACACACTTATGACAAGCAATTAGTTTTTTAATTTACTGCAGCCCAAGATAGGATTCCAAAACGCACCAGATCTTTTGGAGATGCCGTTCCTGCGCACGCTCGCTCCTCGATGCTCAGCTCTTCGCAGAGATCCTTTGGGAAGGCTCAGGCTGAAATCTGTTTCCTCGCCAGGCGCTGCCCTTCGCCTCACCGGCGTTTGCAGCGGTGTTAACGCGAGGCGCTGCTGCGGTCCTCTGTTCTCTGTAGGAACCTACCTTGTTGGGCTCGGACCGAGAGCAGGAGAAGTCTGTTTTGCATCAGTTTTCCAAGTTTGACTTGTGGGAAGAGCGTTATTTCTTATAGGACGTGCCCATTTACTGGCTAGGGGTATTCTAGTGCTTGGCTTAGCTCATTGTGAATTTGCATTAGAAGCATCGGTCTGATCAGACGCATCCAGCTCCTGACAGCTGCTGCAGCAGGCTGTAAAAACACGATTAACTAAGACATGGCAAGGAACCCAGGCACAGGCTTAGGCTGCTCCTGCTCCAACACAAAATAGAGGAAGGGCCATTTAACACAGTTCCCATCGCGACTCTGTTATCAGAGCACGCTGCAGGTTTGCCTGGTGGGACTATGAAGTTGAAGCTTCAGTGTTTAGGAGCCACAAGCCCCAGGGGCGCGGAGGCTCCTGGCCCAATGCCAAGCACATACATAAGAAATAAAGAGCCAAGAGCTCCGGAAGGACTTTGCAGCTCAGCAGAGGCGCCGCCGCAGAGGCTCCGCCGCGGCCCACGCGCCACCCCGGGCTCGCCGGCAGTGCGGCCGCGCTCCGCACAGTCCTGCTGCAGCGGCGGTTTGAGTTGAAACAACGAATTCTGGCTCTTGTTCTGTGAGAAGCCACTAGAAATCCTGGAAGACCTTCAAAGATGAGCAGTACAATACTCGAAAAAGCCACGCAACTTTAGTAAATTGAAAAATTTGAATCTCCTAACACGGACTTAAAAGGGACTACTGAATCTTTAATGACTGCATTATAGAGATGCTTCAATCTGAGAAGGGCTTAAGGTCTTCCTTTGAAGAAGTTAAACTTAAAAAATAATAATATAAGAAAAATGTCTGCTACAATCCAAGGTCACAACGGGTTTCATGCAGCTCCATGTTCCTCCCAACTTTGACTTCTCCAATGAAAGTCACTTGTTAATCCAGAGCACCCACTTGAAACTGGATGTAATTAGCTGGGGAAGGGAAGCACATGCTGGAATAAAAGATACTGCCATAACAAGCGGCTGCAAGCAGCAATGTGTTGCAAATACAGATGAAAAACTGGCTATTTATGTAATTCACTTCTTATTCACTTAAACGCTACTTCTGAGCTTGGCTTGTTTGAAGCTGCTAGGTGTCCGCAGCCGCCGGGCTGATCCACAGCGGGGAGGAAACGCACCGGGAAGCACCCGCGGGCCGGGGAGCGGGCGGCAGCCTCCCCTTCCCAGGCCCTCATCACCCCTGCGCCGCTTCCCTGCGCACACCCCGTTTGGGCCCCGGCTCGCAGGGCCCCGCGTCCCGCACGAGCGGATTCCACGGGGCTGCGAGCGCCGCCGGCCGCGCCGCCCTCGGCCGTGTTCCTGCCAGGCCCACAAGCAAACGTTAACAAGAGACACACGGCAATTTGCGTCTTCCAAAGGAAGGATTCCCTGTTGTTAAGCAAGAGCACAGGCCATAGCCAAGCGCTTAAATGATAAACTGTTAGACTAAGCCATAAATTTAAATGGTGCAAGACTAGATATGTAAATTTAAAACAAAACATTTAAAGGTTGGGTGATGGCAAAAAATGCATAAACAATTTGAAAAGACAGTAGTTATTAGAGATTATAAATATGCATGCTAATTTATGTACCTTCTATTGATGCTTTCTAATTCAGGTTTTATTCATTTTATTGCATGCAGATAAATTCCAGATAAGAGCATTGTAATGTGCAGAAGGTTTAATCCTACAGAAACGCCTTAATATGCAATTTAGGGATCTCGGATTCATCAACAATCCCACGAGCGCAGCATTTAAGTGCCTTTATGTGCATGGTGTTTGGTACAGCCGAGTGAGCCCCCAGGAACAGCAGGCACTGCCCTCCGTGCAGGAGCCACCCTCGCAGGCACCGCACGGATCACGTTTATTTCAGGGATACTCTTCG